>NC_057875.1:1210000-1521250 GCF_019740435.1 Gambusia affinis | reverse complement strand
AGTAAACTGGAACTGCACAATAGGTTGCAAAAATCCAGCTCTGCAAATCACCCTGACCATACCACACTCATCACAAAGCATGGTGGTGGCAGCAGCATGCTGTGGGGAAGCTTTACTTCAGCAGGAACAGCAAAGATGGATGGAGCTAAATCCTGGATGAAAACCTGGAGGTCCTGTTTCCAGAACAACCACCAGATCATGTGTTAGAATGGCCTAGTCAAAGCCCAGATCTTAAAATCATGAATCTGTGACAAGACCTGAAAATCACAGTCTGAGGAATACCTTCAGTTCCAAGTAGAAAGTTCTTCTACTTTCATTCCTGAAAGATCGTTCTGCAATGGAAGAACACAGAAATGAATGCCACACTTTTCAGATTTTGTTTTGTAAAACATTTGAGATGATAGATAGATAGATAGATAGATAGATAGATAGATAGATAGATAGATAGATAGATAGATAGATAGATAGATAGATAGATAGATAGATAGATAGATAGATAGATAGATAGATAGATAGATAGATAGATGATCAGAGACTCTCCCGCTAACTTCGGAACCCAGAAAAGTCTCTCTCTCTTTCTTTCTCTCCCTCTCTTCCTCTCTCTCTCTCTCTCTCTCTCTCTCTCTCTCTCTCTCTCTCTCTCTCTCTCTCTCTCTCTCTCTCTCTCTCTCTCTCTCTCTCTCTCTCTCTCTCTCTCTCTCTCTCTCTCTCTCTCTCTCTCTCTCTCTCTCTCTCTCTCTCTCTCTCTCTCAGCAGAGCTGAGACTATTTTTAGAAACAACGTTGCGGTGGAGGAATCATTTAAACTGAGGATAAAACATCGGCTTGGAGCGGATCTGCTGCTTTTTGTCTGGTATCTTCCGTCTCCAGTCTGCGCTCCTGCGGTCATGGGACAAGATGCTGCCGCTCCGCCGAGGCGCTCCTTCCTCTGCTAACTTTTGCGCCATGGAAACCGCCGCACTTTGTAGAACCGGTGGCACCTTTGCGCTCTCTGGGACTTCACTGACTTTTCTTTTTGTCTTTTTCAGAATGTTAGAATATGTTGAGATGTTTGCAGCTTGGAAGATCGCTGGGAACAGGTAGAGAGCGCTGGGAATCGCTCTCTACCTGTGAGAAACTAAGCTCTCTAAGAGTTGCGACCTGAAGGTTTTTCTTTCTACTTTCAAGTGCACATTTTCGCGGGCTCTTATGGGAATTAGACACTCGTCTCGCTGCATGCTCCTCAGGAGAAAAATGGCGGAGTCTGAGAGCGGTGAGGTAAGTGTAAAAAAAAAAAAGGAATTTGATTTTCCTGGGAAGTAACTCGGATTGTAAAAATCCCAGCAGGGAGTTAAAGGCGTGAAGAGCCATCCGCGGTGGATGTTGCAGCACCGACTGACTGTCCGGGGGTCAGGCTGTCGGTCTGTCTGTCTGTCTGTCTGTCCAGGCGTCCTGCGGAGCTTCAGACATTAAAGAAATAATTACATCGCTTCAAAATTCAGATGCGGTAGAAATGAGAGACAGCAGATCAGGAGCATCCAGCCTGCCAAACATCAGCATCATCACGCATTAAAACAACGTGAAGGTTTGAGCAGCTCAGGACATTAACAGGACGGGTTGGACCTCCAGAACATTCAACAGAACCGTCCGGCTTCAGTCAGTCCGCTGGGAGTTGCGTGCGCTGTCCAGGGTACTGCGGTACTCTGCGGTGGAGGAGCAGTTTGATTAATGGAGAGCAGAATTTCTTCTTCTCTGGATGAGTTTGGTTAAAGATGTGACCTTCAGCAGCGCTGAGTGTTAGAGGTTACAGCCTCGTGTTGCTGCGTTTCTGCATTTTTCATCACTAAAAGTTCAGTTTCACAGATTAGAGATTCTTTCTGTGCAGGAATGATTTTTGATTTCAGAGAACCAAAGAACCAAACAGGGCAATAAAAATATAATAATAATAATAATAATAATAATAATAATAATAATAATAATAATAATAATAATAATAATAATAATAATATCAGCAACTTTTATAGTTCAAAGAGCCAAAAAATATATAATTTTACAAAAGGCAACTTTTCATTTTTGATGAATAATTCATAAAGGAAGTTTATTGTTAAAGATATAACGTTGTTTTTAAGATTTTAATATACATCAAAACATGAGACATTTGCAAAGGGAGGGTGGATACATTTTATGTGTCTTGGAAAATTATATATATATAAAAGAGTTATGTTTTACAAATGCATGTTATTCTTATTACAGCTACATTAAAAGAAAATGTTTTTAATAATCTCAGTCAAAGTTATGAAAGGCCATTGTGGAAAGTTCAAAGAGCCACTAGCAGCTCCGGAACCACAGGTTGACAAACCCTGTGAGAGGTTAACAAGAAGTAGAGCAAATTATTAAGTGGAAGGAAAATGATACACTTCTTACAGACAAACATCTTAAAATGATCAAATCTGGAAAATCTCACAAAGATCTGTTCAATCAAACATCTAAAAATAGAAACAGTGTTACAGATGGTGTAGATCACAATGTGTTTAAAAGGCCTAGTCAAAGTCCAGTCAATCTGAAAGACTGTTAATTTCTCTCCTTTCAGACAGAAGAATGGGAAAAAAGAAACGTTATATTTCCCTTCAGATTCTCAGCTCCTGATTTTCTGTGTTGTTAAATTTCATCAAAGCATGTTGAGCTTTTTGGTTGTAAAGTGACAAAATGAGGAAAATGTGAAGCCGTCTGATCACCTCTGAGCTTTATGTAGAAAACTGATTGAAATCTGATCTAAAGCCAGACTGATCCACAGATCATCATCATTTACCGTGTCAGAATGTCTGTGGTTTTAAATTAGACCAACTTTAACAGGCAGAATGAGGTTCTGTGTTGTGTAAGAGAAGAACGGACAGAACTGCCCTTCTCAGATAACCAGCCTCACCTCTCTGCAGCGCTGAGTCAGAAATAGAAGCATAAATGTGTTTATCTGTTCTGAGGGTCAAAGGCAGATTGTTCCACCTTCCTCTGTCTGTTTCTACAGCTGCTCTCCTCTGGCTCCACTCAACGGATCGCACCATAAAGCCTCAAAACTACCAGACTCATTAGATCCTCTGACTCAGCAGATTCATTTTAATGAGTAGTGACTCTTATCTGGTTATCAGTCTTTTTGTTTTCCTTGGATGTCAGAGTTTAATCTGAAACAGCACGGCCTATGACAAACCTTTCTGATCCAACATCCTATGGGTTGATTTAAATAGATTGATCACTTTGCATCAGGCTTCAACCAGGACTGACATGAAAATCTGAATCCAGATCTAATCCCAGGATTTCTCCTGATGAACAGCTGTTCACCCTCAACCTCAACTCAAACTGTAACCTCTCAGACCAATTTTAGTTCTAAAGCAGCTGTCCACGTCTACAGTTTCACACATTTAATTCATAACTGCTGTCCTTGATTAAAACATGTCTGTTGCTGTGGATCTGATCAGAGTGGCTGCTGTACGCTGATGTAAGGCTGCGTCCACACAGCCGGTCCTGATGCTCAACTCTGATTTTGTTGAAATCAGATTATTTTTTTTAATGGTTGTTCATACTAATGAATGATGTAACCACAATCAGACTTCTGTGATTAACAATCCCAACGCAACCCTCATGCACAGAAGAGGAAAGTAGATGCCACTCAGCAGCACTCCGTTTACTCCAGTAAAGATGGCCGCCGTCTCTAGGTGGATTGTAAAGTTGCTGAGAGCAACAGCAAGGTCAGCAGATGGTCATCAGATGGTCAGCAGACGAAGGAAGCTGATAAAGCTAACAGCTAACAGCAGGGGCCTTTAGTGGAGCTTCAGCTTCTGATCCGGTTCTGTTTGGATGTGGAGTTGGACCAGGAGTGGTCGGTTGAGATGCGATGCGTTCACTGACTCAGACGGCTTTCATCACTTCAGCATTATCATTTCAGCCGTAGTTTATGTCCAGATTGACCGTCTAGCTTCTGCTGCTGGAGAATTATGATGGAAAAGTTGGATAAAATGCAACATGATGCTTCAAACACAATTTAGTTCCACATGTGGAAGTGGAACAGGTCATTTTGGGGGAAAAACCCCATTGGACATTTTGCTGCTGGAGGGACTGGTGCACTTCATAAAATAGATGGCATCATGAAGGAAGAACAGTCTGTGAAAATGTTGAAGCAATATCTAAAAATCATCATCCAGGGATGTAAAGACCAGGTTGGACTCAGCATGGAGCCAAAATGGCTTCTGGACAATAAAGTCCACGTCTGGAGAGGCCAGCATGCCGACCTGAGCTCAGGACCAGAGAAAGTTTGTAGGCGGAGCTTAAAGGAGCCAACAAGCCTGACCCAAATAGAGCAAACTACTGAGAGAAGAAAACCAAAACCAGCCAACTCAGAGTTCAGAGGTGATTCTACCAGTAAGGCAGAAAGTTCTACATTTGGAAAATATTGAAGAAAACTCTCTCATTATTCAGGTGTTCAGTAAAAAAGATCATTTAGATAATTCCATCTTTATAGCTTTCCTGTTTTTATGCTGCTGGAAGAACGACTCAGAAAATACTTTAGCTTAAGATGGAACAACTCCAAAGATCAGAGGAAGTAGGTGGAAAATGTTTTCCTTCCTTTGAAAAGGAGATTTAAGTTCCTCTGCTGAGAGGCTGAAGCCTCACTGTTAGTCATGTAAACTCCATCTTGCCAAATATATGTTTTGGGTTTTTTTCATGTATTTTTAGACGCCTGGAAGTTGGAATGAGAACAAACAGCAGAGGAGCTTTCTGGGTTGTTCTGGGATGCGTTGTCTCTGTTTGTCCAGATTTGTCCTTAAAGCAGCTCCTCCTGTCCGGCTGCCAGTCGCAGCATCGTGGCTGCAGAACGTTCTGCCTGCTGCTGCAGACTGACGCACTTCAGGAAAGCTGCTCCTGTTTTCTCTCAGTACTTGATGAACTCATCAAAAGGTTGTCTGTTGTTCTCCGTCTTGAAGAAACGTTTGTCTTCTTCTCTTGTTTTTTGAAGCAGCCTCAGTCCCAGCCGGGACCCGTCCGCATTATTCCGTCTCAGTCAGCGCAGCCGACCTCGCTGCCCAAGCCTGTGCCTTCTGTCCAGCCTGCGTCTCGGCCCGCTCTGCCTCCTCACACCCCCCACGCCGCCGGCCTGCCCAGCTGCCCCGGCCGGGGCAAGATGGCCAAGTTCCTCAACCCAGACGAGATGACGTCACGGGACTACTACTTTGACTCTTACGCCCACTTTGGGATTCATGAGGTAAAACGTGGTTAATCAGTTAATTCATGATTCGTCTAGGAACTGAACACTGTTTCATGTTTGCATCAACTTGGGTTATTCATGAAATGTTTTTGATGTTGTTGCCTTTAAGTATGACAAAAAGGCAAAAACAGAAGAACTCTTCCTTGGCCTGTAGAAGCTGTAACAGAGATGAGCTGTTTCACTAAAAACCACTCAGCGTTTCTTCCACCAGTGGATCTTCATACTGTAAATACGTAGAAAAGAAAATTCACAAATCGGTTGAATTTATGGACACGTTTAAGGCAGTAGCAGCTTTATCCAGCAAGCAGAGAGCAGCACATGCAGACTCAAACGTGACCATCCAGTCCACAGACGTGGTTCTGGCTGCAGCCACAGATGCATTAGAGCGCCGTTTCTAAACCAACAAATCTGATGTAGTTAATGGTGTTACTGGAAGAGTGCAGAATGATTCAGCTCCAAAATCAGTTTTCTATAATAATGGAAATTTAAATATCTTCATGTGTTCAGAATAAACATTCACTCTACTAATTCCTAATGTAGTATCAAATAAGGAAATATTTGATGGCTTTTATATTTAACTTTGCAGTTTTTCCATAATATATGCAACACAACGCACTTTTCAGATTACTGTTCCTCTCATTTTTTTCTTTTGCATCTAAATTACATTATTTACTATTATTGTGCATGAAATATTTCTGATGCAAACAGATCTATCAGAAACCAATACAGTACACTTTGCAGAAATTCATGCATCATATGTAGTTTATTAGTGGGAAACTGCAGACAAATTATTTAAACTCCAGTTATTTAATTAGCCGCTCTGGATTTGTATATAGATTGTGAATAAAGCCTAAACTTGTGTTTCCACATTTAAACCTCAAAAATACAGTGAGAGCAAAAGTTTTGTGTCATTTTCCCCTTCAATGCCTTAAAATATTATTATTGAACCAAAGTTTCTGTTTGCTTTATTTTAGTCCAGTTTCTGTTTAACTGCAGCAGCTGCACATTAAAGCTTTCAAATGTCTTATTATAGATATACAGAAACCAAATCTGAAATCAAGAAATGCAAACAAAAATACTTTAAAGCTGCTTTGCATGCTCAATAATACATAATGTTTCTGCAGATACGACCTTTTCATTCCTTATTTAGGAGTAGTTATGTCTCTCTGCTGCGTTGCAGAGTTACATAAATCCATAACTGTGTGATTTCTTCGTAAGGCCAGTCTCCACACTGCTTCTGCTCCTCCTCTTTAATGTTCACAAGCTTTTAACTCAGACCTTTCTGTCATGGAGGGCGTTAGAGATGGCTGAGGTTGTGATAGCTCAGCCTCTTCAAAAGGCCACAAATCTTAACCTTTCCTCTAACAAGCTGCAGCACCTCAGACAGTCTGAGCTGAGATCCATACAAACTTCTACATTTGATGAAAAAGGATAAAAAAGCAGAATTCTTTCTAAAACAGATAAAGCAGCCAAACTTTGTGCATTATAATCACGTATTTATCTCTGTCTGTGCTCATATCTTCTTCTTTCAGCTCAGATCCTTTCCTCAAATTAAAACCAGGAAGTTGTGAAGGGAATAAAAATAAAAAAATGTTCCCATTGTGACCTGTGAGATGAATATTTTATATTTCAGGAATGTAGGTCAGGCATATTTCTGTCACTTTAGCATGTCGGCACTGTTAGAAACACAAAGGCTGAACCTGCTGGCTCACAGCGCATCCAGACATTAAATATGGATTTAAATGAAGCACACAGCTGAGAGGAAACAGGGAGATTAGCTGAAAGCTGTGCATTATTCCTCACTGCTCCACTGTAGATATGGCAGCAAACAGCCAATCAGAGCCAAGCGTTCCCTCTTAAAGGTTTGGAAACATTCCTGATCCTGACAGTTTGGTTCAATTCAGGAAATGCTGAAGGATGAGGTGAGGACGCTCACCTACAGGAACTCCATGTACCACAACAAGCACATCTTCAAGGACAAAGTGGTTCTGGATGTGGGGAGTGGGACGGGGATCCTGTCCATGTTCGCCGCCAAGGCCGGAGCGAAACACGTCTACGGGGTAAGAGGCGAGTTTCCAGTTCTGTTCAGATTCAGTTTCCTGAACCAGGAAACATCAAACCTGCTGATTCTGAGGCAGGAAGTTGGAGCTTTGATCTTTAATCACTTTTCAGCTGTTTATACAGTAAAATTTTGAGTTTTTGCAAGAAAAAATATTTTCTATTTTATTTCTGTCTATAAAATGAAAAAGTGATTTAGTTCATACTTTGATTTGAGGAAGAAGATGAAGAGTTTTCAGACCATTTGCATGAAGGAACATAAAAATTAGGAAAATAATTCTGACCTTTCCTCCTTTTTGAATCCGGTTGTTTTCAGTTGAACCTGCTGTGTCAGAATTTGTTGCACATTTGAAACATTCCTCTGATCTGCAGCTGATTGTCTCTGCTGTTCTGTTCTGTTCTGTTCTGGAGCAGAAGTAATTTGGACCCAAGGCCTGTCTGAGAATAACCGCAGCATGCTCTCCCCTGGCTGGAGATGATCATGTGGAGCTTATTTTTGACTCCATTTCTATCCACCAGCTTCAGGGTAGATGTGATTAATTTGGGTTTTTCTGAGCTGCTGGTTGACATTCTGCTGTTTGTGTGACTTTACCTCCAGCCTGCTCTTTGTTTGCCTTCTCATTCAGCTGTCTCTTTGGGTTTCTCATCTCTCCGTCTCCGTCCTTGTCGTTCACCCCCAGTTGATGCACTTTGATGCTTTTCACATCTGCGCTGCCCCTCCTCCAGGTTTATGGAAAGTTCAGACTTCAGAGATGAGTTCAGCTTTAACTGAGAGGATGTAGACTTTACCGCTACGCTGTCTGCATGTCGATGCATTAGATCTGTAATGATGTTGACATGTTTTAACTGCATCAGTTCTGTGAATCAGTCAGTTCAGCTCTGAGAGCAGAGGCACAGAAATGACACTTCTAACATTTTAAAAAGGACTCTGCCAGTCGAGTCTTTATAAAATCTCAGGAATAAAAGGTTTTTAATGTGTAGCAATTCCTAAAAACCTATTTAATTATTGTTCTTCCTTGATAACCCTCAAACCTGTTCTCCTCAATCAGTTATTGACACCGACAGAACCGCTGCATAAGCAGACTTCAAAATAAGGGCATGAATTTAAATGTCTAATTGAAGACTTTTTAACAGTCATTGACCAAAACATCAAATTTCATTCACCTGAAAGTTCATAAAACAGCCAAGAAAATGAGTGTTTTAGGATTTATCTGGAAGAATTTACTAGGGAAGCTAAGTGTGCAAAATCCTTTCAAAGTTAACAAAAATGCTGAAATGCTAAACAAAATTTAGCTTTGCTATTAGCACACCTGCAGACGTTGTATTGCTGCTGTATTGAAGATATGCTCTATGAAATGAAATCTGTAAATTTTCCACAAATAATTCAAAGTCATGTTCAAAAGAGATGAATCCATAAATACTGATGTGTGACTCCTGGATTTGTCAGGTTTTTTCTTTTCTCTTTAAGTCTCTGAGAAAAACAAGAATTTGGAACAAAAGGAAACTTTAAAGTATTAAGTTGAGCAATTACACAGAAACTAACAAACTAATTGTTGTTTATGCTGAAACACAGCAAGCACAACGTTCACCTTGATGAACTTTATTCAGACGAGTCAAAGGTCAGCAGAAGGGAACAGAATTAGAAAGGCGCTGAGCGGCGCTGAGCGGAGCCTCCAGGACCGACCGCAGTGACGGTGAGTCTTCATGGCACTCAGTGGATGTGTGAAAGAAACAACGCCTCAGTTTCTCCAACCAAGTGTGATCCTAATGGATTCATGGCGGATGGCGCCGCTGCACTGAATCAGAGAGAAACAAGGAATTACTCACAAGGTTTCTGGCATTCTTGGGTTTATCACAGAAACACACACACACAGCTAGAAGCACACACACACACACACACACACACCGAGCATGCCACATGCATTCCTAATTATTAATGCAGCTGTAGTTTATTTCGCTCCAGAAGCTTGCTGCTTCAGGAATGCCGTCCTGATCTCCGCTCACTCAGAGGAAAACTGATGACCTCTGATCCGAGTTTCATCTTCATTTAATGCAGTCAGGTGGAGAATAAGATCAGAACCAGCCCAGGATGGAATATCTAACATCTCCATTCCTCAGTTTGCTGCATGTGAAGCGTCAGACCTCACACCTCCATGAGCGTACGCCGTGCAGCCGAACACTTTTCATTTGGCATCCGGTCGCCTCAAATGAGTCCCAACTCGACTTCTTCATTTTATGGACCAGAACTTCTATGGTCCACTTCAGAATCTTTTGGGTGAACATGACCAGAAATATTGGGTCTTCTTGTATTTCACTAATAAAAATCCCTGACGTAAATAGAGCAGATGATAAAACAACTAATCTGAAAAATATGTTTGGCTTTTTTTCATCTCAAGAACTGATTAATAGCATTTTACCAGAACTTTTAGGTTACACACTTTTGTTGTTACACACTGTTGAGTGTGTAACAACACACTCAAAAATTAACAAATAATTTGGGTTATTTAGCCCATTTTTATAAATAATCCAAATTATTGCTGTTACTTTTTGACTGTATAACTTTATAAATGGCACCACACATTATGATGGCACCTCTTTATATGGCATTCAGGTGAATGATTGGCAGGATGAAAATAAAAACAAATATTAATAAAATATGATTAAACTATAATAATAAGTCAAGCAAAGTGTTCACAAATAAAAAAGAAATCAAAACCACTGAACAGTTGGGATACAGACAATATTCAGTGAAAGAAGCTTCAGAAGATTAAAATCATTGATGTCAGAATGAATAAAATAAATTGAGAAGAGGAAATAGTCAATATTAAGTATTTGTCTAGTTGCAGTTGCTCTGACTTTAATGTTCCTTAATGAGCCTCGGCAGCACTACAGTCACCGCGACAGTAACTTCTCCCCCGTTAAGCGTTTCTCCCTCTGTAGTGTTTTACCTCTCCTCTACTTTCAGCCTGACTGCAGGGCATTTCCTGCAAAGCTAAACCAGCCGCAGTGCACAATGTCAGAAATAATCCCTTACCTGCTGCTGTCAGGCTCTGCATGTTTTAAAACGTAACTTTAGCAAGACCGCAAAAAAAATAAAAAAATAAAAAAATAAATCCTTTGGATGGGTTTTTAAATATTTGTAGATGGTTGGAAGCTTTTTTCCCCCAGCTCAGTAGACTGCAGTAGTTTCCTATTTTACATAATAAAGACAAGTTTCAGGAGGAAATGATCTCCTGTTAGAAGACAAACTCCTCACTAACTGAGCTCAGTTTCATTAATTTTATGCAAACCAACAATCGTTCCATCAAAAACCCAAACAGAGTGAACATGCCATGGTGGCGTTTTGAATGGGACCAAAATGCAGACAGGAAGTCACCAGGGTCACGATGGTGAGAACTTTAATAAAAAACAGAAAGCAAACTTTCACAAAAAATAAAGACACTTTTAAAGCATCCCAGTTTAAAAGCTCAGCTGATTTAACCCAAAATGTTCCCATAAAAGCTTCTAGCAGTATTATACGTTTTCCAGGCACATAGTGCCATTTTATAATAAGATTGCTATGTTACTGTCAGATGTTATAAAAATGTTCTGTTGGCTTTAAACATTCAACTTTCTGTTTCTACCAGATCGAGTGTTCCAGTATATCAGAGTACTCAGAGCGGATCATCAAGTCCAACCACCTGGACAGCGGTAAGCGTTTCCTGACATGCTCTAAACTGTTTCTGGGTCGTAGAAAATTCCTCATTTTCCTAAATTTAAACCCATAATAACCAAAAAATTACATCTGAAAAAGGTGAGTTTGTGACGTCATAACATTTCCAACATGGAGGAGTGTCAGTTGAGCTCGAGCAGAAGTTCACGCCTCACTGTGTTATGTTTGTTGAATTTTACACAGAACATCAATAGATTTTAAACTGTTCACTGTAGAGCTACAGCAATGCATTCTGGGTACAGAATAAATGCCATTTCCTGGGTCACAGGTGGAAAACGAGAGGAAAGGAAACACAACTGCCGTGTAAACACTCCAAAATGTCGGCATGGATAGAAAAGTTTACTTTCATATTCATAACCATTGATAAACAAAACTTCATCACACTTTATTCAACTCAAGCTTAACAAAACAGCCAAGTAAATTAGTGCTTCAGAATTTATCCCCAAAAATAATTTAGGTAAACTACCAATGCTAACCAACGTTAGCCAGAATGCTAAAGCACGCAACAAAAATGTAGCTCTGCTATTAGCGGATTAGCAGAAGTGTGACCAGCACTGGCCACTAAAAAACTGCTTTAAGTAAAGTCAAGTTTCTACACATGCACCTGAAAATCTAACAGTGTTGTTCTTAGAAAAGACAAAGACATGAAGATTAATGGATCAATTCATCAGTCACTGTCATAAAAATTAGTTCAACAAAAAGAGGGAAGGGAATCATAGAAATGTGATGCAGAAGAATAGAAAGTATGAAATAAAAGTGACTTCATTAATAAGATCAGACCTCCATGTTACTCTGTCGTTACTCCGTTGTGTTAGTTTGTTCAGAGAAGCTTTCAAATGTCATAAATTCATGCAGTTAATCCTTGAAGTCCTGCAAAACAAAAAAACCCAAAAAACTAATTCCCTGCAAAGCCACTAGCAACACACCAGCTGAATAATCGCTCCTGTCAGCAAATGTCTTATCTGTCCACTTATGAATAGTGAATTCACTGCAGTCATTTAGAGAAGCAGCGTTAGCCGTGTGGAGGAGCAGGAAGCAATCAGAGCAGAGCTCGCCTCATTCTGCCAGTCGCTTGTATCAACACAGACAGAAACAGTAACTCTTCACAAAATCAGAGCAAACACACCAAGTCAATTATTTTTCAGAACAGCAAAGATCCAAATCTCCACCGTCGCCTCCAACTGGGTCAGATTCCATCAGAGCTCTTCTCCCGTCTTTTCCATTAATTCTCATTCTGCACCCAGACACCTGCTACCAAACACCACCGGCTCCCTGTACTCCCTCCGTGTGTTTCAGTTATCACCATATTCAAAGGAAAGGTGGAGGAGGTGGAGCTTCCTGTGGAGAAGGTCGACATCATCATATCTGAGTGGATGGGCTACAGTCTGTTCTACGAATCCATGCTCAACACCGTCATCTTCGCAAGGGACAAGTGGCTGGTAGGGCATCCAGATCGCCTACGTTAAAAATGCCTCTTGGTTTGATACATCAGGCTGTAAGCGACCAGATTCCATAATCTCAATTGGTCTTTAAATAAAAATAATATTTTGAAAGAATGGATTTATTGTCATGTAAAGGTGAAAAGCAGTTTGATTGGATTCAGCTCGATCGCAACAGAGAATGATTTTATAAGTTCTCTATTCCATCGCAGTATGAAAGGGGAGGTAAAAATGTACATTAATAATTTAAAAGTTATTTTTCTTCCAGTGTATTTTTTCCTCTGTTCTGTCACACAGAAGGCTGGTGGACTGATGTTTCCGGACCGAGCCTCCCTCTACGTGTTGGCCATCGAAGACAGGCAGTACAAAGACTTCAAAATACATTGTAAGAGCATCGCTCCGGCTGCTCTGCAGTCTAATGTTTTCCCTCCTCATGTTTCCTGAGAACCATTTGGCAGTTTTGACTCTAAAAACAATCAGATGATGGATGGACAACTATAAGAGCAGTTTGGGTTTGGCTCTCCTGCAGAAGCTTCCCTCGGGCTCAAGCCTGGGGGGCCATAACTGACATCATGGATCAGCAAACCCCTCCATCCCGTCCCAAACCGCCCAGGAGGATTGTGGGTGAGTTTATTAGAAGACCCAACCAGCACAAGCAGCTGACTGGCCTCACGTCTGCTCATGAAGTTCAGACTCTTCGCTGCAATCCGCCGTGATTCTGGGATGTAGATCGTCACACTCTGATGTACTCCAACTCTTTTCCCCGGGCGATGCGCCCAAAAGACCTTTACGCTGACTAAGAAGTGGTGTTTGGAGGATTTCTGTATTCCAGGAGCCTCCGGTGATCAATGCTGCTCCAAACTCTCTCAGATAAGTAGACAGCAAGAAATGCAAATATAGTAAATCATGAAATCCCTCTGGGCTGCTCCGACCTGTTCATCATCGCCAGCTCTCTTCTGCACTCGGGTTTTCTCTTCTTTTGGGTCATGAAGGAGTTGCTTGCTCACATGTCACCATAAGGGCTTGTATGAATAATTTATGGGATAACTTAGCTCAGCCAACAAGGATTTGCGACACAAGATTGAAGTCAGACTTTAATCAGACCCTTGATAACAGAGTGTTGCCCAACAAAACGGGACTTTTAGTGCGACACTCTGGAAAGCAGTCCAAACTGTTTGGAGGTGTATCCAAAGAGTCGTAGATCACACGACTCTGGCCGTCTCCTCCCGTCTCCCGTTGTTTCCCAGATGCAGCCGGGCTCTGCGCTGCGGTTTTCCTTGAGCAACAAAACGACTTCATGTGTTTGTAATAAAAGTTGAAGACAACAAGTGAAACCAGGTTGTGGAAATAACTCCATGATGTCGTCATCTTCACCAGGGTGGGAGAACGTGTACGGCTTTGACATGAGCTGCATCCGAAACGTGGCCATGAAGGAGCCGCTGGTGGACGTGGTGGACCCCAAGCAGGTGGTGACCAACTCCTGCCTGGTCAAGGTTAGTCTGGGAATAAAAGAGGCTTCATGAAGGCTGATTCCTGCTAGGCAGTAACGCAGTGGTGAGCACACTACCACTGATGCGTTAGCAGAGCTAGGTTTTCGATTAGCGCTTTAGCCAACATTGAAAACATTTAGCGCTCTCAGCTTCTGCAAATTATTTTCCAGAAGGAAAAAATGCTGAATTAAACTAATTGTGCAAAGCAGAGTGGGTCAAAACTCCTTCACAGTGATTAAAAAGATTCACCAGTTGAAACATTTGATGGAAGCTGCTGCAGCATTTTACAAGTTTTCACTGTTTATTTTCTGCTGTCGTATAAAAATGCTGAAATGATTTGAAAAGTGATTCTGGTGTTAGTTTTGTTTGGTACAAAGTTTGTTTTATGATTAGAACCCAGCATAAAACCCTGAAGCATTTCTTTAGTTTGTTACTAAACTACATGAATTATTGAAACTCCTGGATCTCTCATTTCACTTTGGCTGCAAAAACAAACAAAGCTGGATTCTCCAGAAATATAACATTATTAAATATCTGTTTATATCCCACAAATACATAACAAGTGTTGTTTGTGATATGAATCAGTGATTTTTATAAACCTTTCTGTATTGCTCTAAACTCTCAGTTCCACTCCAGGCAGTAAACGCAGCTAATAAATAACATTTTCAGCTGATAAACATCCTGCCAGGCGTTGTGTTTGACCTTGGCGTGCGGCGCCCTCTCACTGTGAAATCCTCTCATCGTGCTGCTGCTCCCTGCATGACGATCGCAGCCCGTCTCGTTCTCATCGCCATGGAGACCTTCTCATTACCGACACTGATTACAGCTGTCTGAACTCACCCAGACCTTAATCAGTCTGGGAACAGAAATGTTTTAGTCTTCTTAGGTTTTTAATTGGATGTTAATCCGGACTTTGACTAGGCCATTCTACTACATAAATCTGCCATTGCATCTCTGCCTGTGTGTTTCTCAGATCTTCTGCAGCATTTAGCAGATTTTCTTCCAGGATTGTCTTGGACTTGACTCCATTCCCATCCCCACAGCATGATGCTGCCACCACCATGTCCCCTGTGGGTGTCTTTATTCTATAATGTTCTCCAACTGAAAATAGTTAACTTTTATTTCACCAGGTAAAACATTGCTATATACAATGTAAGCCTGGGAGTGCTAAAGCAACCTTAAAGTGGGCAACATTACCTGCATACATAAATGGATTTTATTTTGGCGTACCTGATTAAATGGGGTTTGAATGCATGGCAATTTTCAGATTTCTATTTACAAATCTCTTGAAAACCAGGTTTTTCTTTTCATTCCACGTCACACTTCTTTCAGGTTTTGTGTTCAGTTGCATAAAATCCCAATAAAAGCATAAAATCTTTGGTTGTAATAAGAAAACTGGAAAAGTCCAAGATTAGAGTCTCAGTGTCTTTCTGAAGGTCACTGCCCTGAGAATCTCTGGTGTTTCAGGAAGTGGACATCTACACAGTGAAACCTGACGACCTCTCATTCACCTCAGCCTTCTGCTTACAAATCCAGAGGAACGACTACATCCATGCTCTGGTCACCTACTTTAACATCGAGTTCACCAAGTGTCACAAGAAGACTGGATTCTCCACAGGTAGGAGATCGCTCTGTGCAGGACTGAACTGTAGAGCTGCAGAGATCCAGTCACATCTCACCTCACTGACTGATGAATCAACATGAAACTATGGACGAGTCATTTTACTCTCTGAAATCCAGAATCATTTATGAAAACAGAATTCAAGAAGTGGCCAGATTTGGTCCAGTTACAGGAGAACTTTGGTCAGACTGGAGCAGATTCAGGTTTTTATTGGACCTGGTTTGGAGCAGCGGAGAAAAGATCATTTTTCTCCTTATTGATACGTTTACTCACAGAGAAACACAAAGATCGATTTTATTGAAGTTCATGCTGTTAAGGATCAACATCCAAACATTTTTAGTTGGAATTAATTAGTCAAAACTGGTGTGTGGCTGACCTCTAGTGGTGGAGGTGGAGAAGACAGTTTGATTAGATCTTTGGCAGATGATGGTTTGGATTTTCATGAGGTAACATTCACTAAAAATGACAAAGAATCAACTAATGTTTTCAAATGTACAATAATAAATTAAGATTTCAGCTGTTTTTCATTTTTTATGGAATAATTGCACTGAATTTCCTCAACAGAATGACACTAAACTAAACAACATATCAGAAAACAAATCATCCATCCTAAACTTTAAAAGTTCAAATACATTTGTGACACTTTAAAAATATAAACAATATTTATCAAACATTGTTTTCTTTCTCTAAATGTTCTGTAATATTAATGGGTTTAAATCAGTTTTATTTTGCTGAACTGAGAGCCAAAATCTCTTCTGGTCTCTAAGTTTGATGGATTTCTCTGCAGTTTTGCTGGAAATAATCACAGATCTTCTTTTTCTAAACTAAAAGGAAAAGAGAATCTTTTCCTTTTCCTGAGAGACTTTTCATCTCAACACAAAGAATTACTCAGACTCAGCTCTTCCTTCCTGTCTCACTACTTTTCTATTGATTTTCTGTAAAAGATGTTTATCAAACAAGGTTTCCAATGTCAGACCTGAAGACTCACCAGCCAAGAAACTTTAAGATAAAGATCTGAGTTTACACACAGAGAGTCAAACTGGATTCTCTGGAAGCAAAATGCATCAGACTTTTGACACCAGAGGAGAAAAACAACCCAAAGGTCAAAGACTCCGTCTCACGGAAACGCCGAATCATCAACTGCATTAGCATAAGAAGCAGAGCTGAGTTGCCCAAAACACCCAGAGCTGAGCCTGTCCAGCTGCCTGACAGCTCCTTTCATCTCTGAGCTGAGAAAGAAAACGGCCATGAAGCCGAAACAAGCAGGAAAACTGAAAGAAACTCGATTTTGGAGGCTCTGAAGGTCAGAGCCTCCCTGAAGTCTTCAGTGACCGTCGGGTGAACGCTCACCGTGTGTTCTGGCGCAGCAGAGTCCAGGGCTGGCTGTCTCTAGTGAGTCTCCGGACGGCAGCAGAGTCCAGAGAAACTGATCAGAGATCTGTAGAACCGAACCCAGCCGAGTTCACCGTCAAACCAGAAACAGAACATCTGAAAACAATCAGAGATTAAAAAACACACATGGGATTAATTAAACAGAACCAAGGCAGCTTTTTCTCTCACTTCATTATCATGTGCTGCTTTGTGTCGGTCTGTCAAACTAAATCCTCACCAATCCACTGAAGTGTTTTGGTTTTAAGGCGACAGGTTGTGAAAAAAGATTAAAGGGTGTAAATACGTCTGCAAGCCATTTCCCAGAATATTTTTCAGGAAGATTAAAAGTCAAATAAAAATAATTGTAAGGGAAGTAAAAGGATAAAGTTAAAATTGCACATATAGAAGGCGTCAGTTTTAGGAATCAGCTTTAAGCAGAAGTTTGTTACTGAATGTGAGAAAGTTAGAGACTTTGGTTGGTTTTATGTCACAGTTTCCATCCAAGTACAAATAATATTCAATCTGCTGTCCGTTTGAGTTTTCCTTCCATTGAAGGGAAATTTCTGGTAAATGATTTCTGTTCATGTTTGTTAGCATAAAGTCACCTTCGATTGCTCCTTTGTTCAGATCATGCATTCAGGATGGGTGTGTGGGCGGGGCCAACGCAGCACTTCCTGTTCCTGTATAGGTTCATGATGTCATCAATAGCATCTCTGGGGTCAAATGAAGGGTTTTCTATATTTATTGTCTGTAAAGTAACTTCTGGAGCTGCACTCTGTGGAGTTTTGTGTAGATGAATTTATAAACTAGATGAATAATTTGATTCCTGCTTTTTTGTTGACATTTTATTTCTCAGTTTATAATATTCCATAAAAATAATTAGATATTCCATAAAAATAATTAGATTTTCCATCTGGGAGCTTAAAATGGAAAAATCTTCTAAATAAAGGTGGCAGAAAATATTTGTTAATGTCTGTTAATAAAATCCAGCAAAAAGAAGCTCAGTGGATTCAAACTTTATCACCTTATTTTACAATTCTTTATATCATTTATAAACATTCACTCATCAATAAAAGATCACCTGATGCAGATGAAATAAAAACTCTGTTTTTAGATGAACATTGCAGATGTGTGTTTGTTTGTGTGTGTTGCAGCTCCAGATGCTGCATACACACACTGGAAGCAAACCGTTTTCTACCTGGAGGATTATCTAACCGTGAGGAGAGGAGAAGAAATCGTTGGCAGCATCACAATGAAGCCCAATGAGAAAAACATAGTGAGTGTTGAGTTGAAAGGATCTCATGATCATATTGTATAATAATAACGCACGCCTTATTTAACAGATACTGAGGCTGTTTGCACAGCCAGCAGGTTGTTTGCTGAAGCAGCTGCACTGCGGCTCCTTCAGCAAACAGCAGATTTTACTGTTGACCTTCAGTGTCCTCTCCACCTTTAAGGAACAGACAGACACTGTTTGCTTTCTCCCGCTGCCTGACATCAACGCTCCGTTTATCAAACCCCCGACGCCCCGCTGTTTGGTCAAAGTGATAAACCTAATTGTTCTGCCTCCGTCCTGAATTCCTTTGTGCCCTCTGCTGTGTGTTTGATCAGTGGTTGTGTGAAAAACCTGCCCTTTTTGTCTCTCCATCCTCACTCACAGCGTGACTTGGACTTCACTTTTGAACTGGATTTCAAAGGGCAGCTGTGTGAGGCTGCCATCTCCCACGACTACAAGATGCGTTAGATTGGACAGCGGCGTCCTGCAGAGCGCAACATGGAGGACGGAGACGCAGATTCCTGAGGACAGACGGACGCACAGTGGGACCGGCATCATCATGTCCTATGATGATGATGATGATAAAAGTGAGACTTTGTAAGGAGAGCAGGAAATCATTTTTGCAGACTGTTAAAATTATTCTGAATGTAAAACAAACAGGTCAGTAATACTTTCTAGCACTGATGAATGTTATTGATAATTGTGTTCATGTGAGATGGAGTCCTGTACCTGTAGAATATGGTCTGGATTTGCTCATTTCAAAACAGTGAGTGTAAAAAGTATTCACACCCTGGATGTTTTACCCTTTTTATATTAATTTTACAAAACAATCATGAGCAACAAAATTAGATTTTTTTGATAAAAAAAACTTTATTGTTAACGTGAAAAATTATTTCTACAATGACAAAAACATAACATCAGTGTTCTGCACTGCTAACCAAAAAATGAGTGCTAACCCTAAAGCACTAACTATCTCTGCTAACGCTAAAGCGCTAAACCACCACAGTATTTAGCAGAAGCTAATGAATACTGAAGTTCTAAATTCAGTGAAATTTTTGAAACCCATGCTCTAGATTTTTACCCCCGATCAGGAGGGAGACTCAATGTACACAAGAGATCATTCAGTGAGGCGTCCCAGTGAAATCCAGGACTTTTATGACCCAACTCCACATGGAGTTGGGTCATAAA
This sequence comes from Gambusia affinis, assembly GCF_019740435.1. Taxonomy (NCBI): domain Eukaryota; kingdom Metazoa; phylum Chordata; class Actinopteri; order Cyprinodontiformes; family Poeciliidae; genus Gambusia; species Gambusia affinis. The sequence goes on along the minus strand of NC_057875.1, from coordinate 1,501,863 downwards.
CTGACCCAACTCCATGTTGGTCATAAACATGGAGTCATAAACTGACTCCTGACCCACAGGAGTTCCTGTGGGTCAGGAAGGACGCCTTCGTCAGTGATGTGGACGGCTGTCAAGAAAATGGCTTGGAGGATGTGCAGACAAACGTCAGGGTGGGAGATGAAATGGTGGATTTGCCTGAATCTGTGATTCAGTCAGATGCTGAGAATGGTGAGGTTGATGTTTCTGAAGATACAACTTCTGATGTTCAGTCTGTTTCTGAGCAGGAATCCACACAGGAGATTAACTCTTGGCCACCACCATTCCAGCTTCCCTTTTATGGAGACTCAGGCTGTGGAGAGTGAGACACCCAACCTGTTACATTTATTTAATCGAACGTTTATAAAAACAGTAAATTAGCCTGTTAGAATTAATCTGGAAACAATAAGCTGGAGAAGCTAAGTACACTAAACGATTTCCAAGTTAGCAAAAACATGTTTTAAGATTAGCATAAGTTTTCCCTTTTGATGTCAAAGTTTTCCATTTGACATCAAAGAGTTTCTTCTTGTCAAAAAAAGAGAAAAAATTTGATGATCAGAATTAATTTTTAAAGCAATAAGAAGAGTAAAACATCCAAACAGGTGAATCATTTTTTTCAGCCACTGTTGACGTTTTCCTCCATGTGCTGTTTTGGGTTTACAGTGAACTACATCATTAGATTTAGGTACGACTGTCATGTTATGCACTGTAGCGACTGACTGAATTAAAACCGTTTACATTTGTGAAAGTCTAGCAATAGTGAGTAACATATCTGTAGGTGAAAAGTGCAGCCAAGGAAGAGCAAACACAGAAAATGTGGTTGTTCTGTTTCCTGTTCCTGTCTTTGTGATCAAGCCCACGTTGTGCCGCAAATAGAACTTTGTGGTTTCTAGTTTGAGCTGTGAAGTTCTCCAGTTTCTGACATTTCTCAGTCTCACAGTGGGGGGCAAGTATTGAATGCCAGTTTTTCCACATTAAACATGTATTGAATGGGTCCAGACAGGAAACACTTACCAGGTGTTGTAATGTAATAAGACAGGGAGTAAATACGTTTGATGACTTTTTCTGTAGGTTTCAAATGGAGCATTTTATTTGTAATTCCTTCTTTTACCACATCCATGTGTTGACAATCTGTCCCACACCATGATACTGCCACCTCCAGACTTCACGGCTGTTCTTTCAGTTGATGCGCAGCACCACTTCTCTTCCACACATGGTGTGTTCAGAGTTCAGTTTGGACCTTTTCTAACCACACTGTGTTCTTTCTCTCAGTATTCCACTTTTTAAATTTTAAAGGTGCTTAAACTTGCTGTTTCTTTGGCAGTGGTGGATTGAGTGCATTGAGGACATTGTGGTTGAATGCACTGCTTATTGTTGTCATGGTGAATGCTAATTTCAGGCCTTTCTGAAGTCTCCTCCGGTCTCTGGTTTTCGGTTAACCCTGTCAGAAGTCGTAGGAGGAGCACCATGTCAACATTTTGTAACTATAAGGTCAGAAATCTCATGAGAAAACTAAAATCATTCACTCATTAATTGCGTCTTGTGCAATACTTTCATAGTCTGATTTTCCCATGAACTAAAAAATCTTATTTTGCACCAATAGGGATAAGATTGCTTTCCAAAAACTGATTTCTTGGCTTTCTGTTCCTTTTTGCTGCTTCAACTTTATAACTCAGAGACTAATTTGTCTTGACTTCAGTGTGTGTGTGGATTACAGGTGTTGCTACAAACATCTGGTTCAAATTCCATGTTAGTAACCCCATAAGAAATAAAACATGCTCAGTACTCATTTATCCTGGTGTAAATGCCTCGTCACATTAATCCAAACCTTAAACTTTGATTTGATTTTATTTCCTTGTTTAGAATTAGCTTCAGTTAAAACAACCAATATTTTGACGCGATGCAACAAAAAAAAGGAAAAAAGAAAAAATCTAAACCATTTGTAGTATTTCACAAATCCTAATCTGCATTTCACCTCAGCTCTTAAGGTCATTGCCAAGATTTCAACAAGCTTTTTCATTTAATTAATCGGTTGATCTAAATTATTTGAAAGAGGAAAGTTGTTGCTTGGTCAACCAGATGTCAGACAGTGAGTTTTTTTTATGGGTTACGTGGCTCTTCACCCAGGACGCCATCACCTTGAGAAGCCAGGAAGACGTTTTCCAGGTGTTTTCTTGCCCAGGTGATGGGAAACTGAAGCCTCCCTGTTTTATCCAGGCTCTGCTACAGAAATTAAATAATCTGTCAAATTACAGCTTTTAAAAAGTGTTTATATTTTAAAAAGGTTAACATGCTAAATGGATCAGGGAAGGATTATGGTGAACTATATGAAGTGATTCATATGGGAAAACTGGCATGAAAAGAAACAGTTTGAGTCCTAATTTGCTGTTTTTTGGGTTATACCAATAACCTGGTTTGTCAACTGAACTTTTGCCATTTATGTTTTGGATTTTGTCATGTGACCCGACGCTGGAATAAACTTATTCACTTTGTAACGTAAATCTAGTTTGTTTTATGACATAGTGAGCCGCAGTCCACCGATTAATTTCACAAACATCTTCATTAACATTTTCATATATACATTAAATTAACAACTCTTGAAGTAGTGAAACATTAATGACAAAAATAAAGTTTAGACAAAATTTTAAACATACAAATTACAGAACATTTTCATAAAACACTTGGCATCTATAATCGATCCAATCTGTTCTTAAAAGTTACAACGAAATAAATTAAATATTCTAAACTGTAATTTTTGATCAAAAGTAAATTTCTACCCATCAACAACAATCAGTAAAGGAGACATTAAATATGTTAAACCTGGAACAAAAACATGTGCAATTAAAGTATTTCTGTGCACTGATGAAGAAAAGTCACAAACCAGACATGGAGAAACTTCACTGAACTTGGATCAGCTAAAACTCAAACAACCAAAGTTTTAAAGGTATAAAGTTTCATGCAAACTTACTTAAATTATGGTGCTTTGCTGTTATGCATCATTTTAAACATGATATAGAGGAAGTGAGACACATTTAGTACATCTCATGTTGATCTATATCAACATGCTCTTCATAAGGGAAATAAATATGTAGAACAGATAATTGGACTATTCAAGTTAGGGTGAATATACAACTAAAACAAATGTACTAAATATTCCAGCTAGTTGTACATTTAACCCACAACATCATAATGGTACTTAATTTATTCAGCCTCTATTTACTCTGTGTTCTCACTGGCCCATGTGATTTAACTAGGACATTTAGTAACTTGGTTAAAGGGTAGTGCTACGTTGTGTTGAGTGTTTTCTGTTTTAGCAGCAGGATCTCCTCTTCGAGGGGCTGCTGATCAGCTGGACCGTTTTCTCCTTCTGCTGGTCTTCTTGTTCCTTCAGGATTCTAAAATAAAAGATGATCAGTTCCAACAGGCACTCAGACGGTTTCACCTGAAATCAAACCTGTGATTTCAGGACCACCACGTTTTCACATCTACTCCAACGGTTCAAGATGATATTTCTGCATTACATAAAGTTTTATGAAAGTTAAATAATTTGAGTTTGAGAGCCTGATTGTAATATTAGAAATAAAACCAGTAATTACAAATCAGAATTTACTCAAAAAAAAAAAAAAAAAAAAAAAAAAGTAAAATACTACAAATAGTCAAAACAAATCTTTTACAAAAACATGAAAGCATTCAGAGGTGGTACACTTCTGCTAATGCGCCACCAGCTGAACTCTGTGGCAAATTTTGAAAACATTGTCATATTTAAGAAGGAGTTTTATTTTTGCACAAACTGCTGACCTGGCTAGATGCACCATGGACTCGGCCACGTTGGCTCCAGAACACGCACTGCATTCAAAGAAGGTCATCTGGCAGTCCTTCAACCAAACAGGAAAATAGGATTACATAAAAGGCAGTAGAGCAGATAAAATGCATTTCCAAGTATAACCCTGATTCTGACGTCAAATAAAAACTTAATACTTGTAGGAATTATTTAAAATTAAGACCTTGGCGAGCCTTTCGCCCACTTCCTTCTGAACTTCCCTCTCTGCCTCTTTGTCCGTTTTGTTTCCTAAGAGCATGATGGGTATTTCCCCACCGGTGCCCTCCTGAAAAGCAGTAGAGGTAATGAGCCTGGAACAGGTAGCTGGTTTTACAGGACTGGTTCATATTAGAGTCATTTCTCAAGAAAACAGACTTTTACTCTGTGGATCCGTTACCTTGATGCTCGTCAGCCACTGTCTGACTGCAGTGAAACTCTGCTCAGCAGTTACATCATACATCACAATCACACCATCAGCTTTGCGAAAGAACTGCTTGGTGATGCTGCGATACCTGCAGGAGGAACAGGAAGTGGACTATAAGTGGACTTTTGGTCACTTCCTCCTATCATCACGGTGCTTTAAGCTGCATAAAAACCCAAAGAAAGCTGAGAACTTCCATCCAAGAGATCAGAACTTCTCTAAATTTCCACACTTTCCTAATGGAGCTCACCTTTCCTGTCCTGCTGTATCCCACAACTGCAGCGCCACCTGGCTGTTGTCCACAGTTATTGTCTTCACACTGTAGTCTATGCCTGTATACACACACACACACACACACACACACACACAAGTTAAAAAGTGATAGAATTCATTGTAATGTTCATCTTCCTTATTTCAGTGCAATATGACCATTTTGTGATTCACTGAAATATTAAAAATGGCTCCCAAGACACCAGATGAGCCACTGCTGTCCAAACTGAACCAGAGATGACAGAAATGTTTTCATTGAATTGTGTGCATTACTTTTAACAATTAATGAGGGAAAAAGGAAAGAAAAACTGAAGCAGAACCTCAGAATTTCAATCAATTTTCTGCAAGCCACATTTTTGGTCTAACATCTAATTTCATAAAACAGAATGACATCAGAAGTTATTTGAAGCATAACCCTCACGTGAAATCATAACTCCACCAATACCACAGAGGGCGGAGTCAAGAGACACCGAGGGGTGTGGCCGGGTTCTCATTGAGTCATAACCAACATCAGTTCAGACGAACAAACGACTTTCCTGTTTTAGTTTTCATTGACTGACAGGAAGTGAAAAGTGTTGACGCTGCGTACCGACAGTGGCGCAGGTTCCCGGGTGGAAGCGGTCGTCACAGAATCTTTGGAGGAGCGAGGTTTTTCCCACGCTGGAGTTTCCCACCAGGATGACCTTGAAGAGGCGATCAGGAGCCGAGAGAACACTTTCCTCCTGGGAACCATTAAAGGAAACGTTGGGCCCAGTAAACCTGCTGGTTTACCTTAATCCAGCTTAGCTACATGTGGCGACGCTTACATTGATGGTGGTTTCCTTGCCAACCGGCTGGCCTCTTGGAGATGACGGGATCTGCCGTTCCTCAGACTGCTGCTCAGGGATCGGCGATGACCTGCGGTGAGGTTCCCTCATCACATCCACTCCGTCTTCATCATCCAACTGAGTCTCCAGTTCAGCACAGTTCTGCAGTGCGTTCTGAGCCAGGCTGGTGTTCAGTAAATAGGGGAGGTGGTCTTCTTCTATGGAGATAATCCTCTGGAAACGACTCCTTGCTTCAGCTGGGCAGGACGGCTGGTAGAAGCCGTTAAGGTTCTGCCTCAGGGCGGGGGAGGTCGGCTCCTCCTCATCCTCATCCTCACTGCAGAAACACCAAACATGAAGCTGCTGCTGCGGCTAACCCAGAGCGTTAGCTTCACTTCTGTCAGGTTTACCTTTTAAACACATCTGTGTTTGCTTGCTTCACTCCGTCTATAAAAGATTGGTGCTTCAAGCTTTTCTTGGTTCCTTTCGGTTTCTGCAAAGTGAAATTTGCTTTTCAATTTTAATACATGATTCTGGAATAAAAGATTTGAAAAACAGAAAATGCATGCAGAGAATCTCTGAACACAACACACCTGAAAGGACATGTCTCTTTCATCCCGCAAATTTTTGTTCATTTCTCTGAAAAAGAGACAGATGAAAACTAACGGCTGTTTTAGGGGTTAATGCTTAAAGGTAGAAATGTGTCGCCACCTTTTTACATTACTGATCACCTCAAACATCACCTACAACCTGGGCTCATTCAGGGGCCCACTCATGTCTCCAGACCAATCACATGTTGTGACTGAAAAGCAGAATAAATAAAGCTCTTGGTTTTACATGCAGAAAGCATAAAGAGCATTTCATCTCTTCATTCAACGTTTCTTTTATTTCAGTAAGTCTTCCTGCTGCAGAAGGTAAAATCACGATTGTTTTTCTGCACATGTGAAACAGTAGCACAAAATGAAGCTGGCTCTCCACTGAATGCTTAATATGTTGGAAAATATCAGTTAATATTGAAATTAAGTGCATTTGCAACCCAGATGTTTTATATATGCAGTACTTCTGAAAAATGGATACAAAATATATTCAAACATTTCAGTAATAACTAGGACTATGCAGACTCTGGTGAAAAGTCACCCACCATTTACCTGTAACCAAGTTTAGGTTTAGAATATTGGAAATTCGTTCTCTAGATGTTTGGAAGATCTTTAAAATGACAAAAGGAACAGATTCAGTCTGGATGAAGAGTTTGACATCCAGTGTTGAACTCTGTCCCAATTCATATAATCCTTATAAAACTGAGGCAAATCAAAAGCGACACAAACTTCATAAACGTGACGAGACTTTCATGCTCAAGTCCTGGCCCTGTTAAGAACACGAGTTAATTTAGATGAAGTACATTGATAAATTAAGGCATTTAACTAACTTTTTTTTTATTAGTTTTTGGTATGAACATAAATCTGAAGCACCAGCAACAGATGGAGGATGAAGGTTCATCTCTGCTTCAAACCCATCTGACTGGACGATGGAAAAGACTGTTGTGTTAAAATGAGTTCACCCATTAGAGAAGCTATGGTAGCCTAGCATAGCATCTCAATGCTAAACATGTAGCAGCTAACGCCACGGCGTAGCGTCCGCAGTGCACATTTCTAAAGAAGCTCCATGAATCAGAGAAATTCTGGAAAGATGAACAGAGAAACATTTTTGCTCCAATCTGATGATGGAAGAATCTGAATATCTGATTAAGAACTAGAAATATATTTGTTGTTGAGTTCATATTTCTATTTAACAAGTTAGCTGCAAATAGGGCTTCTAAATTGAAAATGTTACTTATTTTGTCATAAAACATAATTACAGACGCTGCAATTAACTAGATTAAAAATTTTAAACCGAGTCCCACCACTAGTGTCAACATGCATACGATCAGAAACAGTTAAAAAGTGATTCATGGAGTCAAACCTCAAAAGGTCCAGCTGTTTGTGAAGACTGGCTCGCTCTCGCTGCAGTCCTTCACTAAGTCTGTAGATCTCCCTGTGTTCAAAAATAGTCCGTTTGTTCTGTAGTTTTCCTTCAAATTCAAATATGAGCCAGAGTACAGAAAGCAAAAAATAAAAGTAGAAACAAGGTTCTACCAAGTAATGTTAAAAGCAGCCAGACGTTAATGTTTGCTCACATCTCCTTCTCCTCGTGAAGTCGTGCTGATTGCTCCTGCAGCAGACCCAGCTGCTCCTGCGCCAGCGTCAGCTCCTGACTGACCAGCTCCAGCTCTCGGGCCAAATCCTCGTTCGTCTGCTTCAGCTTCGCGTTTTCCACTTTGGTCTCATGTTGTTCACTGTGGAGTTCCTGACACTGACACTCCAACTGGACAGAAAATGGTTCAACTTTTAAAATTAAAGATATTTTTAATATGAATTTGCTCTTCTCATCTTTCAATGCAAAAAATTATTGCATGCAGAATCTCAATTTACTCCTTTTCCGTCAGAATTTCTGTTTTGCGTTGATGAAACTATTGAAATGTGAATTAAAGGAGCCGTTTTAGGAATTTAGCTCCAGTAAATATAGTTTTACTAAAAACTGGAGAATAAAATTTATTTATGTTTATGGGCTCAGATGCAACCATTTCAATCAGTGTTGAGATGCTGAATGTCATCATTCTGTTTTTATTTCTTCATGTTATCCTGCGACTGATTCTTCCTGCTCAACAGTTTGTGGTTAGATTTTCTCTTATGAATGAAAGGTTCTGATCTGCAGTCTGAATGTTTCACCGACCCGTCTCTGTTTCTGGAAGAGCTGCTCCAGCTCCTTCTCCTTGCTGGACAGCTGCAGCTCCAGGGCTTTACTTCGGGACAGATATCGATCGTAGTCCTGCAGCAGTTTTTAAAAAGAAATTTAATGGAAATAACAAAACCTTGACCAAATACAAAAAGTTCAGGAAAATAATTGTCCAGTTTCTACCTGCAGAAGTATTTTGTCTTTTTCATTTTTTATCTGCTGCTCCATTTCTTCATACAGGTGCTGGATCTCATCGTCATGTGTTGCTGTTTTCCTAAACGGATCAAATTCATTAATATGCAACATAAGAAAATGAGCTTGTAGTTAAAGTAAAATTTGTGGGTTTTTTAAACATGTGACAGAAACTATGACTTTTTGGTGAGGTTGATGGCGTCTCGGACCTTTTGAGGGCACTTTCCATGTCTCTCTTCTCCTGGTTGGCGTCTCTGATCTGCGCCGTCACTCTGGCCAGGAAATGCTCAAAGTTTGACAGAAGTTGAGGCTCATCGCGGCGCAGCTGGACCCACAGGCTGCGCACTTCTGCAGGGCTGACGACAGAGTTCAGACATTTTTACTCCACTGATTTTTAGTCAAACTCGCGTCTGTACTTTGACTAGGCCATGAATCAGCTTCAGACTCCCTCTAAAGGAAGATGAACAGGATGAGGCTTTGGCTGTTTCTGAAGAACCAAATGAAAATGTTTGTCACAAAAACGAAGAGGGGAAAAAAGATTTTAGTTTTGTAATTGTCTCGGAAATTAGTTTAAAAAAAAAACTAAACATTGGATTCTTAAGTTTTGTTTTCTTGAAATGGGGAAAAAATGGGTGAACTAGAAACAAATTGAAAACCTATTCAAGTGTTTGAAAAAATGCATTTCATTATTGCAGTAAATAAACTTATTGAAAGACAAAAACATCAAAGTCAGACTAAAATTTTAATAAAAAGGTAAAATACACTAAATTGTGAGAAATTCCAGTTTGGTTGCATCCAATAACACCAAGCTGAAAACTTTGGTCTAATTTGAATTTAAAATACTTTAATCGAAAATGTTTTTGTGGGATTCTCTGAACAGAGTAACAATTTTATTAGGAATGTCACAAAAATCCACTAAGCTTCATTTAATGTCCAACCAAATGAAGATCAGCCTGTGCTGCACAAACTGAAATGATCAAAAATGTCGACCCTGCTCCCATCATGCTGCAGAGTCAATAAGTTCCTTAAAAGCAGCATCCAGATCTTAAGAGATGAACTACATCTTACAAAAGATTCAATCTTTTAGTTGGACATAGAAAGGGTAGATGGGGGGGAAAAAAAAAAGCCATGAAAAAATGTTTTCTAAGTTTTAAAATGATTGAATTTAGATGAAGTTTTTTTAAAGCTCGTTCATTTTCTGCAGGTCTCCTGCTCTTTAGGACCGTCTGACAGGCAGCACAGAAAACGCTGAGTGGAAACTTCAGACCTGAACCTGAACTCACTGTTCCAGGAGGCTGCCGGCCCCCAGGCTCTCCATGAGCATCGCAAAGTGCTTTTCCTCGTCATCCTCAGCCGCGTCTGGACCCTCCTTCCACCAGGACTGGTACAGAACCTCCGGCATGCTTTTACTCAGGTTCTTCTCAGTCATGATGTCATCGACAGAAATCCTACGGCCAAACAAAAACGCACCTACAAAAACATAAAATAGAGGTCATAAACCACAAGCAGGTCAGATGCAGGTTGGAGTCATGTTTAGTTTTGGAAACTTACTGAAACCAGAGGAGAACTCTTCCAGCGTGAGGAATCCGTTTCCATCAGAATCGAGCGAATCGAAAACGTTCTCCAGCTCGTCTGAACTCAGAGGAAGCTCACCATTCAGCCTCTGTCAGAAAACACAAAAAACCATCAGGTTAACAAAATCCAAGGACACTAATGTCACTGTAACTATAACAACTGGCATGCGAGTGTTTTATGTGGAGCAGCAACTATTAGTAAAGGAGAAAGACGCTCATTTTCATCCTCTCATCTCAGTAAACCAGATTGTGTTAACCAGGTTAAATGTGACCAACCAGACCAGCTGAAGAGAATCAGACAAAAACAAAAAAAAAAACATTTTAAACTGTTGCTACAAAATGAATTTGTAAATTAAAAACCATTTATGTGGAGGAAAATCTTTGACATTTGCAGCTTATTTTAAACCATCAGGTTGAGAGGAAGACATAATGTGAATCTCCTGTGAGCCAACAGATCCAGGCTTTGAACAACCAGCTGTTCTGGAGAGTTGGAGACACGTCACTTTCACAAACAGCAGACCAGTGAAGCCGTCCAGCTGGAGATCCTGGTCAGAACCAACAAACTGATTCAACTGCAAACAAACTACATGGAGCCAAGACAAAGCCTCCGATTCCTCTGCTTTAGTTTTTATCCTAAATGTTTCAGATAATCAAACCATCAACAGCCCACAAACAGATCAGAGTTTTCCTAACTAACCTTCTTGTTGGATCAAATTCACCCACCATAATTTTGGAGTGTAATGTAACTAAGACCAAAATCGTGTCGGACCTGCAGAGTAAGGAAAACAATTTAGGAGAACTTGTCTGACAACATGAAGTAGGATAAATGTTCACCAAGAAGAACATCAGGTTCTGATGTGAAGAAGTTCAGGAACACATGAGAAAATCTGACATCAGGGTGGAAACGGTCACCAAACGGTCACCCCGTCCGGATCCAAACGGTCACCCCGTCCGGATCCAAACGGTCACCCCGTCCGGATCCAAACGGTCACCCCGTCCGGATCCAAACGGTCACCCCGTCCGGATCCAAACGGTCACCCCGTCCGGATCCAAACGGTCACCCGTCCAGAGAAGCTGAGAAAAAACACGGAGAACACGGAACAGTGGAGAACGTTCCAGAAGAAGCCAACCCAGCAGAACTACTCCAACAACTCATCCAGAAGGTCCATAACATCCGACAGCGGTTTCATTCGGAGACGGAAATTAAACTCTGGATTCCCAGTCAAGGGAACAAAAACAAAAAACCCTGAAGTCAGACTTTCCATTCATAAAGTACAGTTTTATTATTATTATTTCATAATGGTGAATTACAGTGTCAATATGGCCGCTACTTTGATCAACTGTGGTAGGAATCTGTTTACTTTACAAGACACACATGTAAGAGTGTTTAAACAACGTTGCATGCAGCGTCTGCAACTCTGAGCAAATTAAAACCTCCGTTTGCTTCTTTTGGTCCAGACCAGAGAACGTTCCTGCTGGGAATTCTCCCCATGTTAACCGGAACGCCGTTAACTCAAATAAGGTAAATGAAACGCAGCTTAAAACTCTGCAGGCCTCCCTGCCACAGTTAGGGTCAGAGGTCATGATATAAAAAAAGAAATAAATAAATAAAAAAACCAAAACAAGCAGAAATGGCTTTCATGGGAGTTCATCTCAGATTTACAAAAATAAATATCTGTAGACTGATGGAACAAAAGTCCAACTTTTTAGAAGGTGGGTATCCATCTGAAACTAGACGTTCAGAATCAGAATTAAACCAACAGTCAAACTTGGCCACATTGCCGAATTAAACCAGTTGAGCTACTTTAGACTGAATCATAATTCCTCCACAAAGATGTGAAAAACGTTACAGCCGTTACAGACAGATGATGAGAACCACAGCCGCTCATTTGCTTTAGGTAGTAATTAGTTTTCCACAAAGAGCCAGGCTGGACGGCCATTTCCCCTTCATCTCTTAAAAACAGCTCTGTATATTTACTCAGCTTATCTGTGACAGAAAGATTTGTTTAACATTTCACAAATAAAGTATAAATCATTTAAACAGCATCTAATAACAGTTTGGTTGAACTGCATTTAGCAGAATTGCCCCTAATTATCAGATCATCACCAAACACAGCAGATCAAAGCTCCTCCTGAGTATTTATGATCCACAGCAGCAGATCATTGAAGTGGCTCATCAAAGCATCTGATGGACCAGAGAATCTGCACAATAATGCAGGTGGAGAGGCTGTGTGACAAAGAGCCTCCGTCTCTTTTGTGTTGCTTTGAGTGAGCTGCACAGTAACATCACGCTCCTGTTTGGTATCAGTAATGAGCGCTCTGGCCGACCCTGCATTCTGTTCAATGGTGGGACAACAAAGCCATAAATGATTCTTTATTCTGAGGGATGAAAAGGTTCTACGAAAACAGCAACACTAAACAAATCAGGAGTTTTTCCAGTTTCATTTAATTACAAATTTCCTTTCAAATCTCTTCTGCTCTTATGTCCTAAAGTGAAATTCAAACTTTTAAACAATCAGGTTTTATCTGGTTACAGTTAATCAAATGTATCCATTTATTTAAGAATAAAGAGCAACAAGAATTTGGGTGTAATCTCCAAACTCACCTGCATGTCCCGGCGGGTGATGAATCCCTTGTTCTCCGTGTCGCACATCTGGAAGAACTCGTGAGTTTTCTCCAGGATAGTGTTCTGTCCCACATCTGAACTCCGGCTCCTCCTCGAGTCGTCCTCCTCTGCACTCGTTTGGCCGCTGCCTCCTCGTGCTTGGAGCGTTGTCCGGGCCGCGCTGATGTCAGGACAGGGCGAAGTGAAAGCTGCCATGGTGTCAGCGAGTGTTTTCTGTGAGCCGGCTGCAGACAGAGGGCTGCAGGAAGCGCAGCTTCAGGCTGCTGTGGAACCGAGGCTTTCAGCAATGTCACCGATTGTCATCTCTTAGCAACCACCTCTTTAATTAGTAGATGAAACCTATGAGGAACACAGAAGGAGGGTCTTTAGTTACAACCTCTGGTCCAGGAAATACAACAGGAGGAATTTATTCAATCACAAAAATAGAGTTCTGCACAAACATTCACAATCTTTTAAAAACACAATGCAAGGCAAAACCAGAAACCTAAAAATAAAAACCTTGTAATAGTACACTGCATACCGTTACCATGAACAACAACAACAGCGTTTAAAATCCTTAAAGTTAAAAATAAAAGAAAAAAACCCTGAAAAGTGTGGCGTGCAGGTGAATTTAGCCATCAAATGCTTACAAGCAGCAGTGGACACTGCTAGCCTGATGCGCTAATCAAACATTAGCTCTGCCAACACCGAGTGCCATACAACACAGTATTTAGCAGAAGCTAATGTGTGTTAGCCGACACCCACCATGTGTCAAGAGCTGAGTTTTCACTGCTGAGGTTCACAAAACTGTTAATATTCCAGAACTTTCCTAAACGCATCATCATCATCATTCTACCACTTCCTGTCTGTCATCTTTGGCTTTTTCACCAAATGATTGATTTTTCTCAATCATTTAAATTTTTCTCACGACTCTTGTGGTGCAGAGTTGTGAGACCAATTCTCACAAAATTCCCATTTTGTGAAATTCACCAATTTTTGATTAAAGAAAACCCCAAACTCATCCTAGTGTAAAAAATCTATCAAAAAGTCTTTAATTTTTTGTAACTCCATTTTGTGCCAAATGGCCAGTAGAGTCTCAGCTGTTAACATCCTACATCACAGACCTCTCTGTGCACCTTGAGCTTCAGAAAGTGATTCTTTAGAACAGATCTTTCTCTCCTGGTTTTAATTTTTTATTACTTTTGAGATTTGCTGACTGCGTTGCCAATTTTTCCTAATTGACCACAGCAGGCGTTCGGTCAGAAAGCACACAGGAAGTCACCTGTAGTGACCTTTGCTCCTTGTATTCTCTTCGACGATGTTCCCCACTGAGACTAATGACTTCTGACAGGTAAACTTTTGCTTTATTGACTGGCTGATGTAACTCAGACTGGGAGCACTGGTTTGGAAGACTGCCTCCCACTTGCACTTCTTCAGTATTCTTGATTAATTTATGAGTGATGATCCATATTAATATAGAGATGATGAACAAGAAGACAAAAAAAACATACATGTAGAGAGACTGACAGCAGAAAATTTGCTTTAGGAATTAGACAAATAATCCAATTTAAAAAAATTTAAATCAGGTTGAATTTCAGTTAATTTGGAATTTAAATCCAGTTCCTCCAAACTCTAATCCCAATCCACACTGGAGCATCTTTCATATTCCACAATGTAAATGTATTCCACCAGATTTGACTAAAAGATAAACAGTTCACGTATTTTTTAAGATATTTGACTTTTTTGAATTTGTTTTGAAGTTGAACCAAAATATTTTGCAAGCATGAGGAGCCTCATGAGGAAACGACAAGTCAGAGTGATCAAGACAGATATAAGGGAACCGAGTTTAAACGGTTATGATGGAGGACTTTTTACCTCCGTTCACGATGCATTCACTGGAAATGGGAATTTTTCAAACCTAAAAAAAAAGAAGGTAAGGACAACATAATAAAAGGCTCTAGATAAATGTATTAAACCATGTCACTAAATCGGTAATAAAAAAAAAATTAATCAGAGGAATAGTGTGAAAATCTAAGCGTTAAGATACCTAAACTTAAAACCAACTTATTGGATTTCCAGTCAGACCAGAAGACTGAAAAATATTAATCATATTTACCAGCCATAGCAGAAAAGTTAACTTTAATTTTTGGTTAAGTTTGCTGAAATTGGTGGAGTGGAAAACAAGGACTGCTTACATCAGGATCCATATTTTCTGACTGGCAACTAAAATGTAGTTGATGTCCAGGATTTCTGTTTGAATGAACGTGAAAATGTTTTTCCCCTCTGACTTTAGCCTGGCCGTCATGCTGCTGTTTCATTTCAGGAGCAATGTGTGCTTTGCATGCAGACCTTATCAGCTGTAGGTCTCGACATGCAACAGCTGTTAGACCTGCAGCAGTTAGCAGCGCAAAGGTCCGGACCGCAGTCACAAACTGAGTCCCAACCACAGCCAGGCTCTGCGAAACCTCTCGGTCCAAACCACAAAACAACACGATCTGCAAAAGCCGCTGTGATGAATTACCTACATGTGAACAGTAATCACCCACCGGATCATGAAATCTCATGAAAATAAATTCAAGTTTTTGTCTCAAACTGCGTCAGGGTTACATGGAAGCAGGTGTTTAATCAGACACACCTGAGCTGCTTGTTTTCTCAACTCACCTGAAACTTTCTCCGCCTCATCTCCACATCGTCCTGTAGGAATTAATCCATCTGAGAAAAAGAAATGCATTTTAGAAAACAGAAATCACCAAATCAATAAACGTACAGCTCCTTCAATATCAGACCGAACTTCGGCAGCAGAAAGGAAGAGTTACAGAATCAGCTGTATATATAATAGAAGTAACTAACATCGAAAAGCTGCAATAAATGAGCGCACGTTTTCTTAAAGGAAACGAGCAACAGACAGAAATAAACCAGTAAACCTGTTCCAATAAGATAAAACAAGCTCTTCCTCCCTGTTATTTAGAAACTTCCTCTAACAAACGCAACCTCACTCACGCTCTCAAATAAACTTAAAGTGTGTGAAACGCACTTCCTTGTAACTTCTCTCAGACGCCAAGGTGTTTCGCTTCACCTAAAAACGTTAAAGTTCCCCCAGCCGGCTGGAAAACAAAGTTTGGCGCTCAGAAGAAGTGAAATTAAACGTCTCACCGCCGAGCAGACAGCTGGACCGAGGCTGTGAGGCGTTCACTGCAGACAGGTGATGTCGCAGCTCCGAGACTGAAGGAATTTCACTGCCCTGTCTTAGTGACTAAGCGCGTGGGGGAGGGAGGGGCTTCGTCATCCGCTGTTACCTTGGCAACGCCAACACGGAAGTTAAAGTTCTGAAGACACGTGTTGTGGAGGAAAACCTTAAACACTACGGTTTTTGTCTTTTCTTTCGGAAGCATGAGGAAATAACCGAGACTGTTTACAGGAGACAGAATGCGCTCCGTCAGGTTCTGTTTACCGCCGAGAATCTGTAAAGTTTATTTACATAAACGTGAGGCAACCAATATTTACAGAGAAATTTAATAAATGACAATATTACTGAAAAGTGAAACACATTGTGTATATTAGGTAGACAATGATTGATGTTTTACTCTGACAAACGAGGTTCATCCGGACGTAATTCATTAAATATGATCGCAATGATATTAATAATGATGATTATTTTTAATAATATTATTATTTAAAAGGTACCTTCAAGAGCACAGAAAGTCAACATACAAGAATAAATAAAAAATAAAATAAAATAAAACAGAAAAAATAAATAAATAAGGCCAAAAAGAAATTGGTACATGTTGATAGCTACAGCTAATCTTTTTTTGCAACATTTAATTGAATTGTCCTAATTAACATTTTTTTTTGTGAAAATTTTTTTATCATTTAGATTTTTAACAATGTTAACATTCAAATGTGGAGTAGAAAGCAGCTGTTTTAACAAAATGAAAAGGGAACAGGAGAGAGGATCAATGTTTAGCTAAACAACCCAAAGTTTTACGTCAAAAAGGGCAAAATGTGACCAAAGAACGGCTCACATATAGATCTGGTGATTAATAACTGGATAAAAACTAATATCCACATGGATTTAAAATGTTTAATGATCTTTTGGGAGCCAGATTTTCCAGGTTAGTAAGAACAGCAGGTCAGTATGTGAATGTATTTGTGAATGTGTTCTTTTTGTTTTTGAATATATCTGATAAATATATTGCTATGTTAGAATTCAAACTCATCATATTTATCTCCACAGCCATTGGAGTCTTCATCCTGATGTTCTTTTTGAACTTCAGCCAGCCGTCTTCACCACATCTGGATACAGAGACGTATTGATTTCCTGTCATGTAATTGGCTTTTGAGGTCAGTGATTTATTGATTTATTTGGGCTCATGACTAATTCTTGTCCTTTAGAACGAGCCTCCCACACACTGCTGGGCTCTGCGCCATAAAGTTGAGGACAACATGGTAAAACTTCAGGAAGTCTGCGGCAGGTTTTGGATGTGATGTGCTGTCAGGGGGCCCATCTGGGCACCGACTCCTTTGGAAACTTTCTGGAGACGCCCCTGCTCATTTAGGCATTCTACTTGACATGGCATAATTTCAGGATGTGGTACTGAAATGGATAAACACACCTGGGCAGAATTGTTGGCACCCCTAGTGAACAAAATGTTCACTGATATAACCTGACATGGACAAAATTAATACGCCATAAAAAGTTACTGATGATTATTTTCTGATTGTAGCATCACTCCTGACCAGGAATCAAAATTCAAAGCATCATCTGATTTTCTTTGTCTGGGTGTGAAAACAGATGGATGTTTGTTTCTTTTCTGCGTGCAGTTGTAATACCAAGATAACCCAGATGAGGGCAGTAGAGGATGAATTTTAAAATGACACAAAGAGAAAATCATCTTTGCTGCATATTTTTCTTTGTAAACCAGGAGACCGTTCAATTGCTACCTGTTATAGAAGTCAATTATTTAACATGCTATGTTGAAGCAGATGGCTAAATGAAAGGAAACGAGACTTTTTATGACTTGAAAACATTTCATGTTTCACCCAAAAAGCTTATTTTCTTATGATCATAGGTTATGATGTCTATGATGAGAGCAGAGGGAGAGCATTGGCTGAGAAGTGAAATATCTTCAAGAAACAAGAGGGAAAACAGAGTCTAGTTGCCTTCAGTTCAGGCCCACAGACTCTCTTTTATGTTTCAACAAATGCTGCATGAGTCTTCTCTCGTTCTTATAAATCATATTGAGTAAAAGTGTGAGAATGGACCATTAGCCGTGCAGGTGTGAGGCGTGTCCCCATGCAGGATACGTTTGCCACACGTTTCATGGATCTGGGTGGATGTTCCACATGTTGTGAGCTTATGAGTCTTTGCTTTGATTTTCTCTCCTTCAAAGTGTTTTTGAAACGCAGAAAACAGATGAACGAACCGCATCGCTTCCGTTGGAGCCAGATGTGTTTACACCGCCAGACACTCTGGGATTATTAACGCTATGATGGCAATAAATCCTAATCCTGTGTTAGCAGTAAAACACACATTTATTTTACATGTTATTAGCTAAACGTCTCTCCCCCAATCCTTTGGAGGAAAAGTAAAAACGTAGCTCTGCAGCTGCAGCGCTGCTGGGAACAGCTGACATCACATCTGGTTGGATGGATGATGGAGGATGTGGTTGTGGCTCCTGAAGTCATCTGTGTATTCATCTTACTTTTCTCTCTGTGGTTCTGGGATTACGCTGATCAGATTTATGCTAGGCTAAAAGCATTTCTGTCAGTTCTCAAACCAAACATAAAAACTTCTTCTCCAAGATCATCTCAGGTTGAACTATACACTGACTGACTTCAGATTCAATGACCTTTAAGAACCTGTAGGGGGCAGCCTTCTTCAACGCAACTTGGTGAGTGAATTACACCCCAGAGAGTTGATTTCTACAATCACAAACCTGACACAACTGGGCCTCATATGCAATAAAACATTATTGCACAGCAGAAACTATAGTTTTAATGAGTAGTTTCGGCTCTTACAGTTTATTATCTGCACATATTTGCAAACCAAAGAAAAATAAGCTCCATATTCATTCCTGGTATTTTGTGTGGAAGGAAGTTGTTTGCAGTGGAGTAAATAACTTAGTACTGTGGGAGAGTAAATATGGACCATGGTGGAAATGTTGATTTGTTTTTAATGTGTCGTTGTCTGGGAGCTATAGCTAACTTAATTTGCAGTTACAGGAAAACCCCCAGTTGGTATTTGTCTCTTCCTCATGTGTTTCTGCTTTCATTTGTTACGTCCATGTATTTCTGTGTAGCAGTGGCGGGTTACTTTCCAAGAAAGAGAAGATGTTTGGCGTGAAGTTATGTGGCATCCTGCCAGCTGTGTGTGTTGGACTCACACATGCAGACCCAACAGGAAGACGGGAGAGTTTGTTCTTACCTGCTCCACTGCATGATGGATTCAGACACGCTGAGAGGCAAAGTCACATGTTCTGCATCACCAGAAACGTTATTTTAGATTTTATAGTTATTAAGGTAACTGCAGCCTCTCAGCTTCTCCCCAGGGATTTCTACACATTCTTAAAATAACTTTTTACCTTTAACATAAGAACCAAATGCAGCAAGACAGGAAACTCTTTTCTTTTCCTTAAAATGGTTTCTTCAGATGTTTATAATGACAACAGGTGATCTTCCTATTATCTAATTGTAGATTTGTACATTATAGCTGCTAAAGTAAATCAAAAATGATTCTTTGTTCAGATTATATGTCCTAATATTATGACAGAGAAAATGAGTTGCACTGATTACACTTTCATCAGTGGGTAAGTTATATTATACAGACAGAGAGAGAGAGGAATCATCATCATCATCATCATCATCATCATCATCATCATCATCATCATCATCATCATCATCATCATCATCATCATCATCATCATCATCATCAGGACAGCGTTAAACGGCCCTCAGCAGTAACTGTGTCATGAAGGAACCAGGTGAAAATAATGATGATTTAATGATGACCAAACGGTACAATAATCCAAACTGTCCAAAAACCTGTCAAGGTTCAGCACTGGCAGCTCAGGCTATACAGCAGACAACGGACTGGGACACTGAGACACAGAGGACATTAAATCAGGGAAGGAGACACACCTGGGAACAATCAAGAGGAGACGGGACAACAGAGAGACTCAGAGACAGAAACTCGAAATAAATACAGAGAAAAACAGATTGTGACAAACTGAGCACTCAAACGTTTTTATTAATGTTAGCAGTTTAACAAGCTTTGCAAAGTTCTCACATCCAGAACTGCACAGACATGATGAATGAAATTAAATATGACTTTCATGCTAACCACTAAAAATAGTTTTAGCTAATAAAAGAATCATTGCTGCCATATTTGAATGTGTCCCATCAGATTTGTTTCCACTGACTTTGGTAACCTGTGCATGTTTTATTTGACCCAGGCTTTCACGTGTCAAATTTTACAACCCATAGTAGTTAACTTTGGGCCCAAAGGAGGGAAAAAGGACCATTTTCAAGCCTGCAAAAGTTGAGGATAAATGCTACTTACAAAAGTAAATTGCAGGTGTTATTTCAATCGTGCCAGAAATCCATTTTGGGGATAAACTTCGAGTTTGAGTGGAAGAAACAGGAACTTCTGGAGGTGAAAACAAAGAAAATCACTTTTCACGTGTTGTGCTTTAAATGAATACAAAAAAACAAGATTTCTGTGCTGTTTGTAAAGAAAACAGCTGGATTTGATCATGTTTAGGCTAAAAGAAGGTTTCATTTGCTTAGAGGAGGATTTAGCAGTGACTGGCTGGAGGAGGACGGGGACGAGGGGAAGGAAGTGCAGCCCTCATGGTTGGTCCTGGAGAAGAAGCTCCTGAAGGACAGTGATGCTCCAGGAGAGTCAACGACCTTAAGGAAGCTGTGAGGAGGTTTACTCTGAACTCAGAGTAAACTGTGAGTTCAGGTTTACTCTGAACTCACAGTTTACTCTGAACTCAGAGTTTACTCTGAACTCACAGTTTACTCTGAACTCAGAGTACACCTGTGAGTTCAGGTTTACTCTGAACTCACATTTGGTCTCAAGAAGTTTTAGGAGATTTTCCATCTGAAACCTGAATGTTGGAGTGAAATCGTTTCGTTTGTTCCTGCTGTGACTCCACACCACAAACTGCACCAGCAAACCTCATCATTTATCCTCATCAACATCCTCGATAACCTTATTTATCCTCATGTGTGGGACTCAGTCTACTTATAACTCAAACAGATGTGCATTTTCTAAATTTAAGCTAATTAATTAATTAAACCCAGTTGTGTGTACATCAGTTAGACTATAGTTGAGTCCCCAAAGAATATCATTGATTCCTCAGTAGTTGTTCATTCTTTTATAATATGAAATTTTCTTTTGTACGTTTCTGTTGTGACAAGTTTTAAATTCCATTCATAATGAATGGAAACTGCAGAAACCCTGAAAATTGATATTTTTAGATGCAGAGGAAAAATTATCCAACCTCATCTGAAGAGATTTATGCGGGTCGAGGCAGGGAGCGACTGGACCTCCTACTGACGGTCACTGGGCCGGAGGGTACCGCGCTCCGACTGGGTGGTACCACTTGTCAGACGTCTGCTCTGACCAGAAGTCAACACGGCGGCCGGGCCAGCTTTGGGTTTGGCCTGGTGCCCTGAAGGTCATCAGTCACAGCGAGCAGCAGGGGAAAGAAGGAACGATCCAAAACCTCAACCAGCGGGGAACACGGAGAACCCGTTTTCCTGAAACCATCCTGAGGCTGGATTTAATAACTGGGTGTGGAAAGATCCTCATCCAGGAATCAAAGATGATCTGGGCTATAATTTACCTCAAGGTTGATGAAGATTCCAGCAAAAGTTAATTTATAGATATTGCAGCAGTCCAGTTAATCCAGTGTGAAACTCATTCAGCTCTAAAACTGACAAATTTCTCTATTTTCCAGAAAACCTCATTTGTGTTTTAAGTTTTGTCCACTTTGCTCCAACTGAGTCAGCAGATCCACTGCTGGCTTCAGATATTAACCGTCCATGTTGGACCAGTTCTTCCTTTGGGTTGTCTTGGCAAGAGGAACATATTTACTCATGCAGATATTCATGTTTTTCTGAGTTTGATCATGAAGCTCCAGATCACAAAATGTGAGCAAATGGACTGATGTGAGAAATGGCAGATGGCGGCACATTTTCCCTCGTTAGATCTGGGTTGCTGATTTGTCCCAGATTGGGATTAAAGGGGGATTATTTTTTGTAAATCTTTATACACAAAAAGTTACAAATTCATGAAATGTTCTCTGACTGCTTTCATTGCTAACATCATGGTTTAAATTTCATTCACAAGCAGAATAATTGCATAAATGACTGAGGTCTATTTTCATCAGCCACTAAAGATTTGACAAAAATTTGGTAAAACAGCTTTTCACTATGGAAGCCCGTTTCCACCACTCTGTTTAAAAAAAGTATATATATATATATATATATATATATATATATATATATATATATATATATATATATCTCATTATAATGAGATGATTTATTTTATTTTTTTAACAGAGTGGCTGAAACAGGCTTCCATATTTCACAGTTCGAGGATAAAACGACAAATTTAGTTGTACAAATTCTTTCAGCACCAAGAACATTTACTGCTGAATAGTAATGAATGGAAAAATGAAGAACGTTTACATGCAGTCACAGTTCTGTGGTTCTTAACAGGGAGAAAAGAACTGCCACAAGTAATCTTTTATTGGTTGTTTCCACACATAAAAAGCTCCTTTAATGATGTTTGTACTGTCCCTGAAACACAATCATTTATTCCAAATTGAGCTTTGACTAATTTAACCAAAGAACAACAGAGATCCAGCTAACTACTGGTGGAAATGCAAGCAAGTGACCTGGAAACAATTAAAGCAGTTTGGTCAAACAGAAGGTCAGTCAGCTCATTATCAGGGCGACGATCACTTTCTGCTCACTTTGGTGGTGGAAGAAAAAAGCATCAGATGCCTTTAATTCAGCCATAAAATGGAAGGAAGGAAGGATTTTAAATTTCACAAGTGTCTGCTTTAAAGGCTTTTTGAAGGTAACACAGAGCGACTGCAGAGCGACTGCAGAGACTGCAGAGCGACTGCAGAGACTGCAGAGCGACTGCAGAGACTGCAGAGCGACTGCAGAGACTGCAGAGCGACTGCAGAGCGACTGCAGAGCCTGAAGAGCGACTGCAGAGACTGCAGAGCGACTGCAGAGCCTGAAGAGCGACTGCAGAGACTGCAGAGCGACTGCAGAGACTGCAGAGCGACTGCAGAGAGACTGCAGAGACTGCAGAGCGACTGCAGAGCCTGAAGAGCGACTGCAGAGACTGCAGAGCGACTGCAGAGACTGCAGAGCGACTGCAGAGCGACTGCAGAGCGACTGCAGAGCGACTGCAGGGCGACTGCAGAGCGACTGCAGAGGGTTTGGTCTCTCAATGCTTCACCTTTCAACGAAAAGGAGTTCAGTCATGAAGAATGAGGGATGCTCCATTTAATATTCAGTTCTTTAATAAGAAATGTTCTCACAATGAAAACTGATCACATTTCTTAATTATTCCAGGAAAGGAAATCACGTTTTTAACACGCAAGCAACAAATTAGCCTTGTTTTACACTATAACAGGGATCTGCAACGTTTTACTGTCAGTTCAGTGAATTAAAGCTACTTACAGAGGAAAACATTACAGGATCTTTTGGAAAGAAAGTCTCTCTACTCTCCTTCTCATGTTCATAAAATCATCCTTTTAATTTAGTTTTTAGACTTTAGAATAAGGAAAGTTACAACATGCTGATATTTAGCCTGCAGCTGTTTTTCTTTGAATCGAAGGTGAATCAGAGAATCTGTGAGCTGTTTGTGTTGCTGCTCTGTCTCTCAAAAGCCCGTTTGCTTCCAGCGGTTCAGGTTCTGCTGAACAGTTCCTTCTGTAAAAACTGGGATGTTTTGTTTCACTGTCGCCTCATGTCTGATAAGTATGAGGGACTTTTGCAAACCGAACAACTTGACATGGTACGCTGTGTGTCTTTAGATACAAAACCTTTTTAAAAGTTGGCATTTAGATGTGCTGTGATGTCATGACCAGGATCAAATTGGAATATCATGTTTATCAGTGTAAAAACAGCTGAGCAGCTGGTTTAGTGAATCCTGTGACATATTGTCAACATGCTGGACCCAAATGAAACGTGGAACGAGTGCAGTGAGGAGGAAACGTGTCCAGCTCTGCAGAACAAACTGATCACCCTCACAAGCAATCTTCTAAAATGAAGTCACTTTTTCAAATTGATGATGGATGGCGCACTTCTGACTTTTATTTCTGCTGCTTTCGTTTTCTTAATGGCTGTGTTGAGCTGGCCCCTCTGTGCTTATTAATCATTTCTGAGTGTTACTAGTTGAGGGAACACTTTCAGAGCTGGCCTTAAATAAACTCCACTTCTGGCAGAGAGAGTCGCCCACTCTGGGAAAGTACTGCTGGGAATGATAATCTGATGTAAAGTAGGCTGCTTTGGCTTCAATCTGCAGAGATCTGGGACTATAATCTGTCACTTTCAGGGATATAAAGTTAAAGACAAGCACAAAGCTTCTTCAGCAGATTTGATGAACTTTAAAGTTTATGCAGGAAAGTTGTGAAATATTTGTATTTTACCAGTAACTTTAATTTTTATAAGCATAAACTGTATTATATCCCAACACCTCCTGCAGGCGCCGGAACAACCTGTGGATAAAGTCGGGTTCACAAAGCTTATAAATTAATGAATAAATCAAAGAATAAAGTCATTGTTTTGTTCCTGTGCTCTTACGATGGGATAACTTCGTTCTTAAAAATACGCCCAGTCTCTGGCAAAAAACTTCATGTAAATCTCTTTTATCACATTTTTATCAAACTGTTTCATCCTAAACATTTTACTGATACTAAAAAGAAATAAAATTGTCTTGCAGTTTAATAGTTTCATGTTGCACTTTTGTAACAAAAAACAGATGGAAGCAGGTCATGAAGAAGATCCAGTGGACTGACAGAAACAGATTGTTTTTCTTTTGTCTTCCTTTGCAGGTGCAAACCAGCACAGAAATAATAATAATAATAATAATAATAATAATAATAATAATAATAATAATAATAATAATAATAATAATAATAATAATAATAATAATAATAATAATAATAATAATAATAATATAAGTTGATTCCTTCCAGTTGAAGTAGTTGAAGTTGATCCCTGTCTGTCATCGTCACGGTTTCAGTCTGCAGGTTTCCATGTTGTGGCTCTAATTAATAAAACTGAACTATCTGTGGATTAGCAGCTGCAAATAGCTGCTGCTGTTAATCCTGCTAATTTCTACCTGCTAATCCTCAGGAAAAAAACTCCAGACTCACAGAATTAAAATGTTTCAAAATGAAAGTCAGAATACATGGAAAGTCTGATCCAGTAAAATGTTTACTAAAAACAAATCACCCTGAAATGTGTCTTTTTCTGTCGCTCATTGTTGTTTACAATTATTTCCATCTGCCTGCTGTTAATCTGTAATCTGACTATTAAAGATTAGTCCCTAATTAATATCCCTAATACCAGGTGACCCACTTCCTTCTTGTGCGCCGTTTAAAAATGTTTTCCCAAAATTCCTCGACAGGAATTCAGAAGTTTTGCTGTTTTGTCTTAATAAACGTTTAGCTGTAAAAGGGAAAAGAAACTTTTTCCTCTGCAGTCTTCTGCTTGTCTCTGGTGGAACTGACTCCCTGCCTGCAGCAGGAAGCCGCAACACAAACAACTCAGAGTGATTAGTTTCTACTTTCTGTCATCACTGAGTTTTTTAACGGAGAAGTGACGCAGTTACAGCCTTCATCCATTGATGTGATGGTGCCAAAGTTAATGGATGTGCATCAAGTGTTACTGGAACCTTTCTGCATAAGTTAAATGAAATATGGAAGCTTGACATGGAGGCACAGAATGCATGGACACAGTTGGAGTAAGGACAATGAAAGACAGTTTTTTGCATGTGGTGGATGAGCTTTGACTGGTGAAGTTTCTCCTCCATGTCTGATTTAATGTTCTGTCCTTAGTGGCTAAAAACACACGAGATAACTAACAGTCACTGTACAGCAAAATATCGATAATATCAATACCAAGTCAGTATCAGTATCATATTGATAAATACTATTTCTATCAACATTGTATTTATTTTCATATTGCAGTTTCTTATAATTTTTTGTACCTTATTTAAAAAGATGCACACAAATCATGTTAGTGTGTTCTTTAGGTGTTTTGTAGTTACCTATAAATGTTGTCCAGATTCTGTTGTAGGTTTGAATAAAAGAATTCAAAGGAAAAAAACACAAAAACACCTAAAAGTCAGAAGTTTTGTAATTGGCAATACTGGCCCTGTTTTTACAGGTTATGAGTCGAAAACAAGAAGCATCACACGACTCCGCCAGTGACTGACTTCACCTTCTTATACTAACGAAATGTAAAGTTTTGCTGACGTGATACAAGTTATGAACATTTAAGAGAATATTCAGGGTTATCTGTAATGTTTGTGATTTTATGAAGAATCCTGATCTATCTCCAGAGGTCCAGAACAGTTCCCAGAACAGAACCCGCCCTGGTTCTGATGCAGAACTCTGCAATCCTCCACCATTACTGCTTATGCAAATTAATCAAAAGTGATATAATATGGAGATTTGAGGCTTTTGCAAAATAAAAGATATTCTTCAAACCAAGGTAAAATGCACACATATCCATTAAAAATAGTTTTCTCCCTCTATCCCTTTAAAACAATTTCTTCTTTGGTTAAAACTACTGACATACCTTCACTTTGATTCTGTGGTTTACAGTCTGAACTCATTTAAATGGAGAACATGCTGCACAGCGAACTCAGGCGACGCTGCAGTAAATCACAGAACACAACATAAAGTTGACTTTATTCCATGTTTTTATGTGTTTTTGGTTTCTCTTGTTTTTGTTCTTGTGAAGTAAAATGTGTTCTGTGAAAAAGATAAGAAGCTGAGCAAGAAGACATGAATCAAATATCTTCTTCTCCATACTAATCCAAAATAACATATGGTGCAAATCTGCAGACCATATGGCCAATAAATTCTCCTGCATACGCTGAGGATGGGCACACAGGCTGACCAGAGAGCTGCTCAGGATCCCAGATAGGAAGAGCGATGAGGTCTGATCTGCAAAATTCAGGTTTTCAAAAAGGTTGAACTTTTTCTTCTGTTCTTCTGAAACAAATTGCAGTAGATATGGAAGTAAATATGTGTAGACCCATTCTTCCCTGACTTCTTATTGATTTATAAGCTTGAAAAAGCTTACGTTTCTTTATGTGATGAGTTGTGCACAAGGCTTGTTGTTAAGAAGAATGACGTGAAAAAGATGTTATTATCCCTTTGTGAATTTTGCTACAGCAGATAGTGGTGCAAACAGGATCTGTCTTAAAGTTTCTGAAATGGCAAAACCTTGAAGAAGAAGCAGATTAAAACCTAAATTATTTCCACTTCTCATGTTTGTTTGCAGATTGTGCTGTTTGACTGTTTCGGAGCTAACGTTGGCCCTGCAGGGCTCAGAGTCCCACAGCAGCAGACCTCTGCATGCAACTCAAACCTTTCTGCAGTTTTACAGAAAACAGATTAAAAACAACTATTTGATCTGTAAAGTAACTCCGAGTCACGAGTTGTTTCATTGTGACGGTAAATTTCATAACCATAAATTAACATGAAACCTGCCTGTCACGTTTCGTTTCTCGGAGGTTGAACTGTAAGTTAGATCGTTTTTGAGTCCATCTGTACATTTGCTGACTCAGCAGGTGGGGAGTTTTGCTTCCCAGTTGCAGATATTGTTGCTGCTGCATCATTTCTGTTGTTTTCCATCTGCATGACACACGGGACGGTTCTGGAGCTTTTTGCTGTCAGTTGCTGAAGGCCAAACTTCTGGTTGTTAGGAACTGGTGAGGTTCAGATGGGAACAAACAAACTGTGGATTTCATTGAGAGGAGAACGGAGCAGTGTGGGTGAAGTGTGTGAACGCCACGCAGCTTTCTTCCTTCTGCTCATCATTCCCATCTGAGAGGTTATTTTTAATATGAATGTCTCATGAAGGGTTAGATGTTAACATGAAGATCCTGTTCATTAGACCATTAGTTCAGTTCTTTAACCCATGGTAAAAATGGCCACCACTGTGTATGGATGGATTTTAAAGTTATTCACAGCCGACAGCATCGTCACCAGATCATAAGTCAAAGGAACACGTTTGACAATCTGCCAGGCCTCTTCAGACAGAACAGTGAAAAACTGGGATTTGATCCACAACCAACCCCCAGCAGCTTCCTGCCTGTTAGGATGGCCCTTAGCGGCGGGTTTACAGAGGAGTCTTGAGGCAGAGAAATAGTGCAGACCAACCAGGTGTTTATTTTCCAACATTTAACATGGAGACAATCCTGAATGCAATGGCCATGGGTCTTAGCAGCAGCCACACCAAAACTAACCTGCAATGTGGCCAACATACAGGTTTTTATAGTCCCTGGCTGCTCCCATTAACAACCCCACCAAGAAACAGGGTAGGACAAAATACCTATATACAGACAATCTTAACAAAACAACTAAATCTTCAACATAATCATAACAACACTCTTCATTTTTAAGCTGCCCTTTCATTTCTAAAATACCTTTCTATAAATATAAATCCAATCATTACACTTCTAAAATACATAGTTTCATCGCTCCCCCTCTTCCATCTGCATTTGGTCTCTTCCGGAACCTTTATAAGGTGTTCAGGCCCCCGGGGAATCTTTTAGCCTGAACACCCTGCAGAGGAAGAGACAGAGGTAAGCCATTTCTACAAACATTTCAGTTTATTTCAGACAGTTACAAAACCCATCCATTTGTTTGTTTTATTTTAACAGGACACCATCAGTTCCAGCTGAGGTGCCACTGGACAAAACACAAACAATAAAATACTTCAATTTGTATTCGTCTCCTCATTCAACCCCTTTTAAGTGTTTTTATACAAGTAATGAAAACCTTCATTACATTTCCTCCCCCCTCTCCAGAAGCTCACAGTACCTCAACTTTCAGGAATCCTAGACAAACAGTCAGCTGCAGTGTTGGTTTTCCCAGCCTTGTAATGTACAGTGAAGTTATATGGTTGCAGAGCGAGGTACCATCCCGCAATCCGTGCATTTGCATCTTTCATCTGATGCAACCACTGGAGGGCCCGGTGGTCTGTTTCCAGAAAGAAATGACGCCCCAGCAGGTAGTATCTCAATGACTCGATGGCCCACTTCATTGCTAGACATTCTTTCTCCACCGTTGAATATCTGGTTTCTCTGTCCAGAAGCTTGCGACTCAGAAACACGACTGGCTTCATCTCTATGACTTTCTCAAACCAACCTTTTAAAGTTGGGTCCTGTCTCTGAAGCTCACCCACATTAGCTGGAAGATTGATATCTAGCAGCTGCAATGGTTTGAAAGTGTTATCTGTTTGCCCAGCAGAACCTCTCATCTTGTCCCTCCTTCTCTCAGCCTTGGTTTTATAAGGTTTCATTGGTCCCATTTCCCATACTTCCTCAAAAAATGGTAACTCCCTCAAGGTGTTTTGAGCACTTTGAGCCCTTGTAGTGACCATGTTGTGTCCTGCAGATGACACTTTACATGGGTACTCTATGGTTTGGGCTAAAAGAGCATCAGTTACTTCCTGTGATGGAAAGTTTTCTGGGTGTGTGGGCATCAGTAGTTTGTGAGGATGTAATTCTGCTTGCTGAATGAGGTCTGCAATAATGGGGACATCATTACCCAGAATAACAGTATAAGGCAGCTTTTCTGCAAGAGCCACTGACATAAAAAATGTGTGCCCTCCCACAGTCAGATATATGTCAGCCATTGGATATTCATGTTTATCGCCATGTATGCAACTTATGTAACATTTCTCTTCCGTCCACCTTTCTCTAGGTACTAAGGAAGATAAAACCACAGTCTGAAACCCCCCAGTATCTAGCAAGGCTGTCTGTCGCTGCCCATTAACCAGAACTGGTGCAGTACAAGCAGCATCATGAAAAACACCTGTAGTGGGTCTGGGGACTGTGCAAAACAGGGATGGCTTAGATTGATTAGTAAGGGGGCAGAAGTACTGAGTGTGGCCCAGTCCATTACATAAATAACACCTTATGTCTTGCCTGCCAGAACGAAAAGGGGCATTCTTAGCAGAATCAGGTTTATATTTACTAGAGGAAAGTTGCCTACCACTAGAAAATGTCCTGTTCTCCAAATGACCACCACCCCGTTCATCCCCAAAGGACTTACTTTTGTGGGCAAAGTTGGAGTCTCGGCCAAAAGAGCGGTGTTTCGTCCCTCGTCTAGCTGCCGTGAAGACATCAGCCAGTTGTGCTGCTTTTTCTGCTGTCTTTGGGTCATGCTCACGAAGCCACACCTCCAGTTCAGGGTTAACCATCCTCAGGAACTGTTCCAGGATCATTGTCTCTGCAATTTCTTTTATTGTTGCCTTTTCCGGTTTAACCCACTTGAAAAACATTTCTTTGAGGCGCACATACAGTTCTTGTGGAGTCTCTCCAGGAAGAATGTCCAAAGAACGGAAACGCCGACGATAGGTTTCAGCTGTAATCTCATACTTTTGCAATATGGCTGCCTTCACTTTGTCATAGTCTTCTGAGTCTGCAAAATCCATCAGAACATAAGCACTTCGTGCCTTGCCAGTCAATAGGGGAATTAGCCGGATAGCCCATTCTTCCCTTGGCCATCGACAAACCTGGGCCATTCTTTCAAAAGTGGTCAAGAAATGTTCGATGTCATCATCAGGTAGTAGAGGATGTAGCTTAGGTTCTCTGTGCATGCTGAAATCCCTCTCAGGTCCAGCATCCGAAGACAGTTGACTTGTCCCCTCTCCTGGATCCTCTCTGTCCTCTTGAGGCCGCAGTGCTCCTGACTGTAGCTGGTCACCTCCAGAATCTTGCCTCAGATCATACACTTGTTGCTGTATTTGATGAAACTGATGCTGCATAGATTTCCATCTATGGTCTTGACGAGCAGCTTCTTTTGCCAGCTGTTGGTCTCTCACTGATTGAGACTCAATGAGCGATTTCACCAAATCTGCAAGCTCCTCAATCTTCTCAGGGTTGCTGGGTGCCACGCCCACCTGATCAGCAGATGATTTTGCTCCCTCATCAGGCTCCACCTGTTGGTCTTGCTTCCTCTTTTCTCTGTCTTTCGTCATCCTTAACTCCACTTTGTGACTCCGGCCACAGCTTCTGACACCACTTGTTAGGATGGCCCTTAGCGGCGGGTTTACAGAGGAGTCTTGAGGCAGAGAAATAGTGCAGACCAACCAGGTGTTTATTTTCCAACATTTAACATGGAGACAATCCTGAATGCAATGGCCATGGGTCTTAGCAGCAGCCACACCAACTAACCTGCAATGTGGCCAACATACAGGTTTTTATAGTCCCTGGCTGCTCCCATTAACAACCCCACCAAGAAACAGGGTAGGACAAAATACCTATATACAGACAATCTTAACAAAACAACTAAATCTTCAACATAATCATAACAACACTCTTCATTTTTAAGCTGCCCTTTCATTTCTAAAATACCTTTCTATAAATATAAATCCAATCATTACACTTCTAAAATACATAGTTTCATCGCTCCCCCTCTTCCATCTGCATTTGGTCTCTTCCGGAACCTTTATAAGGTGTTCAGGCCCCCGGGGAATCTTTTAGCCTGAACACCCTGCAGAGGAAGAGACAGAGGTAAGCCATTTCTACAAACATTTCAGTTTATTTCAGACAGTTACAAAACCCATCCATTTGTTTGTTTTATTTTAACAGGACACCATCAGTTCCAGCTGAGGTGCCACTGGACAAAACACAAACAATAAAATACTTCAATTTGTATTCGTCTCCTCATTCAACCCCTTTTAAGTGTTTTTATACAAGTAATGAAAACCTTCATTACACTGCCAACCCTCAGGTTGGAATGAAAACGTCCTAAACACAGGAAATGACACGGTTTGGGTTACAATAAATACAAATACACACTTGTGATGTATGGCTAATGAATGAGAGGGAAACTGATTAGACGACACTTCATAGCGACCAGCTGAAGGGAAAAACGAATGCTGTCCAATTAAAAGCTCCAGAGAAAAGCAGCTAACTCATTAAGGAGTGTGTGATCAAAGGGAATGTGAGGTTTATGGAAAGAGATAAGAGGCGACAGCAACAATACAGATGGTCCAACTGACTGACAGAAACACTGAAGGCGGTCAGATTGTGAGAATCTGACACATGACTGATAAACTGGACTCACCGTCCGGAAACCACAAACATCTGCGCAGAACTCTGACAAGCGTCTGCAGACATAATCACAAAAACCAACAACCTGAGGGCCAAATGGAGCGCAGATTAAATTAAGGCTGTTTTAAGGGTTGGCCATGTGTGTTTATGTGTGCATGCATTGGAGTAATCTGCTTTGATTGAGGAAAACCACATCCTTTTGAAGATTGTTTGGGCTTTTTGGACCAGAATCCTTCAGCAAATGAAGCAGTGAAACGCTGGTCCATGTCGACTAGGTGCTTTTAGGATGCTGCATGTAGCACAGCTAGATGCTAAATTGTTATGAATGATTGTATGTGTCCTTAAATTAACCAAGAAAAACTTTTATTTATTACAAGATATCTGCTTTTGTTGTTTATGAAACTATAAAATTCTGTCATTAAAAGGCTCAGTATTGTTTTTCAGACACAAAGCAACATTTTATTATACAAACCAATAATTATGTTGCCTTCAATTGCTTTAAAAATGTTGTGTATATTTGACTTTGCAAATTGAAGCCTTGAAATTGGGCACTGTCTCTTTAAGAAGCTCCTACTCACTCCAACACTCCCCTGTCAGGCCGTCATCCTCTGTGAGATTCCTCTGGAAGAAGAGGCTGGGGAGGGAAGTCTGGACCTCCCTTCTGAATCTGCTGACCCCACGACCTGACCAGGATAAGAGGAAGAAGATGGATGGATGGATGGATGGATGGATGGATGGATGGATGGATGGATGGATGGATGGATGGATGGATGGATGGATGGATGGAATCCCCTTCATACATATGTAAAAAAAGAGCTGGAATGATCAACATTGAGGTTTCTGTAGGGATCCTCTGATCTTCTAATGTTGTGTAAAACTGCTCAGATGAATCAAGACGTTAGTTAAAGGAAGCTGAGATGTTTGAACTGATCTGGGGCTTTAAAGAGAATCACTTCTTACTAAAGCAGTGAGAAAAAATCATCTTCATTCTGCCTTTATTCTGCAAATCCCTTATCATGCAGTGGCTAATGTTTACGGGATAAAAAGGAATTAAATCAGGGAGATTAATGTGATTCCATGAGATTCCCAGATGATTCCACATTCAGGAGCTGGAAGGACAAAAACGCACTGGGAAAATAACGGTGATTATCTGAGTGGAGATTCATAACTTTGGAGGCGTTTGTCATGTCAGATGGGTACATTCTGAGCTCAGTTTCATTTGTTTCTGAAACCCACCACTGAACCACAGACAGTGTTGCTCCAGGTTATAAAACTTAAAGGTTATAGTTTCATGATGATCGGCGTAAATGTAATTGTCTTATTGGCTCGATAAAGACCAGACTCCATTTCTGCAAGACCTCAGATCATCAGCACAGATGTTTTATGTATCTATCCATCACTTTTCCAGCTGACAGTCTCCCAGATCTCATTGTGTGGAATTTCCTGTAATACAGGACAGATATGATCTGCAAAAATGTGTTGCACAACCTAATGACATTTAAAAACACTATGCATGCTGGATGTAATACTCAGGTTCAAACCAGGGGCATTAATTAATCTTTAGTTTTGCTTGACTTGGAGTCGGAGCGGAGGACGTCACCTGCAACTAATTATGACTGGAACCTTCCTGGTATGGAGGCCACTGTGGAGCAGGCTGATCAGGCCTGGAACAGTTTTACACTTATAACAGCTAAATAAACTTTCACACCTCAGAGTTTCCAGACGTGGTGGGAGAAAGGTTCCTAATCTATTACTTACAATTGAGTTTAATTTCTTCTTATTTGCAGAACCGGTTCCAGCAGGTTGGCAACAGAACACTTGTTAACTTGGACGTTGCAAAGACTGTTTGATGCCAGACGAGATACACATCCCCCAGACCCTATAAACACACACACACACACGCACCCACGCACACACACACACACACGCACACACACACACACAGACAACAAAGAGGGGGAACTTCTGACAGAAAACATTTAACCATAATTATAGAACCTATTCTAAAGACTTTAGTGATGTGGCGTTCACAAGCGATCTGATTCTTTTGAACAGTTTTTCACCCTGAACGATGGGACTGGAGTCACTTAATGACAGATGTTCTTTGTTTTCCTGCAATGCTCTGCAATAGCTATTACTATTATATTTACTTTAAATTTATATTTAT
This sequence comes from Gambusia affinis, assembly GCF_019740435.1. NCBI lineage: Eukaryota > Metazoa > Chordata > Actinopteri > Cyprinodontiformes > Poeciliidae > Gambusia > Gambusia affinis. The sequence goes on along the minus strand of NC_057875.1, from coordinate 1,467,882 downwards.
TCAATAGGAAAATAAATATTCTTGTCACTAACTGTTAGATTACTCGTCATGGCGCCTCTGCAGTGTGCTCCCTGTTCTTTTGGTTTCTTTTTGCTTATTGTTGCTATAAGCTAATGTTTATAGTTAGGTGTTGATTACCATTAATGCATTACCTTAAATGTTATATTTAATGGTGCAGAAGAAGACTTTTATTTCTGCCAAAACAAATCATCTCCACTTCTTCAACAACTTTTTAAAAAAAATTTCCTTAATTCTGCTTCTAAATTACAAATAGCACTGAAATGCAGTTAATGTATGCAACACTTGTAAAACTTGTAAAACTTGTAAAACTTGTAAAACTTGTAAAACTTGTAAAACTTGTATGGTTCATGAAAATATTTTTTTCAGCATAAAATAATGCAGTTTGTTACTTAATACAGACGGTTCCATTTTTTGTGAATTTCACCCACAGAAACGTTTAACACACAACTGAATCAGGAATGATTTGACTTGTTCAGAGAAAAATGTAGTTTTAAAAGTGGATCAGCTCAACGGTTCTTTGAGGGGCAGAAAGGCTGAAGATTCAGAAGGTGGTAAAGAGCCAAGAGTCCGTCAGTTCAGGACTTTATGTCGATGGGAAGTCGTCTGTCTTCACTCGTCCTTTTGACTGTTTTCAACCTTTTTCCTCCTGTTGGTTTTTTTCCATCACAAATCCCTGCTAAGTTCAGAAGAACATTATTAACTTTACATAAATGTACATGAGCAGTCAGACGACACAGGGTTGTCACTGATCAACAGGTCAACAAAAGGCCCACCTGTCAGACGGGTCCTAGTAGCTGTTAGCTAACCAAAGAGCTTTTCTTTGGATGGTTTGAATTCATCTGCATCCATTTTGGCATTTTAATAACATGTTGCTTCATACAAATAAAACTTCTAAAACTCTTAATGAAATAGATCTGGGTGAGGTCCTAATGTGTGGGGGTCTAATGTTCTCATCATGCATGAGTGGAATTTACAAAATATGTATTTTAGTTAAACTGATTCTAACTGGACCCTTGGTGTGATCGTTCGTGACCTTGAAGGATTTGTCTCGTGTGTCTGAATTGACCCTGAACAGGAAACGTTTGAACAAACAGGAAAGCAGAAAATAGATTGTCGTTTCTTATATTAATTTCAGATTTTTCTTGTTTTTTAATCTATATGTAAATGCTTTTATATTGTTTGCAGAACAGGTTACTGGAGGAACCGATCGGACTTTCTGGTGGCATTCATTTGTTTTTAATATTTAACCCTCTAATAAAGAAAAGTCTCCTGGTTTGTCATCCTGTGTTTTTTACTCTCAGTTGTTCTGTAAAGGCCTCAAAGATTTGTTCTCTGTGTTTGCAGGTGTAGAGGCTAAAGGTCTTCTATGGCTCCTTCTCTCCTTCCCTTAAAGTCGTTTTCCCACCGTTCTCCGTTTATGTTCCATCTCAGTGAATATTTGAAATAAACTCAGAGTAACTTCTAGTCAGTGGAACATCCAGTTTTCAGTCCTGTGGCTAATGTTGTGTTTTCAATTGATAAAGAAATAACTCAGGTTGTCTTTCTCTCTAAAAACATTTCAGAAGCAATAGAATAAACCCCAAAATACTATAAATGATTTTTTAACAAAGTTTTTACTACAGTAAGTTGCTGAGAGGAGCAGAACATTAAAACTTTTTCCAAAATGGCAGATTATAACTGAGCTGACTGAAATCTGGGCTCTGGTTTGTAATTAATGGTATTTCATTATTATCCATGTTTTCAGTGTCAAACATTCACTTTGTGTGTTTGACGTTTTATTTATTTATGTCCTTGCAGTTTGGACTGCTCCCAGCCCTGAGGACGGCGTGTCAGCGGGTGGCGAAGTGCAGCAGAAGGTTGGAGTGCAGAGAGTTACAGACGGTCTGTGGCTTTGTGATGTGAGATCTGAGATCCCTGATTTCTGGATCCAGATTTGCTCAGCCTGGGTCTTGGTGAGGTAACCAACTCCTGAGGTCTGCTGTTTCCCATTAAAAACAGACAGAAATATGTTTGGCAGTGATTATGACACTACCAAGAAATAAATGCTCGATATGTTTCTGGGTGTGAGTTTTACTGTGTTGCTGAAGCGCTGCTCACATGGTTCTCTCCAGGTTATTTATGTCTGTCAAGCTCTTTCCTATCCGCTGTCCTCACATAAACTGAGTCTGAATGCCCCATATTCCTATTATGTTTCTTTCACATGGTTTTTTGTTTCTGTTGTCAGAATCCAGAAAAATTAAGTTATTGCTTCGAATCTTCACATTAAGACACCTGTTACTCACCCAGTCACCTTTAAACTACAAGATCAATGCTGTATATAAATGAGATTAAGATTTCAAACATCAAAGATCACATCTGTGGTGATTGAGGATCCAAATGCGTGCAGACGGCTGGTAGAATGTTATTGATGGTTGAGCTTTAATCCAAGCAATTAAACCCATAAAAACCCCAGTAATGCAGGAACATGCAGAGCTACGAGTGTGAAGGCAGGACCAGGGCACTCTGTCAGGATCTGGAAAGGAGTGAAAGAAAGACTTTAAATGCTGAAGATGATCAGAGGTGTTGGAACCAGTTGAGAATTAAAAGAGACCAGAAAGTCCTGAGAGAAAACAGACAGAAACCCTCAAAGGAAATGTGAAAAAAACCAGGATGAGCCCTGAAGAGAGACGTGAACACAGAGGATCAGATGCGACACATCAAACCAAAGTCTCACAGTTCATGATGAAACTGTGAGACTTTCATTTTCTCCATTTAAATAAACTGGACTCAGTTGGAAAGGTGTTGCTGTTAGCAACAAGAAGGTTCAGGGTTTTGAAAAGTTCTTAAATATTGTATTCATGTTCATATCTTGTTTACTACTGTTCAAGTTTTATTTTGCTGCTGTTTGAAATAAAGTTTATAAAATAATGAGAGGACATGAGGACAGGAAATGAAACTACTGCATACACACACTTCACAATAAAAGCATGAATATTAACATTTGAGAATTTTTAACAGTTAAACAAAATGTAAAACTTTAGTTAACTGAAAATGTACAAAACAGACAATAAATGAAAATTTTACAATTTATCTGGAAAAAAATTATTTATGAGAAGCTAAATGCACTCAATCGTTTCAAAGTTAGCAAAAGCACAAAGAAAATATTAGCTCCACTATTAGGAGATTAGAGGAGGTGTGCTGAAAATCAACAAGATGGAAAATAGTTTTTATAAAACATACACTGAAAAAACCCCAGTTAGAAGTTTCCAGAATGAGTCAAAGATCTCCTCCTGTCTTCTCGTTTTCTCCTGTCTGCAGCGCCGAGACCCAGAGAGGCAGGAGGGAGGAACCTCCGGCTCCGGTTCTGTCCGGTTCTGTTCGGTTCTGTTCGGTTCTGTGCGCAGCGTTCAGACAGCGCCAGGCATGCAGGCACAAATCAAAGTGGAATTTCTGCCCTCAAGGGAAAATATCTGAAAAGAGTCGATGCCTGTGAGCTAGTCACTATTTCAGGCTGTCAACTTACGCTGCGCTGCTGCTTCACACTTGACCTTTCACCTGTTGCAGCTTAGAGCCTACCAATGTGGGAGGCCCATTAACGCTGCAAAGCAGATGGTTCTGAAAGTCTTAAGGGTAGCAACAAATAAAATCAATCACACTTGTCGCCTGCATGTTGATTGATTTTAATCCCTGAAGCTGTTTTGTCTGGGTCAAATCGGTTTAACGAGACCTAAACTCCATGTTTTTGGATGGGCGGAGTTTGTCCAGTTCAAACAGTTCACCACTTCTCTGTAACAGAAGCCACGTAAAGGAAAAAAGTTCTGATTTGAGTAATTCAATGTGTCCCATGTTTGTTTAAAGCAGAGTGTAGGCGACGGGCCGGCATCGTCAGGTCCTGGTTTCTGTTGCTATTCGTGATCTTTCCCATCTTTGCATGTTTTGGTTCACAGTCACAAAGCATGCAGATGCACAATAGCCACATTGTCATCACAACAGTAAACACACTCCATCACTGACCTCAGAGAGCAAAAGAAACGTCTGAGAGCTTGACGAGATGCATTCAAGAATGTGTGCTGAAAGCAAAACAAGTCTGTTCGCAGAGGGATGGAAGGCGGAGAGCTTGTTGCACAAACAGCGTGGAAAATGAGTGTGTTGGTTTCCTGAGGTCTTCTTCACCATCTGAAAGACATTACTCAAATGAACTGCTCTCCAAAAGCAGATGAAGTTTCTGTTTAGTGTGGTAACATTACAGGGTCGTCTGATTTTCAGATTTAAGAGCAGCAAGTTTTGTTTGAGAACAAATAAGGCTGAATTATTTTAATTAAGGCAGAACACTGCAGAAAGTCCAGCTGGGTTTCTGGCTGTTAGAGGAGTTTGGAAATCCTGTAGATGTTTCCCAAATGTAATCATGAGAGGACAGACATTCAAAACAGAGGTGGAAAGGAGAGAAAAGGAACCGACTGTAACCTTTCCAGGACAAAGTTTAGATAGCCAGAAGTTTAACTTTCAGTGAGTTTGTTCCCATTTCCTCAGGCTGTTGCTTACTGGCAGTCTGCACCAGGAATGTTTGTCCTATGAAAACCTAAAATGACTAAACTTACTATAAAAAATCTGTAATCCTATACATTGCACTAAATATTTGGTAAATCACATTATATCATCAAACCATCAAACACTCCATTTTACCACTGTCCAATTGCAAACAATCAAAATGTCCTAAAAAATATTTTCTTTCTCTTTTGACAGACAATTGACATTTTCAGAGTTATATGTTCTGACGGGAGGTTTCATGACCGTCTAGTTTAGATTTCAACCGGCTTTTCCAGAAAAAGTTTGTTGCCTTTTTTTACATTTTCTAAACCTGATAATCCAGAAAGCCCGGCCCATTTTTAGAATAAAATTTTAACATTTGTCCCATTTTCAGCTGCAGTGCAACCAAAGTCTTTGAGGAACCTGTTCACACCCGAGAACCACTGCAGGAAACGACAAAACCCCTGAAGAAGACACTGAGCGCCACGTCCTGCTGCTGGAGCGCCGTCACATTTTAGCCGTTGAAGGATTTCTGGATTTCTCTTTCGTCTTGGGTAAAGGACCATGACTCATTTCTCCTCCGAGCTCTAGGCTCACATGTTTGCTTCTGTTGTATTTACCCAGAATGCTCTGCTTTAGTCCACTTCCTGCTTTTGGCAAGAAAAATCCAGGTCAACCCAGGAACCCAGGAAGAGCTGAGTTTGACTCCAGGAAGCCCAAAAACCCTGAACATTATTAATAAAGGATAAAAAATCACGATTAATAAATCTGTGGCTCGTTCAAAAAAATTCTTCTGCATTCATAGCAAATTAGATTAGAAATGTGTTTATTTTATCTCGACTTAAATGCTGCTAACTTTTAACACATTAATCAGCATCAGTAACTCGATCTTTCCTCTGTGTTTGCAGATGTTTTGATCCAAAATCTGCATAATGTGTCTATAGCAGCAGGCAGATGTTGAGGCCTCTAGATAAATGAGTCACACTCAGGAATGAGAGGAATGTGGTCAGTTTGCAAATCTAGTTTATCAGATAACACAGTAGCAGATGATTGCTGAACTAATTTAATACAGTGTACTCTGGATGGAGATGAAATGAAATCCTGAAGACTGAAAGCAGCTGTTCTGATATCAGTTCTGTCTTTTATTACAACCTGATGATCTAACCACAGATCACTGATTCAGCTTTGACTCCAATAAGAGGAACACGACTTCTTTGTCTTTTTCTCCTTTCTGGGTCCATAAAACTGGAACTTTTCCCAAATGCAGCTTTCAGATTCCAGACATCAACAGCTGAAAGCAAACATTTACACAACCTGGAGGAAAAAACGTAAAACTCTGTTCTCAAACTTTTAATCAGACAAAACTTGTTTTCGATCAGTTAGGATTAACAATATTTGTATTGTTGTTGACAGAACAGCAATAATTGTTTTAATTGTTTTCTATTGCTACAATATGATTAGTTGTAGCAATAGACATTGACAAATATTTCTGTTAGATGTAAAAACAATATCTTAATCTGCAGGCTGTTTAGTTTTTATACATTTTAATAAAACATGTCACCATGTTGTTTACGCTGCAATGGATTCTGGGTAAATGACACATGCTTGAGTCGTTGGCTGTGGACCCGTCCAGCCAGAATAGCTGAGTAACATCATTAAGCCTCTTGAATTCGAACCAGAGCGTTGAAACCCGTCAGATTATCTGAAAACTGAGAATCTTTAAGTAGCTAAAATCCAGGCTGTAGTTCTGAATTAAAAAAAACTTTTTTATTGGTCTGATGTAATATTCTAATTAATAAATGTTTTCATAGGATTTAAGTGGAAAATCATCATAACCAACAGAAACAACCAACATCAATCAGTGTCTAAGCATCGAGGAAGTCTGAAAACAATACAGGACGTGCAGAAGTGGCAGCATCATGCTGAGGATTTGACTAAATAGATATCATGACATTACGCCAAAATACTGAAACTGAATGAATGAATGAATGAATGAATGAATGAATGAATGAATGAATGAATGAATGAATGAATGAATGAATGAATGAATGAATGAATGGTCAGCAGAGTGGAAATGCCTTGATGAAAGTTTTTTCATTTTTCAAGCTGAAGCTTTATGCTGGACTTTGAATTCGTTTCAAAATGCTAAAAGAAAATTCACAGAAAAGTTCAAATGATCCAAAAACATTTTTCCCCAAACAGAAACCAGAACAACAACATGATCCACGCCATTCCCTGAAACTTTTTCTTGACCTGCTTCCAGATGTTCTGGACAGGAATAAACTCAAACAAACATGTGGATCTGCGGGAGGCAACCTCCTGCAGGATTTGAACTGCTGCAGAAAACGTCCAAACATTATCCAGCCACTGTTTACGAACAGTCAAAATATTTTCCTCAGCATCCAACATGTCTCTCCAGAGCCACGTCTGCTGCAGCCGGGCCGCGCGCTGACAGGATGTGCAGATTAAAGGCGCCGTTAGCGACCCGCTGACACTTTGTCCAGGGTCATTGGGGAGTTCTGCACAGAGGCAGGAGGTCGGCATAATGCTGCTCCAACTTCCAAACAGTCTGAAGGCTCTGAGTCTGCTGCATCCTGCTGCATCCAGCTGCATCCTGCTGCATCCTGCTGCATCCAGCTGCATCCTGCTGCATCCAGCTGCATCCAGCTGCATCCAGCTGCATCCAGCTGCATCCAGCTGCATCCTTCTGCATCCAGCTGCATCCTGCTGCATCCAGCTGCATCCTGCTGCATCCAGCTTCATCCTGCTGCATCCAGCTTCATCCTGCTGCATCCAGCTTCATCCTGCTGCATCCTGCTGCATCCAGCTGCATCCAGCTGCATCCTGCTGCATCCAGCTGCATCCTTCTGCATCCAGCTGCATCTAGCTGCATCCAGCTGCATCCAGCTTCATCCTGCGGCATCCAGCTGCATCCTGCTGCATCCAGCTGCATCCAGATGCATCCTTCTGCATCCAGCTGCATCCTGCTGCATCCAGCTGCATCCAGCTGCATCCTGCTGCATCCAGCTGCATCCTTCTGCATCCAGCTGCATCTAGCTGCATCCAGCTGCATCCAGCTTCATCCTGCGGCATCCAGCTGCATCCTGCTGCATCCAGCTGCATCCAGATGCATCCTTCTGCATCCAGCTGCATCCAGCTGCATCCAGCTGCATCCAGCTTCATCCTGCGGCATCCAGCTGCATCCTGCGGCATCCAGCTGCATCCAGATGCATCCTTCTGCATCCAGCTGCATCCAGCTGCATCCAGCTGCATCCAGCTTCATCCTGCGGCATCCAGCTGCATCCTGCTGCATCCAGCTGCATCCAGATGCATCCAGCTGCATCCTGCTGCAAGATTCTAATGCAAGGCTGCAGGTAGCATGTCGGTGTGCTGCACGTACAAAGAGCGCATATTTCTTCTCTCTTTTTAATAATTTCCTTCATTTAGTCACATTTCAGTAGAAAGACAAAGGACTTAAACACATACACACACATACATAAACACACATGGTAATGAGATCAAAATGTCATTTTTAAACATTTCTTTAAACTGTCCCAGTCAAAACCCAAACACTGACTTGCAGAAGTATTCTTTATGTTACAACCACAAACCTCAAAGTATTTTGTTACGATTTTTTGTCAGACTAAAACCCAGAGGAGTGGAGAGAAAATGATACACAGTTTGGTGCAGTTGGAAAAGTGAAAGCTGAAGGTTTTTGTTGAAAGCCTCCAGCAGTTTGGAGCGTCTACAAACCAAACCGACGGAGAGGAGAGAGCCGTGTTGGTGTTTGTGCTGTTCTGTCTGCGGACTGTTAGCATGGGATCTAAACGTTTTATCAAATATTTTAGATTGGTTTGTTGCATAGACTTAAAAATGTTTCATTGTCACTTTAAACATCCATTCATCCATTCATTATCTTCCCATTTTGATCTAGTTTCTGCTGGTGATGCTAGTTTCTGGTATTATTGTTTATAATGTGCACTTTAAACACAAGTTGAAAGTGAGACTGGGGGAGGCGGAGTCTTGCTGCTGCGTCATCACAAACCAGACATGTTAAAATTACAGTATAAGCCGCTGGTTTAACGTATCGATACTCGCGGATGAAAAATCGATAAATATCATGGAATCGATATAATTATACAGTCCTAGAGTGTCCTGCCTCAAAAAAGGCATGGTAACCTGTTGATAGATCTGGGAAGGGATTCCTCTGTTTCTTCTTCAGGTTTTTGCTCATTTATTTCATTAAAAGTGAAGAAAAGCTGAAAGATTCTCGATCCTTGAGATTCCAGCTTTTCTCCGTGTATTTCACGTTGTTTTCTTGTTGAAACTGACGTTGCTTTGTTCTTAAATCCCTCAATGGTCCCAAATATGTCTTTGCTAGATGTCAGGTTTCTGGATATATTAGTCAAGTAACATACATTTCTCCCACATGAAGAGCTGAAGAACAGCCCACAGTGTTACTAAAGCCCAGAGTGAAACCCAGAGACACATGATCCCCATTAAACATTTAGAATGAAAAGGGCAGATTTCTCAATCTTTAGTTTTATTACATTTGATCCCACTCATTTGTCTCAGAAGACATTCATCTTTGTTCTGTCTCACATATATTGATATTATTACCAGAAAAGAAGATGTTGGTTTTCTCTGAAGTAAAATGATACATAATTATAGCCTAGTTCCGTTCCGCTAGAAGACGAAGAAGAAGAAGAGAGATTTTGGCATGTCTTGTACCATCAATCCACTACAGTATGGAGCGTTATTAGAGCAATGTGTGAACTTCTGTCTCCGTGGTTGAAGTACTTGGAGGAATCAGAACCAGTTGGCTTTGTTTGCTTTTACTGGTGTCTTAACTTAAACTGTCCATTTACATAAAAAGCAACATATGTGAAGCTGGACGGTTTTCAGCTGAATAAAGAGAACAACAGAGACGAGGAAATGAACTGTGCTGCTGAAGGGAAGGAGGACATTAGCATGCAGCGCTCAGCTTTGGCACTTGAGTCGTGTGTGTTGTCGTTCCACTGTGGGCTCAGTCCACCATGAACCAAACGGCACAGCAGTGAGACCCTCTGAGAGCTGCATGTTTGACTTTTACTTAATGTGCAAAGCTGGAAACCTCAAGCTGACGTCTAAAATACTCAAGATGTTTGAAAGAAAGCTTAAATAAAAAGATTTCACAAACATCAGACAGACGTCATTATCCTGTTAATGTTCTGGCAGTTTCTTACAAACCCTTCAGTGACGCAGTTCCTCTGTGGGTCTGAGGCCAATGAGTGCCAGCTTCGCCTAAAGCAACAGAAACTTCAGCTACGTTCACGTAGCAGGTCTCAATACTCACTGCTGATTTTTAGCTTAAATACAATTTTCTTTGCTACAAATTAAATGCTACTGCAATCAGATTTCTGTGGGAACAGTTTGCTGCATGTGCAGAAGAAGAAGAAGCAGGAAATGATCACGGCAGGAAAGATGGCCGCCGTCTTTGGATGGATTGTAAAGTTTCCAAGAGCGACAGCACGGTTAGCAGACAAAGGAAGCTGATAAACAGGAAGCTAACAGCTAACAGCAGTAGCCTGTTTCTGACCTGGTTCTGATCCGGTTCTGTTTGGATGTGGACCCGGACCAGCAGCGGTCGGTTGCGATCTGATTCGTTCACTGACTCAGACTGCTTTTATCACTTCATTATCATTTCCAGCCATTGTTTACATCCAGGTTTACATTTGGAAGTGGAACAGATCAGATATTTTTGTGGGGTGAAAACGGAATTGTGCCGTTCAGAATGCAGTGAAAAAGTCGGATATGGGTCACATCTTGTTGCAGCAACATGGACGTGTTGGCGCCCAGTCCACATTTCTAAAGAATCTCCATGAATGATCAGGGCTTCCAGAACAGATGGAATAACACTTTGCTCCAATCTGAGAGTAAATAACAGGTTAAAAACTAAATATTTTTGTTGTTTAGCTCATATTTAGACAACAGCTTAGCAGCAAAAAGGCTGAGTTAATTACAGACTCTGAAATTGACTTGATTAACATTTTAATAGACTCCAATAACTAATTATATTATAAGATTCAGTGTGAATTTTAAGTCTTGACATAAAAAGGCTGTACAATCCGTTAACATGTTAGAGTTGCGTGGTTTAGCTACCTGTCGTCTGGATGCCTTCCTGAGCCGAGGAAACCCGCTGAAGAGCCTGAACCTCGACGCAGAGCCTCTTCTCTCTAACTCTCCTCTTCAGGCGTCTGCTGAACGCATCAGTCCGGATCAGCTGCCGTTCTCATCACAGGCAGAGCTGCAAAAAACACAGAGAGAAAAGCAGCTAAGATTGGTGTATCAACATACCTACTTATAAAGGGATCTGCTGGTTTTAGAGCCTCAGCAAATCATCCAGACACTCACAGCCTTTCCTTCTGCACCAACAAGACCTCTGAGATTCACAGGCAGACAAATTCAGCCATGTGTTCATGTGAGTTATTGTATCTTTGCCCAATTAAATACTTCTGGTACGAAGAACTAATCCAGAGAAATCATATAGACTTTCACATATGTCAAATATTAATCTGCAAGTGAAAAAAATCAATTTTATTTGATGGTCCAACAAAAATAACACCTTTATATTCAGGCTTCCTGAGAAACGCTTCTATCCGCTTTTCACCTGCAGAGCCTGAAATGTTGATCATTTTTCTCAGTCAGGTTGGATGGTGAGTGTCTGTGAACATCAATTAAAGAGTGAGCTTTGACTAGGCCACTCTACCAAAGCCGTTTTTCATGGTTGTCCTGCTGGAAAGAGAACCTCAACTCCATCTGCAGCCTCTGGCAGGTTTTCCTCCAGCATTTAACTCCATCTGTCAGCTCTGATCAGCTTCCCTGTACACAGCCTGATGCTGCCACCACCGTGTATCTGAGTGGATGCTGGTTATTTTCTAACGTACTCTAATAAAGGTCCCCAAAGGCATCATGAGGCACCAAGTGGGAGGTTGTGCAATAATTTTCAGAATCACAGTGATGTGACTCCTGAGGAGTACGGTGAGCAAAAAGGGACAAAATTAAAACAATTTTAATTTTTTAAATAAAATTAATAAATGTGTCATTTTCTCATTAAATAAAGTAACTTATATTTTAAAATGATTAAATTAAATAATTAGATTTTATTGCTAAAAAACAAATTGATTTGAAAATATGGACAGTTGTTAATATTTATTTTTAGATAAATACAGTGAAATATTTCTCCAGATACTAGATCTGTTATTTTCTGCATTCCTGGCTGAACGGTTTGGGAACGGCAATTTATATCAATGCTATAAAGTTTTTCTTAAAGACTGAGATATTTTTAAACATATTTTGCAAACTTTCATCCCTCTACTTTATTTCCAGCTGACAGTAATAATCCAGGATGGATCCATAGCCCTCGGTCCTCTGGCAGAGGATCCAGTGATTAGCTCAGGACTGGAGCCTCGCTGTGGGTGATTTGATTAGGCCGATGGCTCGTGCCCACCTGGCTGTGCTGAGACGGGCTCAGGCGGGCAGGACGCATACGGCCCTGCAGTCCAGACGCCGCAGCCGCAGCAGCTCTCCGTCACTTGTTTTGTTTCTTTGGGTCGAGTTGAGAGGAAAACATGGCATCCAGAAAAACCCCACAGCATTCCTCAGACAATGCCCCAGTCTGCATAGCAGAAACAGATGGGAGCTCTGGCTCAACTCGAGTTTGTCATCCACTGTTTTTCTTCTTTTTAAAAAGTTTTACTGCAGTCTAGTGCTGTGTTGGCGTTTTCAGCTGCTGAAACAAAACTTTATAGCTACAACTTACGATTATTTTAGTAATCAATTATTCAGACGATTAATCTGTTAAGAAAAATCGCCACATTCTGCAGATTTCTTTATTTAGCCATTTAAGTTTTTATTTACAGAATTAGAAATACATTAAAGATGTGAGTAAACAAATAATTCAATTCCTTCTTCAAATAAGAAAATAAACATTTTATTACCTAAAATGCCGTAACAGCATTCCCTTAGTGAACTTCTGATCAGCAAATGATGCGTCTGAGACTAAAATAATACTTAATAATAACCTCAACATGTGCTGGACTTTAACAGCAATACAGTACAGATTATCTGGAAGTTATTTTTTATTAATAATTGAATGCAGAAAAGGTGATTATAGGAGTTTTTTTGCTTTGTTTTGTTTGTTTTACAGAATTTGAACCAGGTGAAGCTAAAACTGCCAGGAGTTCTGGGTAAAATGTATTTACATAAAAACAAGCGTTATTTTTATTATGAATGCAAAATGTATTTATTTTTTGTACAGATTGGTTTAATTACAGTGTGTTCTTTAAGCAGCTGGTCGTGTTTTCAGTCTGTATCCTCCAGTTAATGATTAATCAATCACTAAACTAGTTGATTATTTCAGTAACCGATTAATCATGATTAAATCGATTAATTGTTTGAGTTTTCCTCCTTAGATAAAGGTAATGATTAAAACAGATATTTAAATGACAGGCTGCACACAGATATCAAATGTTTCATTTTTACTTTAGTTTCTTACTCTCCTAACATTTATTATAAACTCCTGAAGCTGTGGCGCATCTCTCTGACCTTTCCATCAAAATGTAATGTCTGACTTAATGCAGCCTGTTTAAAATTCACCAGCAAAGACAAGAATCAACCTCAGATCTGGTGGAGTTTTCATCTTATCATCCTTGTAACCGAGATCAAGACCTGCCGTTCAGGAGGAAGATCAGCATGGCGGCTGATGATGATGATGATGATGATGCTCCATGGTATCAGGATCATCGAAATGCAGACCCTGCCTTGGAGTCTCCAGATTGTTGTGGTGATATAAAAAGAATAAGAAAAAGCAAAAGAAGAGGCAGAAAAGGTGTTAGATAATCAATAAGATAATGGAGGTCTGCTGTGGAAGGTTCATTTCTGATCAGAGGCTAATTGCTTTTTAAATTGAAAATGCTTTTATGTCAGCTCTGCTGAGATCTGTCTGGCAGATGGAAAACTGCAGTTAAAGTCCAGATTTGTTCTGATATGAGAAAAATCATCATTTGTAACTCCAAATATCGATTTAAACTACAAGATGATTTTCCGCAAAAGAAAATCTATAAAAACCAAGAACTAAAGGGCCTGCCAACATGATCAGACCCGCTAACTCTGTCATTAAAAACGAACAAAGGGTTGCGTGAATGAAACCACCGCCTCTCCATGTTTGATAGACATTCTCCTCTGTTGCTGCACTTAATCTGTCCGACAGCTTCACATTCCCTCCAGCTGCACCATTAGCTCTGAGCAGAGAAGCAATTTAGTGCTGACAGTTTATTGCTGAGTAAGCCATATCAAGATGAATATTTGGGAGCTGCACATTCACAAAGCAGCCTGCATGTTTTCCCTGATTAAAGGAGGCCAAGACTCGACAGAGCAAAGAAGGAAAACATGTAAAGATTTAGACAGGAAGTAGCTCCAATTACAATTCAGCATTTTAATTGTCATCTTATTTTACTCTCTTTGTCTTATTGAGCAGTAGATGATCTGATTTGTGCAAAAATTTCAGTTTTTTTATGCTTTATATTTTAGAAAATACATTTTTTATCTAGATTTCAAACTTTAGAGACGGATCAGTTTCCCCTTTTTGGATTGAAATTACTAAACTTATCAAAGTTTAATTGTTTTTGTAAAGGAATATATTGCTTTTTGCAAAAACTTAAAAACACATTCATTAATTGTATAATAGAGATTGAATCATTGCCAAACAAGATGTACATTCTTCCCAATCAGTAAAACCGTTATGCACGGTGGGCCCTCTAGTGGTCGGCATGAGAACAGCCGCACACTTCTTTAGATTTTCATCCATCCATCCATCCATCCATCCATCCATCCATCCATCCATCCATCCATCCATCCATCCATTTTCTGTACACCTTTGACCCAGCGGGGTCAGGAGGGGTGCTGGTGCCTCTCCATGAACGTTTTGGGTGAGAGGCGGGGTCACAGGTCAACAGTCTGTTGGAGGGCAAAAAGCTGGTTTTGCTTTGCAATTTTGTTTATTGTCAGTTGGGACAGTGTGATGATTTTGCTAGTGAAGAATTGAGGTCTAATTATAAAACAGAAGAGCGTAAAGGAAGAACTGTTCTTCTACAAGTGAGTTCATTGAACCTGCAGATAAAATACAGATTCATCAACATTATTTTTTTCTCAGAGCTTCTAAGTGTGGAATATTTCACTTCTTTGATCTTCTGACAAAACAACATTTGCATACTAGAATAATTTAGATCTTTTTTAAAAATAAAACACATATGTGTGAATAAATACGGTTGAAGTTTAACTTGTGTCACATCAAGCAAAAGCCACAAACATCTGAGATGATCTTATTTTATTTGGTATATTTGCTAATACCCACATCCTAAAGTCTGTCTTCTTAATTTCTCACTATGTCTGTTTTCTGTGTGTTTCAGTTCTTTCTCTCTCTGACCAGGATGTCGTTATGTTTAGATATGTGAAAATGTATTAAATTAATCATTTAGAACAAATCCAGAAGGTGCAGAGAGCTGAACTTTCTTGGATCAAATTGTAGAGTTGCACTTATCTCCCTCTGATATTAACTCATTGATTAAAAGTGATAAATCATCCGACCATGTAGTGAATGGGTGACGTCTACCTATAATTTAGACATTGCTGCATTGATTTATAATTTCCATATTTGAATCCGGTTGAATTTGCCAACATTAGAGATAAATCCTTTTATAAATCCATAAATTACCTCAAACAACTATGTACTTATTTTAACAGGTTAATAAAACAATTACTGCTAAATAAAACGTGTTTGTTTCAGTTGCACATTTTAATAACTTGATGTGAAAATTCTATTTTAGAGTCTGAATTCACCTGCATGTTTAAACTCTAGAACAAACTGGCCTCACTACTTTATTGTCACTGTATACTGGAAAATGATGGCAACTCGTGAAAGCATCCAGCGGTTGTCATGGCAACCCCATACAGCGTGTGGATATGAAGTCAAACTGCAGCCTGCTGCTGACAGACTTCAGTGACTCTCCGCTCCAGGATTTAGAATCCGGATTAACCCTCGCCATCAATGATGACAGGAGGTCTGCGCATGCGCTGGAGTTGTCCTGGCCACATGAGTTCAGCTCACAAATGCGTCAAAACGGCAGAAATACCAGGCGGAGGAACGGAAGTTGAGTAGGTGACTACCAAAATAAAAGAAGAAGAAGAAGAAAAAGGAACAAAACTGAAGCAAGATTTTAACTTCATTTTAAATCTCATGAAATCTCCTGGAATTTCATGTTTATTTTGTAATGCTTGAATTTCTAGTAAAGTTTTAAGCAAAGCAAAACCAGAAGCCAAAATGCAGGAAATATAAATGTATATATTCACTATAACAGTGAACTGTATTGATTTTGGTTAATCATATGTTGACTGTTTTTGTGTGGATCCTCAGAAAAACTGTCTGGTGCAGATGGATATTTTTCTACAATAAGATCAAAGTTATTACTGGCAAATTAAAATTTCAATAATAGGAAATAGTGCAAAAAAACATTGTCTTTCAATAACCAAGCTTTTTGTTTTCTCTATAATAGTAAAAATCACATTTATTAAGTTATTTCCGCTTGGGCTTTCAGAGAACCTAAATCCAATTTTAATTACGTTATTAAATCTGACTTAATACAGCAAACATTTCTAAAGAGAGACTGACCCAAATCCTGATGCTGAGAATAGCCTCTGTGTGTTTGTGTATGTGTGTGTGTGTCTGTGTGTGTGTGTGTGTGTGTGTGTGTGTGTGCGTGCGTGTGTCTGCGTGTGTGTGCGTGTGTGTGTGATGTGTTGTGTTTGTGTGTGTGTGTGTGCGTGTGTGTGTGCGTGTGTGTGTGTGTGTGCGTGTGTGTGTGTGATGTGTTGTGTTTGTGTGTGTTGTGAAATATGATTCATAGCTGCAAGGAAACATAGAATTGGACATTTTTTCATCTTTTTTTGCACTTTAACGTGACTGCCGGGTCAAATTGACCAGAATAGTATCGATGTAAAAAGTAAAGGTTTGTACAAATGTGTAAAATGAATACATTTTCAATTTATATGTAGAGTGCACCTATTAAGACAAATAGAAAACGTTTCATGCAAAAATAAATAAATAAATAAATAAAATAAAAAAATACTTCCAACTATTAAAAATAAAAAATTAAATTTTAAAACGGGTCAATTTGACCCGGAACATAACAGGAGTGTTAATCATAATGAGATTTACAAATATAGACCCCCTGCATGTTTCACACATGCGGACAACGCTGGAGGGTAAAAAGACTATTTATTCCTTTACATGTCATTCATAACCGCGCCGGAGAATAATTTGAACTAAATCACACTTGGACATGTAGATATTATTCATTTCGTGCTGTGCTCCACAGCAAAGGGGAAAACGGCTAAAGTACAACTCAAAACCACTTCTTTCCTGCTCTCTGTATCAGCGCAGCTACACGCAGACTCGTTGCCAAAGCAACTGAAAACAACGCCACAAAAAAACACCCAAATATTTTCCACACAAAGAGGCGAACACTTGGATGTAACGAGTAACGCGACGGTTTTGTAGAAATGTAGCGAAGTAGAAAGTACAGATACTTACTGTAAAATGTAGTGGAGTAAAAGTAGAAAGTATCCATTATTAAATCTACTTAAGTAAAGTACAGATACACAAAAATTGTACTTAAGTACAGTAACGAAGTAACCTGTACTTCGTTACTTCCCACCACTGGTGAAAACAGCCTGAATTGTTTTTGATGATTTTGGCCCACGTGACAAAAAGCTTGGCCACCATCCTAATTCGTTTCGTCTCTATTATCGTTTGTTTGTTTTACACGTTAGTTTTACTTTATTTTGAAAGTGTAAACGGAAACGCGACTTTATAACAAGCGGATTGACCTCGGTGTAAATCACGACGTTTCTCCAACAGCAGCGGCCGTTGCTCAGAGCATCAGAGCGCCGATCCTCCTCTCTCTCTCTCTCCCTCTCTATTTCTCTCTCTCCCTCTCTCTCTCTGTGGGTGTGTGTGTGTGTTTCGGGGAGGCGTGCAGCATGTTGTCACAGATCCACTGAACGCTGTTTTATTTTCTGTCCAACTCCCAGCAGGGTGCAGAGCTCCCACCATGGGTTAGACAGAAAGCCACCTATGGATTATCCACTTTATGCACTTCATGGAGGATGAAGGTCTCGGGTGGGGGGGACAGAATGGACTTATTTTCGGAGAGACATCCTGACAAAGACGGGGACTGAACAGTGACCGGGATCGGCACCCCCCCATCCGACTCGCTCTGCTCATTTTTCTTTTTTGTTTCCATTTTTCCTGTATTTTTTATTCTAATTATTGACGTGATTCCCTGAAGTCTGCGTGGAGCAGAGATGTTCGCTGAACTGCTGTGCGGCGCCGTGGCTCTGGTCCTGTACGTCAACACTCTGGGAGCCGATTTCTGCTACGATGACAGGTACTTCCCTCACTGAATGAAGTGCACTCCGAACCGGTGGCTCCAGCGCCGCCGGTTCGGTTCTGGCTCGGTTCTGTTCGCCCTTTCCATGAATCCGAGCTGTAGAGTAGCAGAGGGCGAGCATCAGGTATCGGAGAGGAATGTGGCTCTGAGGAGCTGCTGGCTGAAGGTTCGGGAATCTGTCGGATTACTCACACGTGTGTTTGGTGGATTCGGCTCTTCTAGTTTCGTCATACAGTTTAAATCTGCTGTGGATCTCTGTGGATCTCTGTGGATCTTTGTGGATCTCTCTCTGTGGATCTCTGTGGATCTCTTTTCCTTTAAGGTTGACCGTGAAAGTTGTAAACAAACAAACAAACATCCTTCAGTGAAGTGGAGAGTGAGAACTTCCTGAAAGGATTTTTAGGATATTTTTGATATTGAAGCTTTTGCAGCGATATATCCAGAACTGGATTAATCCTCAACTTCTCGGTAGACTCACAAAATATAGAACCACGATATTTTGTGGTACTATTATGAAAAAGATAAAAATTGTGCGGGGAAAAAAAAAAAAACTATTTCTTGGTTCTTTTTTTAGCCTCTGTATGGATGTGACAGAAATACTGCCGTTGAAGTGAGACTCATTTGAAATCAGAGCTGCTTACTTAAATAAAAGTGTGGTTTATATCACTAAGATGCACACAGTAACTACATTTAATCATATTCTTCAAATTTGCTTATATTTGATCTAGTGGAACAAACAGTGGAGAAAATAAAACTAGTGTTTCTGATGGATCAGTTTTGTTTTGTTTATTATTAATTGAAATTTATCGGGATAAAAAAAAATCAAAATTCTGATTATTGAAGTTTTCACGAGTAATTAGTTGATTATGATTAATAATGGATTACTGAAACAATCCTCTGTTGCCGTCCTGAAGGTTTGGTTAGCAGTGACACTTTGACCTGCACGTCTCAGTTTGTCGTGTTTCAGCCTTCAGAAGAAGCTGGAGTCGTGCAGCTGAATGAACAGCCTCAGTTTCAGACTTTTAAAATGTGAAACTGGAGCAGCCTATTGTGTTATTATTATTATTATTATTATTATTAAAAATATGGAGCGTTGTCAGCTGGGACGCGTCCGTGCGGGTGGGGGGGCTCGGCTGGCTCTCTACTGCATTACTCATAGCTGGCCTTTTGATATTTGACGGCTGAATGCTTGTCACTGCCTCAGGCTCTTTATTCACCAGCCATGTCCTGATGTAGGTCACAATCATTTCCTTTTCTCGTATGAGCTTCCTGTCTTCACCTCATCTTTTAAAGAGGAGCTGTTAAAATGTTCGGCTCAGTTTTCTGCTGTGTATCTAATGTTGATCTCAGGGAACAAGCAGTGAATTAACTCCCCTCATATCATTCTGTTTCCTTTACAACTCCACTGACTGCTGCAGATAAAACACTTCCTGTTCTGGACAGACTGATGCTTTCCTTCTTCTCATATTTATTTGGTTTCTGGGATGAAGTTGTTTAATCTTCATTTTTTTTTAAATTACGGTTTTAAAAGAACAGAAATGCTTGAAGATGACAGAGAAACGTCTGCAGTGACTGGACATTTCTTCTGTCCACTTCCTGTCTTTAGCTGCACACTGCCAGTCAGCTGGATGAATGGAGGCTGGTACATTTGTCCTTTGTTTACATGAAAGATCATTTTACCTATTTGGAAACATTTCCAGCAGTATAAGTGGGATCTCAGTCTTTACAGGTGCTTCCACAAATGAAGGCACTAATTGTATTTCATTCCTGCACAAACAGCAGAGCAGCAGAAAGATATTTTACTGATAACTACTTCACATTTTAGCAGGTGTTTCACTCTGTTCTGTGTATTTCAAATTGTACATTTTGGAAAATATTCTCTGAGCGTTTGCATCTCAGCCACTAAGATCTGGATCAGGTTGGGTAAGAAAAGTTTATTCTGCTTCTAGTATTGGAAAACAGAGTGAAACATTCTGCTAATTAAATATGCATCCAACTAATCCTTTGCAATGAAAATGCTGCTCATATTCAAGCATAATTCACTGTAATCATGATAGAAAATAATAGCAAATACCTGTAATAGATAGCATTATAATTTTAAAATAAAAAATAAAAAATTTATTTATCCCAAAGGGAAACATCAAGTATCTTTAAAGAGTCGTTGCTGCTGCTGCTGTAGGCAGGAAGGATCTCCAGTAGCAGTCAGTCTCACACCTAACCTGAAGAAGCCTCTGTCTGCAGAATGCTGCTGTATGACGGTCATGACATTCTAACAGAGAATATTCCAGAGTAACTCGTCTTCTGTGTCGTCGACAAGCTCTGCTAATCCAGCTCCTTTGCTTTTGCTTCTTCTCTTTAAATCTCTGAGGTGTTTTTTTTTACTTCCTCATTCTCTCTCTGCTCTGCATCCATGAAGCGTCCTCTTCAGCTCCTCAGGGGCTCGGGGTCAAAGGTCAGGTGTTATTTGAGCTTTTGAGATGCTAATCAGCTTCTTGTAAAAACAATATATTGTTGCCACGGTTACATTAAAACGTAAAATCCTCAGTTGCACAGCATCCAGAACCAGAGGGAATGATTTTCCAAACAGCAACAGTTCAACCAGAAAAGTCTCAAAACAGAGTGACACTGTTCTAGAAATAATCCAATAAATCTTTGCAGCACGTTTATTAATTTTGTTTTTCTTTCTTTATGAATTAAAAGCTCTTAGATTAAGTTATATTTGTAGGTTTAAAATGGTGTAGAAATAGTGAAGTTTATCAGATATCAGGCTGTCCCTGCTCTGTTTCTGTTCCTGTGTCCATAAAGCTGCAAAAAGAGGCGGGGGCTGCTGGATAATTTCACAAAGCCATAATCTTGTTTTTATGAGAAAATCTTATCATAAAGTCATATTTTATTTGTCTTGGTGAGTAATTAGAGGTTCCTCATGAAGCGTGCGGACGGCGTGCTTAGCCAGCCTCAACTGACATCATTTTTTCATCCCAGGCTATCTGTCATCCAGCGTTATCCGTTTTAACGCCACACATTCAGGCTTGCAATTAGCAGCCGTATGTCTCCACAGGCTGCACTCAGAGGGAGAGAGAGGGCAGAGGCCGGGTGCAGCCGAGTTTATTTCTATGTTTGTTTATATGTTTGTCTGGGACGCACAGACTGATCTAACTTGCTAATGTTGTCGGAGTGGAGATAAAACTCGCATGACTGGTGAAGAAGCTGGAAGACGATGAATGCATGACGGCAATAAATCAAACCATGAGCTTACACAAACACCCTGCAGGCATGCAGACCAGAGGTGTACATAATTTACTGGCAAAGACATCAGTCATAGATAATGTAACGTTTTATGCAGAGAGAAGGAAGATCCATTGCTGATGTTTTTCCATTTTGTGCCCCTAAGCAGAATTGAATGAATCTGGTTGATAATTTAGCAGGAAATGATTCTGGCTGCTTTGTCACAGAGTAACATTGATCTCTGAGATGATTGATGACGCTCGGCTTCCCTGGTGTTTGATTGGCTCACAGAAACAAGATGAAGCTGCTCTCCAATGTGTGTTCAGTGGTTTCACTTTAATCGGATTTTACAGTTAACTAGTGACCGGCCAGCCAGGAGGTCAGATTTTAACGACCAAAACAGTTTTGTGAGCATGCAGTCAGTTCCAGCAGCTCTCTGCAGAAAAATGGCTTCCTGGAGGAGTGACCCGTGCTGCCGTGCCAAATCGCCCCAGGGGATGCTCTTCCTCTTCCTTACTTATCAACCCAGCTTTGACACCTGCACTGGAAAATGGAAATAATGAGTCATTTAGTTCATATCTCTGCTGCTGTCCACTGCGGGTCTGACAGCAGAGGACAGCACCGATAAAGTCGGAGGAAAGAACATTGTGTGGTTCTGAGGTTACACAATGATTTACATTTTGTAATATTGCTAAAATAAAGCTGAATATAAACTTTTTGTTTCAGTATTTAATGCGTCAGATCAACACACAGTGATGTACTGCTGGTCAGAGTTTATGGGAAAATGGATGGAGCTAAATCTGAACGATCCTGGAATAAAACCTGTTAGAAGCTGCAGGACACCCTGAACTCACAGCCAGAGCTCCACTTAAAGCTGTCCTTGTGTTGGAATGGCCTAGTCAAAGTCCAGATCTGTGGCAAGACTTGAAAACTGCTGTTCACAGATGCAGTCTGTCCTGTCCAGTGGTCACCACGTCCTCTTTAGGGTGATGTGCTGTTCTGTTAGCATTAGCTTGTGCTAACTGCTGAGTTGGTAAAGCGTTAGCATTAGCAGAACTAATGTTTGCTTCATGCTTGTTAGTGCTTCACGGACTGTGCAGCTAACATTTTCCAGCCATCACACATGAAAACGTTGATGGAAATAGTAAAGTTTGAAATAACTTCCTCGCTTGAGAAGTTCTTCTGTTTTTCTGAAAAAGGCTCAATGTGGCAAAGTGGAAATGGAAACACATTTACAGAATAAGATCGGATGTAGCGAACTCCCATCCGCTGGTGGATCTGCCGTTATGAGACACGAAGCTTGGAAACATTTCTAACATTTCAACCTTCAGCTTCAGGACTCTCCATATCTCTGAGATGTGTTGTTCATGTTCACTTTCTGTTTATCACAGCTACAGTTTGCTTAAAGTCAATCTCTGACAAAATCTTGTTTCATGTAGCTGGTTGATTTGCTCTTAAATTGTAGATGGAAACACGTCTAGTTCTTATTTTGTTTGTCGCTTCATTTTAAAGTTCGCTCATTGCGATTGGACAGAAACAGCTTCTGTGTACAAACCTCCAAAACCTGCAGCTGTTTCTGCAGCAAAAGGTGGTTTCAAATTAGCCTTTTCTTTCCACACAATTATACACTGTTGGTCATTTACCTAAAGGGTGAATAAAGTGGGTTCATCCTTGTCTTGTGAGAAAATGTTTATCATTTTTACAAGGCTCTGTAAGTTTCACCTCCTGGATTAGCCCTCCTGCCGGGACGGCGACATGTTTGACGGACTGTATCCTGGCCATTACTCTGTCCTGGTGTGGTAACGTAAGACCTGGCTGGGTGAGGATGTGTGAAGGTTGCAGGTCAAAAGGAAGGACGCGGCTTCCCCGGGTGTAGCGGATGATTTATGGCCAGGAGTCAAACTGTAGATTACAGCAGAACTACTCCCACTCCTGAATTCACAGAGAGAGGACGGATGATGAAGGGCAGCAGAAACAGAGTTCTGGTTTCACCTTATCCGTCTCAGATGGAGAACGGACTGTACTGTCCCGGCTGGCCCGGTATCGGCGTGTCTCTGTCTCTGTGCAATGGTGTGGAACCAGGCTCACATGATCTCTAGGTTAAGGTGGTTAGAGCTGCTTTGCTGAGAGGCCAAAGGCGGCAACCCAGCAGCCTCAGTATCTCTGGTCAAACTTCAGCGTCTGGATCCTGTAATTACCCTGCAGCCTGCAGACTGAGACTGGCTGCACGGTTCGGTGTATTCAGTGGCTCCTCTGTCTCCTCAGCTCCTCGGGCCTCCAGCTCCCATCATCCAGTGCTTCCAGATGTGCCCGGCTGGCACCAGTGTGAAGGGATCGTTTGAAGTGGATTCAAACATAAAATGTGATGTTTGCCAGAATAGAGACATCGATGTTCCCCTGACCCGGACAGCCCATAACAGAATGAGTGAAGGTAGCACTGAGAGAAAGAGGCTCATGCATAAATTATATCTGCATGGATGCAACCAGCATCAAAAAACCCACAAATTATTAATTGGATGTTTTCTCCACTGATATAAATCTTTGAACAACATTAAACTCAATTTTGGCTTCTTGGATAAAAAGCTTTATTTTTTTTAAACCTACAGTAAGAAAGCTTTATATTTCACCCATGTTGAAAAATGAAGTTCTGTTGCAGGTTTAAATTAAAGGTGATAAATTAAACAAAATTCACATTTTCTTTTACTTCCATTTGGGTTTACTGCCTCTGTTCTGTCAGATAGCCATACATTGTCAGATCGTCATACGCGTATGACAAACTGACAAACTATATCTGTCAGATCAGCATACGTTTGCATACGTTTCAGCATACGTTGTCAGATACGTTGTCAGATAGTCATACGCTTAGCTCAGACATGTATACGTTGTCATTACCATATGATTTTATTTAATCAGCAACATAGAATCATGACGTAGATAAGGATTTTTTTCAAAAGTGAAACACTGGTTTTGCCCCAGTTTCAGTGTGGGTAAAAATTGCGTTTTCATACACGACATGCTATCCAAGTTAGCAGACATGTTATCCAACCCAAAAATATTAAGGAAGTGGGGGACGTGAATTTAAACAGGGCGTGTTTTAGGACGTGTTTTGTAGTTTACTGCAGCTGCAGCAGCATTAAATTTAATTTATTTAGTTACTTTTTATTGTGTCTCTTCTCGCGTATGACAAGCTGACGACTCCTCTCAGTATGGCAGACCTCCTGCAGAATGCGCATGCGTGCGCATGCGCTCTTACCATATGTATGCTATTCTGACATGTATGGCTATCTGACAGAACACCTCTAAAAACAACCAAAGTGCTTAAAAAACCCACCCAGTCAGTTGTTGGCATTAAGTTTATGTTTTTTAGTAACTGGAAAATGAGCCGTTTCAAAAACCAGAATGTTTAGTCACAAATCAGCAGGCACTGCCTGTCGCCTAGCAACCCCAATAAAGCCCAGCCTGTTACATAGCAACCCCACCTGAGCTCCAGGTAATTTTTTTTTCAGTTGGTTTTAGCTGTACAATGGCTGCTGGAAAAGATAAATGTTTAGTTGTTGACTTTCAGTCCAGAAACCACTTGCTCCGTTCTGGTTGGTTGTGCAGGAGGCTCTACTGATGCTTTTAAAAGATGAGCAGTTTTATAATTGTGCATCTGTTTGCAGGCATTTTCCTGTGTGAGTGTAAACGTTGAGTTAGGGGGCGTGGCCAAGAGCAGCTTAGTTTCATTTAAAGTGACAGAAGCCCTAAAACAGCTCATTCTGAAAGGAGCTCAAAACGGGCAGAATTGAGCAAACTAAAATCTCATTATCTGAGAATGAGTTTGTGTAGAAAATGTAAAGATGTTTTGTATCACCCATAGATTTATCCTAATCTGTAGAAGGAACTGTAACAGGTCACATTCAAGACGCCCACAGATGTGATGTATCTGCGGTGGGAGGACGGCATGAACATCCTCTCTGTCCTCACACTCGGAGGGAGTAACATCCTTTGGCAGAACAGAAATGAGTTCTGTTGGATTCTGTTCTGCAGCTGATCGGCTCTGAAAGGAGGGGAGCATTCCTGATCATTCACTTATGCTCTAGTTTGTAAACCTTCTGCAGTGAATCCAGTTTATAAAATAAAGCTATAAAATTTAATAATAAAATCCAAACGTTTCCGGAGGCTCTTTGCCCCAAACTTTTCTTTTCTCCCACAATGTCTTCAGGTCAAACTCCCTGAAGACGAGACAAAGTCCACTAAACCATTTTTATTTAGGGTATGTTACAACTTGGAAGCTTGGCTAAAATGTGCATCATTTTCACCACCAATGGCAAGATCAGACATTTTAAATGTTAATTGCTTAACAGTGTACCACTTGTGAGGAGTTTTAATGTTTGTGTGAATCTTAATTTGCTCCAAAAAATCCCACAAAATTTAATTATGTTAACAGAAAACAATTGACTTCTTCTTCCAGTGACCAACTTCTTAAAATGTCTCTTAAAGTTTCCTAATGAACTCGCAGACAGCAGCAGAGTTTAGACAGTTTTTCTGTGGTGAGGGAAGACGTGGAAAATGTGCAAAAGGGATGAAACTAGTGTTGGTGTTTTATTGGCTGATTTCTGTGCTTGTAAAAAGTTTGTAGACGTTCATTTTACAGGAAGGTTTTATTCTTCCCACCTCACAGGAAGCGTATTTTTCACCGTTTCATTCAGGGATGAATCATCTCCACAGGTTGCTTTGTGTTCTGAGCTAACAGTTGATATTTATGTGATTTCTTTGAAAACCATGTGACATACACAGGAATTAAACATGGAGACAGACCATTAAATATTAGAGCTCTGATGGAAAGACTCCGTCAGCTGGAGGGACCTCAATGAGGAGCGTCACCATCTCTGACATCGATCTCAGGAAGATTTGTCCCTCTCCTCATCTCCAGGTTCTACATGTTTGAGGTGTTTCTTGTTCTGGGTTTTGACTAGGCCCCATTTCCCCATCCTTCGGTCATTTTACGCAAACATCCTCTGGTACTTGGTAGAATTCATGGTGGATTCTGTGATGTTAAGCCGGTCAGGTTCCTGCTCCAGTAAATCAACCCCAAAGCATGACACTTCCGCCTCTGTGCTTTAGGCATGAGGTCAACATCTCTCTACATACCTCAGCTTTTGCCTCATCTGTCCAAAGAACATTATTCCAGACAAACCTCAGTCTTTCTCTCTGTTTGTCTCAGAGAGAAAAACCTAAATATTGTTTGTGACGTTTCCCTGCCTCCGTTTGCTTTGTTTGGTCCGTTTGCTTTGTTTGGTCCGTTTGCTTTGTTTGGTCCGTTTGCTTTGTTTGGTCCGTTTGCTCTGTCCTGTGGTGAACCATAGACCAGCCAAAGAATCGGATCCCTTTCATTTTTAGTCTCTGAAGGAGCTGAAGGATTTTTTTTGGTGCCCTTTCTCCTAGTGTAGAAGTAAAACTATTAGTTTTAGAATATTTAGTTTTAAAATCCAAACAAAAAGATTTATTATGAAATCCATAGGAAGATTTATTTTGATATTGCATGAAGAAAAGAAAGCAGCAGAGCTTTGTTGAAACAAACAAAAGTAAAGGAGAAGTCCTGAGGTTGAACTGACGGCTGTTGTGCTATCAGATATCCATATAATGGTTTGGAAAACTGCGTTGGGTTTGTGGTTCTGTGAGACCCGTGGAAAATCTCAGAGGATCAGGTGTTTCTCAAGTCACAGTGGAGTTAGACAAAAATATGAAGACTATGTCCACTTGATACTCTCACTGTTTTATCCACAATAAATTCAGTCTATTTTTATGTTGCGACACGTTGAACATTAGAGGAAAAATGCAAAAAGGCTCAAAGTTAAACAGGCATCAGCACCAGTTAAAGATCTGCGTTTGTCTTGTAATGAGCTTGTAGATTAAATTTTAAAGTTATTTACTGAACAAATTGACCTTTGATTTATAACTAACTACACAGAACTGAAGAATAAATCTGCGGTTTTGCAGGTTCAAATAGAGGAGCTTCGATCTCAAAAAACCTTTCAAGATATTTCTGTCCAGAGATATTTGGACCTGCAGCACCTGTTAATAATCACTAACAGCCAAACTGTTGTCACTTAAACCAGCATAATCCTGAAGTCGTTTCACACAGAACCGGGTCCTTCCACACTGCTGGAAACCAGTAAGCTGCAGGCCCAGAAACCAGTAAGCTGCAGGCCCAGAAACCAGTAAGCTGCAGGCCCAGAAACCAGTAAGCTGCAGGCCCAGAAACCAGTAAGCTGCAGGCCCAGAAACCAGTAAGCTGCAGGCCCAGAAACCAGTAAGCTGCAGGCCCAGAAACCAGTAAGCTGCAGGCCCAGAAACCAGTAAGCTGCAGGCCCAGAAACCAGTAAGCTGCAGGCCCAGAAACCAGTAAGCTGCAGGCCCAGATGGCGTCTAGACTTCCTGCAGTCAGAAGGAACCGCTGAAGTCCAGTTGATCACCCTGGATCAGTTTTCCAGGCTAATGACAGAAATCAGATTCATTCTAGTGAATTATGATCTTAGCTGTTTGTTTCTTGATGTTCAAACAATACTGATTATGAATAACTCACATTTCTCAGGCAGATTTAAAGAGGAGCAGCAAAAGCAAAGGAGGTGGATTAGCAGAGCTTGTTAAAGATGTTATTGTGGAATATCTGCTCTGCTGCCCAGAATTCACACAGAATGATTTTTATGTTGGTTCAGCCTGCTGAGTGTGATGGTAGCCAATCAGAAAGCGAGTTGGCAGAAACTATAAATGACTGCTGCTGTGACACACCAGGAAATCCGGTGGATGTTGGAGACGTCTTAGAATCGTTTTTCTCTGTTAAATATCGTCCTTAAGCTACTCTCAGTCGGCCATGTTTGTTTACTCTGAATTCTCGTTTGGTATTGAGGTTTTGTGAGATTTCCTGTCCAACATCTGAACACCGGTGAGAGAAATCTGTTCTTGTTGTTCCTGACGTGAATCCACGGCCCACACTGTACGGTCAAACCTTCGGTTTTCTAGCGGTGTGTGTGTGTGTGTGTGTGGAGTCTTTCAGGTTTTATAAATCGGCAGACAATTTAAAAATCCTGCCATTTGAACCAGGATTTCTGATGTTTTAATAATCTCTGTACCGTCACACTGTCAGTTTCTTTCCTTCCTGCATCTCCAACCACAGTGACTCTGACAATACCTGCTTGCTTTCAGTTATGACAACTTTTAGTTTCTTTATGGGATTAATAAAGTATTTTTTAAATTGAATCCAAACTGTTGCATCCTTAGTTCTTGAACTACAACTACCAACCAAAGATGGCGTCCAAGCAGACCTTTGTGATGCTATGTCAAACACTTTGAACACTATTATATCTTTGGAGAACCAAATGCTTCAGTGTAGGCGTCACCAGGATCAGCGTTTCTGGACTGGCCTCGCTGCCTGCTGGCCTCGTTGGGGTAATTTGTCTTAAAGCTGCATTAATCGGGTTCTGATGCTCTGTAATCACTTGATTGGTCCGCAGTGAGACCAGAATCATATGCAGCATGCATGTTGGGTTAGACGCTGTCTGGTAAAATGACGCATTACTGATCGCCTCCAGTCCTCTTGTATTTTCCTTCTTTTCTGTGTTAATTAAAAGCCAGCAGATTATCTTGCCTGAGACATCATGTGGTCATGGCAGCACACAGACTGACCACATGCTGCAGACAGTCAGAAACCTGCAGATAATTACCTTAAATGGGAATAAATTGCCCTGTTAAAGAGAGAGGTTGCTCCTCTCGGCTGGTTATTTGAGGCAGAGCTTCAGGACGTTGTTTAGTTATGTGAGAAAAGCATCAAAGCTGCCAAGAAATACATCGAGTTTAAAATGACGGATGGATCGGATCGTTGCAGCAACAATAGAGGAGTAGTCAAGACTCTGACTAACTGACATTAAACTTGTGTTGTGTGACCAACAATGTTTTGAAACGGTCCACCAATTAGCAACAGCTGGCTTCAGGTTTCGCCGCTGACACGGGTTTGAAATGATTTGACTGCGCCGGACTAAGTTGTTAATGGGTCCCGACAAGGGTTTGGATTTCCTGGGCTAATGCCGGCTGATGGCTCTTAAGCAGTGGCCACTCTCAGGCTCTTGGCTCTCTTCTTATTAATGGGATTACCAGCGCTGTTGATGAGAGGGAGCACGACGTGTAAGCAGAGAACCCCGAGCCATTAGACACAAAACCTCCCCAGTCCCCAGGATCCAGCAGGGACGCTTTAGTTCAGCCTGGAGACGGAAACGTCCTTGTCCCCTCTCCATCTCTGGGGCATTGTTCCCTATCGAGGAGCGCTGGCTCATTTGAAAAGGTTATGACACAAGCTGGCCCGTTCAGAGGCAGAGTCTTTGTGTATTGTAAGCAGACGGGGTTGTGTGGTCCTTCTGTTTCCTTGGACTCGGCGAGGGAGGCCATTGGTCGCCAAATTGAGGAGAATTAATCTCCTGTTCTGTTGCCTCGTTGTTTATTAGGACCAAAAATGCGAGACCTCGGCATTCAGCAGGGGACCTGCAGCGACGGGTGCCAGACCTGTCAGAACCGGCCACGTAAACCTGATCCAGTCGTACGTGCTCCAGAACACATGTTCTCAGAGTTCTGGTTCTGTTTTAGTGGGACGAAGGATTCACAGATGATGAGCTCACAGATGCTGCGCCGTGGATCTGCCAGCCTGGCGCTGGTTCTGGGTGACACGGGTTAATTAGTGGGAACATCTGGAACCAGTTGAAACACATACCCTACAGTGTAAAGCAGATGGAAAAGTTTATTTACTGTATTTATTTCTCTTTCTTTGTTCAACGCTAAAGTCAGCAGTAACTAGAAACCATGATTGGAGCAGAAATGATTGAATATTTTCTGGTTTTGAGCTCACAGTACGACAACTTGGAATGAAACTGCAGCAGTTTCAGGGTTTTATTATATGGAAGCCCGTTCCTGCCTTGAAGGAACCAATAACAGCCCAACAGGAAGTCATAATTACCAGTTTTAAGGTCATAATTACCAGTTTTATGTCTAGTTTGAAAATAACTTTTTTAAAACTGTCTATTGTTGTAGTTATAATTAAAAGTCAAAATTATGACTTTAAAGCTCATGATTATGAATTTAACACTAGTAATTTTGACTTATTTTTGTCAAAACTTTAAAACTTGTAATTATTACTTACTTTTGTAATTATTACTTGTTTTTTTTATGACTTTACAACTCAAAATTATGACCTAAACTTGTAGCTGTGACTTTTATTTTAATGATTATGACTAAAACTCATCATTACAACTTTCTGTTTGGTTTTATTTTTTCTTTCATGGCAGTAATGGGATTCCATTTAATGGTTTTAATACAAAGCTATAAAACAAACATCCATATTTATAGCAGCTTAATTTTTTGGTGTTTGCTCTGTTTTCTCTGTCGGCTGCGGCAGACGGACACTCACTGAGCTCGGTTCTGGTTCTGCTGGAGATTTCTTCTTGTTCCAGCAGAATTCTTTTTTTCCATTGTTGCCACATCCTTTTTCAGGAGGACAGGATATATTGCATTCATTCTAAAAAATCAGACATTTGAACTATATAATTTGTGTGCCGTTAATTCTCTGGAGGAAACATGAAATGTTCGGTTGTAGCTGCGGTTCTGGCGGTTTCCACGTATGAAAGCAGGTATGCAGCGCTCTGTAGGTGGTGTTATAACTCAGGAGGGCCTGTGGTTTCTCAGCCTGACCTCTAACTCTGAGTCACTAAGATTTTCCTCCTGTAGGATTTGCTTTGGTACTTCGTCCTCCAGGATTATTACTATTTGCTTTTAGTGGGGAAAAAAAGGAAAATTGGTAATTGGGAGGGTCTGGTTGCTTTTTATATGAGAAAACTAAAAGCCGAGGTTTAAAGGGCCAGCTGGAAGAGCTGCTCCTCCCAGTCTCTCTCCTCATTCCCCACCTCTTACTACGACCACAGCAGCAGAGGAAGCACATCTTCTCACAGGCTGCCTCTAATTGATACTGCTGAGCCTTGGGAACGCTCAGTGTGGTTTCAGTCCTTTGCAGAATGCGTGCAAAGCTCAACAGCCTGCCTGCCACCCTCTGCGACGCCGCAGCCTATTTACAACCAGACAAGCAGTCTGGTTCAGGATGTGATGGGCTTTTCTTAAGTGAGGATGCAGAACAACAAAAAAGATCCACCACATGATGGGAAAGTCTTCAGCAAGCGTTTTTAAAGACTCTTAGCCTGGGGGGATGTAAAAACTCAACAGCAGATTTTCACACAAAATTGCTCGTCTTAGTAATTTGAGGTTTTTGCTTCTGTTCCTACTCATCCATTACCTTCTCTGCCTCAGTCACATCTGCAGATACTTCACATGTGTTTCAGTTAAGTGTTTTATTTTGGGCATTTTACAGATTTAGGCTAAAACTCTGGGCACAGCTTCTCACTGAATCAAGTGAGACGTTGTGTCCAAACCTTTGACTGCTGGCGTATTTAGTGAGTTTCTTGAAAGTTGTGGGTTTCACCAGGTGTAACTCGGTTTCAGATATCCAGGATCAAAAAAGGGAAATCTGGTTCGGTTCCAATACATATGAAGGCAAAGCAGACCAGAGCAGAGCAGAGCATTCTGGGTAAATAAAACCAAAACAAATGCATAAGTCTAGTAGGAGAAATGGTTTTCTTGTCTTTCATCAAAGACAAAAGAGAAATCCTCCAACATTTTGTTTCCGTTTGGTGAAAGTGGAAGTTGAGTTCAGAGGTTTGAAGAACTTTTGAGGATAAAAGAAAAAAAGTGTAAATATTTTTAATACATTTTAGCATTTTTTATCATTATCACCATAAATCACACAAAATATCAAGATGAAATTTTAACTCTATTACCCACCTCGATTTACCAGAAGCAACTTTTTCACTGGTGGAAATTCAAACTAATATCTGTTTTTCAGCAGATTATTTGTGGACGACTTGTGATCTAGACTCAGCAGATTTACATTAATCCTGCAACATTCACCAGCATCATCACATTACATGGTTTCCTAAAATCACACAACTCTCTGATGAGATCCAGTCAAATGCAGATTGAATAAATTCAGTCCTGGTTTGGTGAGTGTGACGTTTCCACATGGGGAACAGCTTGCTGTGTTTTATGCTTCACAGTCTGCCGGCTCTCTCAGCGGCCGTGTCACCATGAATAAAATCAACCAGTGACTGATTGATGGGATCATGTTTGATTATTGTAGCTGCATGCGCTCCACCAGTCTGGGGCTGAGATGTTTCTCCATCTCTGTCCGGACATTTCCAGGAACTGAGCTCTTTCTCTCCCTCTCAGAGGGATTCAAGTTTTTTGGGGTTGCGAGAAACTGAGCAAGATGCTTCGAATGTTTGAGTGGTTGTCATGCGTTGTCCTGACGATGAACTCCTGCAGCAGGAAACTTTACTGCCTCTACCTGATGAAAGGTTGGGAGTTGCACCAGATTCATCCTTCATCAACACTCGGCACATTTCGTCGCTGCACATGGCAGAAACATCAGCAGCTGGTTTAATTAGAGCCGTTTCCGGGGGAACGACCATTTTCACCTTTCCTGGCTTAAAAACTTTATTTTCATTTGAGTGAGTGACTGCTGGAGCCCCAGATGAAAAGCCTCACCTCTGTGCATCTCAGTTTAAACAACCTCCCACTCAGACACCTGAAACCTTTGTTTAATCTGCCAGAACACGTAAACCTCTAGAATCATGGACCCGTTTATTGTTTTAAGCTTCAGAAACTCGTTGCTCCGTGGTGGAAAAGGACAACGGAGCCGCTGAGGGCAGGACTGGCACATCGCCGCACTTCTCAAGACAAATTGGTTCCGTATGAGAAGAAACCAACGAATCACAGCAGATTTTCTTCACTTCTGTCAAACATTATTTAATATCGCCTTGAAATATTTGCTGATGCAGCACAAAAGTCCCTCCACCTGCCTGATGGAGCTGGTGACTAATGCTGCTCCACATCAGGCTGCGGTCGTCTTCCTCAGCAACCTGTCTGCTTCCTGGAAACAAGGCCTGACTCTGGACTGTGATTGGAGGATAGTTGGTGCCTGAACACCTTGTTCTTCTCATGAGTTTTCAGCTACAGTCAGCAGCTCATCGTGTGTGAGCACACAGACGACTGGCTCTTCTTAGCTGAAAAAGGTTTAGTGGAGGAACTCGATTAAAAAATGTAAACAAATTAATTGCAGGATCTGTAATTAATCAAAAAAAAAAAAAAAAAAAACATCCATCAGCAAAATAAGCAATATTCTCGATTCAAAAACGGATTTTTGCTGCTAAATTATTGACTTAATGAAACTTATAATCCTTGTAATGTCAGGATTATGTTTCTGCTCGGACTTTTGTATGTAAAAAATAAAAATAAACGTTAGTTTTGCTAGGCTTACGCTCTAATCATAAGCATTAGCTCTGCTAGCGCTACAGCACTGCACTAGCAGGAGCTAATGCTAAAGCGCGGACTTGAATTTAAATTTTACCTGCCCTCCCGTATGACTACCTCCCATAATTTACATGTTCTATAAGGGCCCTAAAATGTTGAATTTATGTTTCTTGTTTGAAACAAAGTTACTGAAGAAAAAAATGGGAGGAAAAAGAAAATGGAACTGCTGCATAAACAGTCCTAACCCTTCAAAATAAGAGCATGAATAAGAATGTCTAACTACTTCAACAATACTTATTTGTATGTAACCAAAACTTCAACATAGATGTCAACAGCCAAGTAGAATTTATTTGGAAAAACAAATTTTTGGGAAGCTAAATGTGCTAAACGTTTTCAAAGCTAGAAAAAGGGCTGCAGCTAAAATGTAGCTCTGCTGTTAGCGCATCAGTGGAAACGTTATGCTACATTTCATCAGTATCACATGGTGCATTATAGTGTCAGCAGTGAGTATCAGAAACTTCCTGTTCTGCAACATTAACTGGGTTTGAGATGTTTTAATGGTTTAGTAACATTTTTCATGTCTGACCACTTGACTCGGCACAAATCACTGCACAAAGTTTTTCTGAGGTTCTGGGGAAACGTTAGCGTTCTGCCTCAGTTTTTGTTTCTGAGAAATAATTTAGTAGAAAATATTTTTTATTTGCAGTTGTGTTTAATTGGGTGAGGACAAAACATCTTCAAAGAGCTGCTTGCAAACTTTATAAACTTTAAACATTGTAATTATTGATGTGTAGAAAATCAGCACTCAGGTCCAGTTTGACTGAGCAGGTTCTGAACGCGGCCAGAAAACGTGCGGATTGGACCCGGATTGACCTGTAGCTCAGTCCAGTTCTGGATCACATCCCAAATCTTTTCTTTTATCTATTTGGTGTGCCCAGCAAGTTAAAATGGCATCTGTCCAGGAGACGTCTGCGTGTCAGAGTTGGAGATGTCTGGCTGTAAATCCAGAGGACGGATGATGGATGCTGCTTGTCATCCTGAACAGACGAGTTGGCAGGAGACAAACTGCCATCGTTCACTTCCTCAATGAGCTTTTAATCTGCGGTAACAACTCCACATCAGGAAATTATCTGGAAACCAGAGAATCAAACCTCTGGGAGGGAATACAAGAGGAAAAACTCAAACTGTTGAGATGCTTCAAACTGCAGGTAAACCTGAATATTTGCTCCAGGAACAAAAATAACAATTACATGAAACATTTTGTTTTGAAGACCAAGCTAAGAGCTGGATAAGTAGGTGCAGCATTTTCTTTTTATTCACAGTTTCTGAAGACTGTTTACTTCAGAGCTACTTTATTAAACCTGATTTAGTTAAACACAACACTCTAATTATCCCTTATTCACATTTCGGCCTTGGTCATCTGTTTGTTTTAGCACAATTAGATTTTGTTTTCATGGTTCTCCGTGTTTTACATTAATCTTGGTTTACAGTTATCCTTATGCTGAAAGAAAGCACCTTGTAAAGCATCATTTTCTTCATGGACATGGATATTTCAAACAGAAATGGGTTTAAATGTTTCTTTGTTTTTTTTCTTTTTGGCTGATTTGTAATCTTTAGTTTTAGGAATAACATAAAAAGAGAATTAGTTACTTCATTTTCATAATTTAGAGAAAATACTCCATCGTACAGAAACTTTGGCAGAAATGATGTACATTTTTGTTTTAGTTTGAAAAGTTGAGACAAGCTGGAAACATTCAATGAGGTTTAGTTTTAAATGTTTTTGATAAAACTTTGTCATAATACCAAAACCAAACCAAACTTTTAAATTCTCTTTAATGACTAAAGCTCATTTGTTTCTTTTGCAAATCAAGTTTAATTTTTGGATAAATATTTCACACAGACGTGAATAAATTCTTCACCTTAAAGCCGTTTTGGTCCAGAAAGTCGGCCTCATATTTTATTCAACTGCATTTCAAAACAAACGGAACTGAATGTGAATTATTGAAGTTTAATTGTGACTCAAACTAAATCCCATTTTATTTATAATATGACTAAAGTAAACTGATGTGACATTGTGTAAAACGAACATTCATCCGTTCTCTCCAACTGATTCTGAGAAACTTCTTCATAGAAACTCTTACAGATGTCGGGTTTCTTTTCAAGGTTTTCGCTGCAGGACTTTTCTTCATCATCCATCAGAAAGCAGATGGATGATGCTGCGTCCTCTGAACAGACCACAGCATGCCGCTGCTTTTTCTCCCACACTCCGTCTGACTGCTCAGGTTTACTGAGCGTCGGTGAACTCCTGGGTTTCTGCACCTCCAGAGATCTTCAGTCTGAATCAGATTCATGCTGAAATCCTTCAGCCTGCGTTCATCTCCTCGTATGAATTCCTCCTCAGGGAGTGCTTTCATTTCATTTACTGGAGGGAGTTCCTAAAACAACACTTAAATGTCTGTATTTTTAACATTGAAGTGATCTGCATCAGAGATTTCACCATATAAATGATCACTGGGATCAAAGTGCCACCAGATGAGGCAAATATTACGTTCTTCTTGGAAAAGACGAGAGATCAAAGAATCCTGACGTTGTTTTGATCCAAGCCAGAGAAAGAAAGAAGGAAAGATGAGAAGCAGTTTTCCAGCTGCTTCGACCTCAGCGCAGCGAATGTCTGACGGCTCAAAACCACCAGTTCAAATATTCAGAAAAACATCTTGTTGAGTTTTGAATGTTTGCTGATGTTTTTCTGCTCTCATGTTCAGTGAATAAAAAGCAGCAGACGCTGCGGAGAATCATGATGCTTCCCTGCAGTCTCTTCACCACGCAGGACCGTCCATTAAAACCCGGAGTGCTGCATGAAATAAATTAGAATTGAAGAGTTGGCACAGCTGAGAGCTTTCACCTTGACAATCTGTAGGGCTGCAGTGATGCAAGTTGAGCTGTAGGTGGCGCAGTCTTTGGCAGGTTTATGACTCTGTCCTCCTGCCAGCCTGAGCTTCAGTTTCACAGGAAAATCCATCAACACGCCTGAGAGATGCTTTTCTCTACGAAGCTCCACTTTGCTCTCTAAGTAACTGTATCGACAGATATAGCAAATGTCAACCTGAAGCAATTAATTGGTTCAATCATGTTTTAGCTACTCATCTTTGTTGGGAATCCTGATTATATTTAAATCACTTTCAAAGACAGAAACTTCATAAAACAAAACTTACAAAGAATAATCTTCTGTTCTGTTGGTATTCCATACAAAAATGCAGCAAAGAATTGTAAGATATGAATGCGCTTAAAAAAGAAAAACACACAAAAAATTATTTCTTTGGCTTTGAAATCAGCCACTCAGACTTTGGCAATATTTGCCTCTAAGTTAGAAATTTTCAGCCAAGAAAGGCGATCGGTCAATTGCAGGGGCACTTTTCAAGTCATAAACACCAGCACAGGAGTATTTTCAGAGAATAACTCGCCTGAAGAAAGGCAGCTGAACGCTTTCAGAGAGTAATACCTCACTTTGCACCTCATAAAAAACAGAGGAGCTCACCTCAAGTGCTGCTGCTGAAGATTCCCTACACTGATCTCTGGATTTAAAAGAGGAGTGAAGTCTTTAAAGTGATACCGTCTGTCTACGCACAGCTTCATCTTTACCCTGAAATGCAGCTGATTTTAAAAAACCAAGCCTCTGTCCTGATGGGCTGAACATGCAGCTGCATCTCCCTGCTGGCTCTTGGCGAGTCCCCAGCTGCAGACTTTCTAAAACACTAAAAAATGTATTTTACGCCAGAAAGGCAGCAGTCTGGCACCAATCCTTTGCTGCTGAGTTAAACTAAGTGTGTGCACGACGTGGCTTTTGTTTTTCCACCCAGTTTGCATGATTTTCTCTGGCAAACTCCATGAATTCATTTCATAAAGTGAAAATGCAGAAACAGGCCCAACGGAGTTTGAGCTCTTCATTCCTGAAGCAACTAGAACGTTAAGGTGTAACTAAACCCAGATAGACCGTCCAAATTGGTCCTGAAGGGAGAAATCTTTATGTTTCTGCGTAAATTATGACATTTTCATGTTAACTTGCTAAAGTCAGCAATGTTCTGCCCAAAACCGCCTCAGTGCTGCCCCCTTAGGGTGGAACACTGGATACTGCAGCTGAATTTTCCTCCTGGTTATAACGGGAGGAAAACGGACCACATCACTCGATGTGATGCATCACTCGGACCAGTTCAGGTGTGAAGCCTTGTCACAGACACGCCCCCTGGTGGAGAGTCAGAAGTTGGAATAGCGAGCGTTGCTGATCGTTTCTCAACTTTGCACATGTGACTCATTATCAATGTGAACATGAAGTGGAACGGCCGCTTTGCTTCAGGACGACAGAGAGAAACTCAGGACGGCTACTGGACCAATTAAAGTAAATTAGCATGATTTCTGTTTCTGCATAGAACAAGACAACAAATTCTGACCAATCACAGAGAGGGTGGCTCTCTGTGAACAAAATGGCGGTTTTGGTCGCCGTGTACGTCAGTCATACCTGACATCAGGACTGCGGATGAATTATGTCAGAACATTAATTCCACGCTGATGAGAAAGAGAAAATTCAGATGGACATGGACAGTCATGTTCTGGAAACTAAAGACGTACCTATAAAGTACCTGACATGTAGTCAGGCTACATGTGCAGATAGCCTGACTAATAATAACTGTGTTGCTCTAAAACAACAAAAAGATATTCAGTTCCTTAAAAACTATGTAAAAGTCCTGCTAAATGAAGATCCCATATTATTGCTAAGTTTATGGTGTTGGATGTAGAAATATTATTTTATTATAATTAAGTTTGAGATGAGGAATATAGTGAAGCTTTAGGGATAAGTCTTGTCATGATCCATTTTTGTTTTTCAAGTTGTGAAGAAAAGTTTGAGCTCATCACCTGGGTGAAATACGCTGGTCATACAGCAACACGGCCTCCTCTGATGCAAACGCTGTAATAACATTTAGATGGATGTCTCTGTCTGCACCTGGGCTGCAAGTCAAAATCCAAAAAGGGAGATGAATTAGAGTTTGCATCATGAGGCCAAAATGTTTTGGCTGCAGCTGTAATTCAGCATTAGAACGACTGAAAGGAATCCTCCCTCTTTCCTGACTCATTTCAGGTCAAACTGGCAGAAAATGTTTTCCTCTGAGAAAACCCGTTCTCTGAACTCTCTTATCAAAGATCTCTTGTTCACAGCGTCATGTGATTAAATCGGCTCAGTGTTAATCACAGCTGCATGCAGCGGGCTTACAGGCTGTTTTCCGTCTTGATTTGAGGTCCATGTTTGTGGCGGACATGATTCCTCTACAGCGGACAGTATGTAAACAGAGCGAGGCCACGCTGCTCTCTGAACCTGATTAGATCAGCAGAGGATTAATGGAGCGGCGCAGTTCAGTGACACTAAAACAACAGGAACACAAACACTTTGAGCATCTGCTACAACTCCACAGGACGGAAATAACTCAAGTTTACAACAAGTCAAGGAATCTTTGTCCAGATAAATTCCCCAGAGATTATCAGCGTAAAAAAAATAAAAATCAGAAAATAATCTTGCTTTTCATTTATATTACTGTCCTTCATAAAAACTTTGTGTTTCTTTTTCTGTTTAATAAAATGTGTTTCCATTGGTGGACACATTCTGCCAAGAAGGGAGAAAATGTTTCGATTAACTTTGCAACATTTAGCGCACTTAGCTTCCCCTAAACGAACCTTTCCAGATAAATTTGAAAACACAAAGGATGCGTCGATGTTTTGGTAAGAACGTTTCGCGCTTCCATCCAAGAAATTTCTCAAGAGTAAAAAAGTGTTTGGTAAAAAGTCTAGTACTGAGTAACTGATCAAATAATAATAATAAAATAATAAAATTACTCAAGTGAAAGTGAAAGTACTCCAAAGTAAATGTAACTATTAGTACCCAGCTCTGCCTGTAGCCCATGTTTATCATTGACACATTGTGGGTATTAATATGGCTGAATTTAGCATTAGCTAAATTAGTAGATCTAGTTTTTATTCAGCGCTGTGTGTATCTATGATGCAGCTTCATCAGATATATTCATCATTTTGGGTTTTCCTGCCACAGAAGCTTTAATATGTGAGTCAGAGGATCACAAACTGCAGCCAGGACGTTTCCTTCACACCTCTCTGTTTCATTGGTGACCAAAACCCAAACCATGAGCTGAAAACAGCCCTTCTGTCAACATGTTCCTCTCCAGATTATGGCTTCCTCACTCCTTGACTGGGAAATGAGGTTGACGCTGGGAATTTCTTTCCATTTAAGCCGCCTTAATAGTTAATGCTGTTTTGTCTGCCCCTGGGGCCCTCTGAGTGCACTTTTTCATGAGCTGGCACAGAATCTCATTACCTCTGGAAAAACTTCCCATGTTCATGTAAAACATTGCAACCTGAGCCTGTGAAGGGCTGCTGGGATCCTGCTGATGTTCTCCTCCTGAGCAGCAAACAGAAAAACAACCAGCAGGCCGGATCCATGCAAACACTCAGCTCAGGTGCATCTGAGATAAGAGTCATAAAATAATAACCGTTTCCTGTTTGCAGTGTTGGAATGGAAATACGATGAAAAAGTATTTGTACTTCTTGAACTTTGTCATGTTTTGCCACAGACTAAAGTGTATTTTACTGGGTTTTTAGAGACAAACCAACAGAGTAGTGAATAATTAAGAGAAGGTAACATGACGGTGCTTTTGATTTCTGCAGCATCACGTTTCTGCTTCTACCAGCTTCACACAAAAATAAAATGAGTCAGGCGTGTTTCCATCTGCTGGTATGGAGCGACTGCCAGGATACATGAAGCGTGATTTCATCAGACGATGACGCTGTGCCTGGCTGTAATCAGTAGAAGTTTTCAAATGTTTCCATTTCCAGCAACATTTTCTAATGTAATGTGAAAAATGTGCAGAAGAAACGCTGATGGGAACAGGACCACTGTGTCCATCTGTCGCCAAAACTCTTATTATAAAACACTGGACACAAAAAATATGAGCAAGTTCAAGAGGAATGAATGAATTTAAATCAAAACATTAAATTAAATCAGTTGTCAAAACGTTTTAGGATAATGGGGCTGTGATTCTTCAGGGATCAGTCATTTAAATGTAAAATGTGTGCGTGTGTGTGTGTGTGTGTGGGCGTGTGCGTGTGTGTGTGTGTGCGTGGGCGTGTGCGTGTGTGTGTGTGAGTAAATGTTGTGTATATACTGTTTCCAGTTAGCCTTTAGTTTGCAGCCAGTGGGACTTTTTGTCTGCGGCCTCCAGACTGATGAGCCTCTCATCATCAGACCAGTGACGACCAGTAGAACCAGTTAGACTCTAAAAACCAGTAGCAATGCTTCTCCCTTTCAGTAAAAAGGTAACGCAGCGTTTCCTGGAGCAGCTCGGGTTTCGTGGGTTTTGCAGACGCCTCCGGAGCCTGCAGAGTGAATTTTGCATCTTTTTCGTGACTAAGCTGGTTTTAACTGGGAGCTCTCTGTAGCTCTCCTGCTCTCACTGTGTGTTAACTGGGATCGCCTCCAGCACCATGCAAACGCATACAGGATCAGGTTATAGCTAAATAAATTATGTAATGCACAGATGTGTGAAAGCCCACAGTTCACTGACTGATTTACACATATTGGCTTCGAGTAAAGAGAACTGTGATTTTCACCGTAAACAAATGAATTTGTTCATCCCAGTCTGAAGCCTAATAAAACACAATTTACTAAAAAGTGGATTGAAAAAGTGGTTTGACTGTTAAATGTTTCCATCTGCAGGTCCAGTTTATGTTATTCCACTCAACACAGATTTAGTACTTCTAACAAGAGCATCGTCTGCTTGAGGCAAACATTAATTCCTGCAGAAAGCCACTGATCCATGAATGTGTGGAGAGTTCGCAGCCACCCATGGAAATCTGTTTCAAACATTTTTATGTTGATTTTGTTGAGTTAAAGTTAATCATATTCAGAAATGGTTGTATTTGTTTCAATTGACACAAGTGGAAGCATGTGGGACTGCAGCGCAAACATCGAAATGATCTGAATCATCAGTGCAGACTGACAGAAGGTCTAATGTGACTGCAGTAAATCCAGTGTTGACAGAATGAAAATTTAATGCATAGAATCTAAAATATGAAGCACGGCACTTTGCTTGTTCTTAAATGAAACTTTTAATCTGACGTGTTTTAGTTTTCAGTCTTGAAGACGTGAGGATGTTCCTCTTATCATCACATCTTTTACTTTTTTTGTTCCATAATTCATCAACTCATCATCTGCGCTTTACTGCTCCGAGTTTTAGCCATTAGCTGAATCCTTCGGTCTGTTGTGATCTTCTTCAGTGTAGACAGAGCTTCTGCAGAACTTAGAATGAGTCTTCCTTCGTACTTAGATTTTTCAGTTTATCTGTATTTATGTTAAGTTTATTATAATTGATTTGTCAAACTGCACAGCCATACTAGTTTTTAATAGCAATATATTTGTGAGGTAATAAGAAGAGCAGATTGGTCAACATGTCTGGCAATGTAAAGTTTTTCATCTGGAAATATTCAAAGACATGATGTTTGATTTTTCAGTGTCTGCCATGCTGTGTGTCATTCAACAGATTGACCTGATAGACTCTCCTGCCTCAAATGGTTTCATGTGTAAATGATTTGCAGCCTGACTTCAGAGTGAACTGCATGGAGGTGAAGCTGAAGCATTATTGGCTTAAAACTGCAGAAACACATTCAGTCGTATCATGAAGGTTTTACTTTCCATCCTGTAAACAGCAAATGTCATATTTTTTGTTTATCATTCATGCTACTCTGTGAAATATGAAGAAGATCATTTTAGTAAATTCCAGATGGTATACATCTTTCTTCTACTTATTTCCTGTGGTTTTCTTCCAGCAGAGATGATCAATAACTGAAGTAATTAGCTGTCTGAGGTTAATTAGTTCAACTAAACTTAGATTTAATTGTGCTGCAGAGATTCACCCAGACAGAATGACAGCCTCAGGTTTCTGCAGAAATGAGATCATGTTCCACTTCCTGTCTTCCTTCTTCATCTTTTGTTTGAGATGTTTGCTGACATCTTTTACTGCAGGTCCATTAATGGATCTCTACTGGATGCCAGAAGCAGCACCGTGTGCAGCTTGTCTTTTGTTTTAATCTGAGCTCGTTGGCTGATGTGATGTTAGAACGTATGGACTCTCCTGGGTTTGTTCTGCTGCTGCTGCTGCTCCTCCTGCTGCTGAGGGTTTTCATGGAATCTGATCTGAAAGCTTGAGAATAATTCCCACTGGGATGCGGTTTGTAGGTCATTGTTCTGATGCGATTTGTTTCTGGTTTGTTTGGGGCGGGATGCATGCATGTGTCTGAATGATTGTCTGGGTGGGGGAGGGGAGGCGTTCAGGACTGACCCACAAATCCTTTCCTTTTGCCATCTGAGAGGATTATGGAAAACTAGGGTTAGACTGATCTAATGTTGTTCATTTACTCATGCAAAGTCCTTGCTACAAAAGCAAAAACAGAGAAATGATTCATCATCAAAAGCTGAACCTTTTCTGTGAAATATCTGCGCAGAGCAATTAAATCAAGCGCTGCACTTTCAGCCCGAGAGGCTTTGTTTTCTTTTTTCTGGGATACTTGAGAAGGAACGCTGGGCTTGTAAGGGGCCACCTGCAATAACAAATTACTCCCAAGTGTCCAAGAAACATCCAAAAACAGTTCTCTGGATGATTTCTATCCAGATTTATTC
Source organism: Gambusia affinis (assembly GCF_019740435.1). Taxonomy (NCBI): domain Eukaryota; kingdom Metazoa; phylum Chordata; class Actinopteri; order Cyprinodontiformes; family Poeciliidae; genus Gambusia; species Gambusia affinis. The sequence continues at coordinate 1,424,529 of NC_057875.1, read as the reverse complement.
ATGTTCTGCACGTCTGGGGGTTCCGCACGAAATCTAGACGAAGGTGTTGCAAGATGAGAAACTTACCTGAGGAGAGCTTCCAAGCAAATTCTATTCAGTAGCACTTACTGAAGCTGACAGTTTGTTGCTTGGAGAAATACTTGGAGAGAGACTCTCTGCTCAGAATGGTGTTTTTGGCAGGCGAGCTCTGAGCCGTCTTTGATCCGGTTCCTTGGGTTTATATCTGGGTGTCGGCTCTTTATCTGACGTGGAGGTGGGAGCCGAGTGATGACGAGCGAGGAAGGCTGAGTGAAGATAAACAGATCACCGTGTCGTAAGTCAGTTTGGATACAGTTGGCTCTTACCTGCATGTTTCTGCACTCAAACTGTGATAAAGCATCAGTCAGCTGGAAATAAACTACAGGATCATTCTGCTGTAAAACATTTGGAGATTCTTAGATGATCACCTCATAACTGTTCCTCAGCATCACTGCGTTTGTTTCAGTTTTGGTCTTCTGATGAAAGAAGGTTTCTGTGTTGACTTGTGTTTGTTTTACACTGTGAATCCTTGAAGCTTTGTCTCTGTTTCATGTTAAAGAACAGAGCGTCGTTGAACAGAGCGTCGTTGAACAGAGCGTCGTTGATGATGCTGTCAGCTGTTTTTTCCCCTGTTGTTATGCTTCGGGTTTGGTTTATAATTAGTCGCACTGAACCACCAAACAGTCATGGATGTTTTTTAGTCTCCAGGTTTTACTAGTTGACTAATACCTGATAGTCTGGTAGACCTGGTCCGACTAGGAACCAGAACCTAATCAACTGCTGTGGTTCTCTTTCTCTCTGCTCTGAGTCGAACCCACCTGTTCCCCTCCTGGCCTGTGGGGGCGCTGCACCTAGGACCACTGAAGGAAACGACACAAAAACCTCTGAAGACACTGAGAGCAACTTCCTTCTTCACTCCGCTCTGTAAACACCACCTCTTTAAAACCTGCAGGCATTTCTCCTTCTACTGATCGACTCACAAACCTGGCTGGCTTTGTTTGGATTTATTTACCCAGAATGCCCTGCGCTGTAGTCCATTTCCTGCTTTTGGAGTGGTCTCTGGTCCACTTAGTGTTTACTCCTGTGACTGGTCACTTCATAATACGACAATCACTGTAAAAAGGTTTTAACTCGTATTTTAAAACTATTAACAAAATGACATTTATGCAGCTTTTATAACCAGTTACCGTGGTTACCGTTACTTATTGCAAACATCATTCTCTGTGCTTATTACACAGATAGATCCTAAATGCAGTTTTCCAGAAAGCTGCTGATGTTTCCTAATCCAGACTGAGGCTGAAATCTGAGCAACAAACCAATAAAAAACCTTTTAAACATAGAAATGTGAGACTAATTAAATTATGTTTAATACCTGCTTAAAGGTGATTTTTAAGCTACGTTTAAGCTAGCAAATGTATCTCATCAAAATCTATAGTATAACTTATTAAATATTACTATAGCATTGTCTCTGCTTATGTTGCTTTCAGCTGTTCACATGTGTTTTGTGTAAATTGGCAGATTTTAGGAAACGCTTACCCAACGCCTCTTTGTTCTCTTTATGAGTTTCCCTTTTCTCCCTCCAGACTTCAGAAGACATGAACGTTTCCTGAGCGCTTGAATGATTCATCTCAGAGTAAACAACGTTGCAGGGATCAGTTGTTGTTTTGTGTCTTGCAGTAATGAGAATAGATGTGTAACTACATAGTTTTACAACTAGAACACAAAGATCCTAAAAGCATCCCAGCATGCTGTGGTTTATTTCAACTTCTCCCAGTTGAATCTTAGTGGATGAAAACAGGAATACTTTAGAGTTTCTTGGCTACTTGCAGGCCTGTGCCACTAAGGGCTGCAGACGTTGCTTCAGTCTGCATGTTTGCTGCTATTTCTGCTCGGTGTTGACAGATGTGAAGTGACAGTTCAGAGGGATGGCTGGTTGGTTGCCTCTGAATCCTTTTCTATCTCCTGTTAACAGCAGATAATGCATCTCTAAATCTTCTTGTGTAAGAGACCTTGTCAACAAAGGCAGGGCAGGAAGAGATGACGTATGACGCAAGTGTCTGTTTGTTCTTCCTTCCATTCCTTCCTGATTTTCTGATCCCGGACTCTTGGGAGGTCGGCGGCTCTTTCTCTTTGACTCTAATTCCTTCAGGAAAGGTATCCTGGGAAAAAGTGTTTCCTTTTCTCATCCTCATGTTAGCAGCTGACCTGGAAATGGTGCAAAGAGCAGGTGACGCAGGGAGTCGCTTAAGAAGAGACACTAAGTGCCCTCTGTTTTATTTTAGATGTGATGAAGGACACGGCTCCATCTGCTTCCTGCCCCCAAACCTGCAGCATTCACAGCTTGACTTTAGGACCAGAACTGACTGGGCAGAAGAAAGAGTCGCCACCTTTTCATGTTGTAACAAACGTTTGTGCTGAAAATAGTTACACGTGTGGTAGATTCATTTAAGGACAGGTTGAGCCAGACATGGTTACAAATGAAGAGGAGAAAATAAAAGGAAGTGTTCAGTACTTCACCGTTTCATACTTCTTTAATTTCCGCAATTTCTTTGTTATAACAAATGTAACTTTTTTGATTATAGAGAGAAGTTGTTGTGTCAATTTGTACCTCCATCAGGGAGGTTTTGTATCTTTAATGAAAGTCACTGACTCAAAGTTTTTAAGTAAATTTTCTTTGCTCTGTTCACAGTTTAATGTAAAGAAATACAGTTATTTCTCCAGTGGTCGGCACTGTTAGCTGAAAGTTAGCTATGCTACACCTAAACCAATATACCAACATGGTATTTAGCATAAGCTAATGCTAACATGCCAGCTTCAGTTCAAATTATACCCGACTGTTGAGCATCAATTTACATGTTCTCTAATGCTTCATGTATTGTATCAATCTTTGTATTTCTGCACTTTATTCTCTTCTTGTCTGTTTGTTGTTTGAAGTAAAGTTGTTGGGAACAGAAGAGAGAAAACAGGAGGAGAAGAAATGGAACTGCTGAATTTCACCACTTCAAAATAAGAGCATTAATATAAACATCTACTTAATAGTAAAACTTGCAAAACAGCAAAGTAAATTAGAATTTATTCAGAAAAATTAATTTATGAGAAGCTGAGTGTGCTCAATGATTTCATAGTTAGCAAAAACGCTAAAGCGCTTAACAGAAAATTAGCTCTGCTATTAGCACTTTAGCCCCTGGTCTCCATAATTTGTGAAAATCCTGAACCATCTTTAAAAATATAGAAATCATTTCCTACTTACATTGATAAAAAGTACTGCATAGGTTCAACATGGGGGCATTCAATGACCCACAGCCTAAGAAACAAGGTTAGGAATCCCCAAACGGACCCACTTCGCTCAGCAGGTTCCTGTTGTTGGCTTCATCAGTCAATGAGCCAATTAGGAATGCATGGCACACCTATTTGTTGAACTCCCTCAGGAAGCCGTTAGTTTCTCAGGAGAGTCTTCCTTTTCTCCACTTCCCTCAGACCCATCCGTCTCCCTCCTCTTGTCTTTGGTTCTGCTGCACCTGTCAAGTCTATTGTCCTCCACAGAGGAAGAGTGGACCCAGGCAGGCAGGCAGGCTTCTGTGACCTTTTTAATGCACATCCTCCTAGGAAGGGGGTGACGGGTTTTGTTCCTTGGACTTTTCTTACCAGGTTGCAGAGCAGTCAGCAGGAGGAAGGCGTGGTTCCCACCGCTCTGGATGTGATTGTGGACCACACATGGTCGTACTCCAGCGGCTCAGCAAAACCCTGAGCCTGGGTCGGCGGGCACAGGCACCGGGTCCCCAGCACTGCCTCCTTCAAGCAGCCATAAAGAACCCTCCAACCCTTTTGTCTGCTGGCTTTCAGTACGCCTGAGCTCCTCTGGGCCCTTTGTCCGGGATTCTGGGGGCCGGTGCCTCCGAGTCCACTCCCTCGGCTTTGTTCGCTGCACCTACAATATGCCACCAACAAGTATTTCAGAAATGTAATGAATGCATTTCTTTCCGTTAGCCTGAATGTGCCAAAGTAAAGAGCGAAGTGAGGAGGCTTGTGGTTTTCTGGGCCTCTCAAGGTTTTGCTAATGATTGTTGGTATTGAGCTCAGTTGATAATTGAATTATTCATTGGCTTAAATTCAGCCAGAAGGATTTTTTTCTTTAACAATGTTTGCTTCAGGTTTAGTTAATTTCCTTCAGTTGTGTGGAAATTGTAATTTAACTCAAACGTCATGCTTGAGAAGGAAAGAGCAGACGTCAGAATAATTGAAAAGTATCATGCCTCGTGCCACTCTGTCTTCATTTTAAAGCTATAAATGTTTTCATGAGGGCTTATAAAGTTTGTTTCCTTGATATATTTTCTGTTTAATGTCTCACCATGTTCATGAGGTTTCTCCCTTCATTATGCTGTGGTACCAGTCCCACCCGACACTTTATTACCAGAAAACACACTGGAAAAAAATACGTCCTATTAGAAATTCAGCATATTCATCTTAATTTGTTTATATCATGAGTTTTTTCCCTTGTTTATCATATAAACAGTAGTTATATGTTTGTGTCATGCCAGTGCTGCTGAATCATTAAAGAACAAAATATTGTTCTAAATGAAGCGAGGCTTGATTTGGTCGACACATCGTCAGATCAGGATCAGTGTTGTCGGCCTCATTATTCTCACAGAGAAAACTTCACAGCTCTGAAGCAGCAGTTCAAACCGTTTAACTGATTCAATGTCATTTCTCGTCTTGCTGCATTTTAACCTTCCTGAATTTCCAGGCATCTGCTTGTTATTAGCTTTAATGCGGTATCAGGTCGGGTCGCCGTGTCATCTATTAACTGATCTTTAATCTTGAGCGACTCTTAAATTGGATCAGCATCTAGGACAAAACAGTTCCCAGGTTTTCACTCGGTACTCATGACTCAAATTGGGCTGATCTCCTCATGGAGCTGCTGATCGCAGATCCTTCAGACACACTCAGGAACCAGAAAACAAGCAGCTGTGTGTTTAAACCTCAGTTACCCTGAGGAGAGCAGCTGATTAGATTATTATCCTGTGATACCTACTTTTAGATGAGATGCCCATAAAACTGATTTCTTCTTGTTTTATCCCAGTGGTTCTGTTTGGCTCATTCCTCTGTAATGTGAATGATTCTCATCAGGATGAATAATTACTTTGTTACTGAGGTTTTTTAGTGTCTGGACCCGCTGTAGGTGGGATTTTCTTTAGGTTCAGGACAGTCTGTGTTAAATGGTTTTAGAAAATCCAATACTGCTGACAGTTGCAGAATTGCTGCATCTTAGTGCAGAGTTCAATTTAGCCCAACAATGGGAACAGAAGAAAATTGCCTCTGAATATTTTTGCTTGAAAAGGAAAAAAGATTAGCTATGGGAAGCCTTTGTGTTGTTGTGACCAAATGGAGGATAAGTTACAGAGGCAACCTTTCTATTGAAACTCTTCTGTTTCCTCCGTCTGAAGACCTAAACTACGACCTTAGCTACAGATGTTCACTTGTGACCTGTTTTCCTTCCCTAGCTGCATGTGCAAAACGTCAATATTTTACTAATCGCTTAAAAATACAATTTTGCAATTTCAGGGTTTCCATCAGATAAGAAATGCAATTAAAATCACATGTGAATAAATCTGTTCACATAATAAATGAATAACATCATGGTAGTGATGGATGTAGAACCAACATGAAATATTTTCACCAACCAGAGAAGATGTCGGTCGACGTCTTTTGTTCGTTGGAGCAACAAACTCCTTATTGAATTTATGGAAGAGTTTTGGATTCAACTCTTTTGAGTGATGAACTCAGCTGGACCCTCTGGTGGAACCAGCTGTGTCCAAGTTGGCCAGTGGCTACAAACAAGCATGTTGTTGCCGGATGCAAACTGGCGTGATTCATGTGATGTGAAAAACTGTTAACTTCATTCAGTTTTATGAAATAAATTTCAATGTGGTCAAAAAACCACCTCATCCTTATGCAAAACCGTTTAATGGAAAAACCCGTTTTTCAAAATGGCGATGTGTCCATTAAGCAAATTTATTTTGATCATTCTAATTTGTTATGGCTGCCATCTTCACTCAGCTTTTAAACCCAACTCACATTTTTATGGGAGTGAGGTCAGCTTTGTTGTCCTTAAGCTACTTTATGACCACTTTAGCTGAATGTTAGGGTCAGACTTAACTTCCTGCCTGATGTCTTCAGGTGAGGCTTCGGTGGCTTCGTTTCCATCCAACTTTCATGTAAACATTTGAACTGCAGAAAAAAAGAGAATGAAAATTAGACTCTTGCATCTACTGGTTTGGAGTGAACCAACCAAACGACGCCCAGCACAATTTTATGTCTTTCTTTCTCCCTCTTGGCGTAGGATGCTGCCTTGCTTCCCTTTAACCTCCAAACTGGACCACGTCCATCCAGTTTCGTGAAGACATTGTAACAGTTATTATACTGCTTATTTCCTCGTTATGAATAGGTATCACCACAAGGGGGCGCCTATTTCCTTTTTCTTTGGTTGTAAGAGTAGCAGAGTAAGAACTAGTCTTCCACGTGTACGTAGAGAAGATCATGAGTGACAATAAATAAGAGGTGTGGAAAACTTCAACAGTGCGTCCTGCTGTTTTGGGTTAGAGTGGCGAACCACATTACTAACTCCTCCAGCCTCCCACCGCACCGTCACAATTGGCGCCTGAACAGGGCGCAAAAACTGAACTCTTTGTCCCTGCAAACATTTCCAAAGCGTTCTCTGGCTTTGGAGTAATGGCTTCTTCCTCTCTAAACGGCCCTCCAGCCCATGAAGCTGGTGGACTTTGTTTCTCTGTGACCAGCTTCAGCAGCATCTTTGCTTTTTCTGTTCTGACTGATTCACACTTTTCTCACCTTGGAGAAATAAAACCCAAATGAAACGTTTGCCTTCTGCAGTCTGTTCAGCAGCTCTGCAGGAATCATCGTGGAGTTATCTCGTGTCAGGCCAGTGTTTAAGATTCTGCTTTTTGTAAATGGAAAAGTCAGTGAAATACAAAGTCTGTAAAAAGCACAAGTCATGGTTTCAGGGGTGGTGCGGTTTGGGTGATTTGGTGGCTGTAAATTGTTAAATGGGCTCCTTTGCAAAAATGCTAATTGACACCATGTGGAAGACAAAGCATTTAAAAACACGTAGGGGGCTGTTTGTTCTCTTCTTGGACATGTTTATAGGTTTACGAGGCATTGCTCTCACGCAACGGCGAGCTTTACTGGAGATATTTAGGTTAAATGCTTGTTTTCCTCTCCTCCGCTCAGCTGTCTTCCTGGTTTAAATGAACACTAAAACTTTATTTACCGAATGGAAGACAACAATGGACTTCAGCTTTCATTTTCTTTTGCTGTGATAACAGAATTATAGACTCATATTTTAAGTTAAAAATTATTTCTAAGTTTCTCTGATTGGCCTTTTTAAAAACGATTTGAAAACAATAAAAAGTTAATCAGTGTTCAAGATGCTGATCAGCTGTTAAGGTCACAATGATCTGATCTGATCTGTTCTGATCTGATCTGTTCTGATCTGATCTGTTCTGATCTGAAGGCTCCAGTGTGAACAGGAAATCAGTCAGAGTTGCGTTACTCATTCACACATCCCAAAACAAACCAGACTTTCTAGGCAAACAGACGAGTTGGATTAAACTGAGCAGGACTGGTATGAACGCACCATTAAACAGTATCATTAAACAGCAGCAACGGTTTGAAAAGTGCACCATTGCTCAATCCTCCTCTCTACAGGACACTAAGTGTCCCGTTACATGGTTCCACTGAGGTGTTAATATTAAAACAGAGATCCTGCTGCAGTGAGAAGAACAGGTAGCAAACAGCTGGTTCAAATGTACCAGCTCTGAGATGTTCTGGCCATTAAAGATGACTTCTCCTCTTTCCATCACTGCTGTTTGCAGACGTACTTCCAGCACTTTATCTCACTGCAGTAAACCCCGGTGAGCGCAGGTTTCTGCTCTGATGTCCCCTGACAGACTCATGCTGCCGGCTGCGGCTGGTAAAACCTCCTCCTTGCAGACAGGGTTAGGTAGAGCGACCAGCAGAGCTCTGTCTCTGCCTCAGACATTATCTCTGGCTTACACAGGTCCTTCTGACCCGCTCTGCAGGTCAACATCCTCTGAACCCAAACTAGAATGTAAACAGGCCGCTGGTATGAAGGGCTGGATGGGTCTTGAATGAAACGCAAACACAAGAGTAACCTCCCCTCGCTTGATCTGCCTCTCCATGTGAAGAGAAGCACCCTGAACACGAGAGGAGGAACGAATCAAACAAATTTATTACCATGTGGCCAGAAAGGTCAGACTGTGACAAAAGCCTCCTGTTGTGAGCAGGAGAGCTGCGGAGCGCCCCCCCCACGCCGGGCCTGAGTGACTACCTCAGCATTAGACATGGGTCAGGCTGGGAGGAAACACACACACGAGCTGGAACCAGTCCCACCACTAAGAACCTGCCTGGAATGGAACATTTACTTGATGGAAACCAGTTTGGTTGCATTTTCCACATTTTACTTTTGCAGTTGGGACACAGTTATATAATCATTAATTACAAATTCAGTTCAATTTAATCATCTGAGTTTCAATCTGTATTTGTCCTTAAAGGTTAACATCTTTCTTGTAGCTTTAGTTGTTCTGTAAGTGTTTAATAAGTGAATATTTTATTTTCAATTGGCTAAATGCAAACCTCTTACATTTATTCTAATAGGTTATTCTGTAACTACTATAGATTCACTGGTTTGGGTTTTTGTTTTAACTCTCTGACCTGCAGATTCTGCTTGTTCATATACTGTATATAATATAAAATGATAAAACATTAGGAAAAGGATTAAGAGTCAGATGAGCACAGCAGGATCAGAGAATATAACTCTGATGTTTCTACAGGGGTTCCCTAAAACCGCGGGAGAACAGACAGAATGGTGTTTGTTCTCGCGTGGTTTATTTTTGTGCAAAAGAAATTAAGGAAAAGAGGACATACTTTTCAAAAAATCTTTAGATAAAAATAAATAAAGTGAATCTAACAAAAATGAAAAAACTTATCCTGGTTACATGTTCATCCTTCTTGTTTTCTGCTGAATGTTTTGCTCTCTCTCGCTCTCTCTCAGTTTGGATTGAGCCAACTATAGTGCTGTGCAGGTTTTGTTGGCGTTAGATTACAATCGAACTCCAGTCTGTTTGCCTAGAAAGTCAGAGACAAAAACTTTCCGGAAACACAAAGCGGGAAATCCTGGTTTCTTCGTTTACGCTCTAAAAATACGCCTGAGCCGCTTTGTGATATCACATCTGGGTGATGACATATAACTCACAGATGGTCAATCTCTTTCACCAAACTTCCACCAGGCTGAATTTTATTTTAACAGACAGAAACAAATGGAAATCTTCACATACCTTGTATTTTAAAAGCATTGGAGCACACAGCGCCACCTCTAGATTGGATCAAATGAACTTTTTTGTGTGTTAAGATGTCATGTGTTGTGAATTGGAAATAAATTCACAACACATATTCACAACACACACACACACACACACACACACACACACACACACACACACACATATATATATATATATATATTTTTTTTTTTTTTTTTTTTTTTTGTGTGTGGAAATTCCTCTGAACTGGACCTTCAATCATGTTTACTGTTTTATTTCTCTTTGTGTTGGCTGGATGGTTGGAGGTGTTTTGCGCTGTACTGGTTTAACTGGACCCATAATAAATCTGCCTGGTGATCTTGTAATGCAGCTGTTTCACACGACTTAAGAGGATTTATGGTTAGGATTTGAAGATCAAATCTGTCTATTTCTTTCATGTCTGCTCCTTCCTCCATGTGTTTTCTGGTGCCAGATTATCAGGAAATCCCTTGGAGCAACACTACTTGACACTACTGACTGGCATTTGCAAAGTGGCCAATCCAGGAGCAGCATTTATTTTTATTGGTGCTGATTGGCTGAACAGCGGAGAAAAGAAAGACTGTTAAGCTCCTACTTCAGTGATAAGATGGTTTCCAATGTGTGCATTGATGCATATTAAGCTATATTTGGTGTTTGAACTATTAAAATAAGAAGAGCATTCATCATTGACCTCTTCCACCCCTAACTGGGGGTCCTCTCTGTGTTTCGCAGGATATTAAAGTCGTAGTTTGGTCATGCAGCTTTTTCTGCCTGGTTTCTCATCTCAGACTCCTTGAGTTGCTGAGTTTGGAAAATCCTGATGACGTGATGACTTGTCCTGGGCTTTCAGTCTTTTTCTAATATCCGGTCTGGCCTCATGTTTGCTCCGGTTGGTTGGTTGCTGCACCACCAAATCAATCTTCGATCTTTTCCTTATTGGTTCTGCCTTTTTTTTAACCTCCATCCTAATACTGCATTCATCTCATAACTGAAACTTGCTTCACTGACAAAGTGGTTTGGTCTCTCTTGATTATTTCTCATCATAAATCTCACTGTGCATTTTCTATGGACCTGGCTGGAATCTGCCTGAAAGCAAACTTTCTCAAATTAGTTTTTTAATGTGAACAAAGAAACTTCTCTTCATTCAATGAATAGTTCTTTATTAGTCAGTCGCCCTTTACTTAAAAAGCCCAAGCTTTTGGAAAGTTACCAACTGAGAAATGTTTCTGCCTCAGCCGTCATTGTGACAAGCTGAGCAGGAACGACGGACCGAATCTCATGAATGAAATCCAGACACGTTGTGGAGGGAGTGATGGCTGCAGCCTTGAAGCACAGCTTCACGAAGAAGTAAAAGTTTTTCAGTGGCCTCCCTTGTTAGAGGCCACATGATCTTTTTGCTCCTCTGGGAGTTGATGTAAAGGCTGGCGGTTTGGGGAAGAATGTGCTCCCGGCTGGAAAACACTCGCAGTCCACACAGAGGTCCTTCCTGCTGCCAGTTCTGCTTAGAGACTGAGCCGAGCCAGCAGCCCAGAACTGGCCTCCATTTTGGTACAGGAGCAGGAGATGATGATGATGATGATGATGATGATGATGATGAACATCTACATGGATTAATGATTAGCCTAGTGGTCGGCACCAAAGTTAGCTATGCTAACCCTAAAGTACTTATTGTAAACATCAATTCTGCTAACACTAAAGTGTTACATCAGCATAGTATTTATTGGAAGCTAATGCTAACACGCTATACCAGCATAGTATTTATTGGAAGCTAATGCTAACATGCTATCAACATGGCATAAAACAACATGTGAATCTCTGCCTGTCTGTGGTTAGTTAACACCCTGGTTGTTTCTGGTGTTGGTGATGTTTTCCTCTGTTCATCTCATGTTTGTTTGGAACTGCTGGACAAACAGGCTTCATCCCCGTCAAAATAAGAGCATGAGGAGAAACACCTATTTCAAGAAGTCCCAAACCAAAACTTCAACCCAGATGTCAAACTTTACTTAACTGAAAGTTTACAAAAGAGTCAAGTAAATTAGTGCTTGAGAATTTAAAATATGATTTCTTTATTAATTAGCTCTGCTATTAATGGATTAGCCTGAGTGGACCCACCACTGGATTAGCCATATTTTATGAAAGCAGCCTGAAATCCCAGCTGTAGGTTATAATGCAAACAATTCTCATTTATCTGCAGAGTGAGTTTAAAAAGTCCGCCTTTATTCTCCGTTTCTCGGCCATCAGCCTGTCAGGTGCTGCTTGGATCTGCAACACATGAGCAGAAGAAAGTCCGAGCAGTAAAACGTGTGCATGGCAGCTCATCATGCCAGGATGTAAGAGCTGCTGGCTTCTGACAGCCTCACTCTGCCGATGTGTTCAGCTTGGCTGCCAGAAGAATCCGGTGTGGTTTTTCAGCAGCATTAATGCATTTGGCTGCAGCGGCTCGGCAGCACTGGGCCAAGCTGAATCCAGAAGAGCTTTGACATGTCATGGAACCATTAGAGCCTCATATGAACCTCCGGGGCTGGAATAAAGACCTCATTTGACAAATAGACTGAGGAAAATGAAAGGGATGTCTGAGGATGGAGTAGAGAGCTGAGCTGCACCACCTCCATCATTCTGACCAGAGAAAATGCAGAAACCTGATCGGTTGTGTGCTGAGGAGCTCAGCAGTTTGCTCCCATCTCCCTGCTGATTGTTGCAGCGCTCTACAGGCTTCCTGCAGGCTGCTAATGTTCAAGAGCTGCAATTTCTACTATTTCACAGCATTTTATGATTTGATGAATGCTGCAATCTATGGTTGGGAATCTCTGCAGCCCCTCAACAGGGATTTTACTTTCATTATGACCTAAGGAAGACATCAGTGGGATTTTGAAATGGGTCTGAAACCAAACAACATCCATAAATTTAATAAGAAATATTTCTGAATACATCAAAGTTCTGCAGTTTAAAGCTTTGCAGGTTCGTGATTTTTACTGTTTTCCAAAATCTGAGCGCCATAAGATTGTTGTTTGTAAAGTTGTCACGGTGACGCTTCTTATAGAAAAATTCTTGTGCTAAAGTCTTTATGACTGTTGAACTTTGGTTTCTGAAGTCACACGACCTGCATTGGCTACATGCATGGTTTATAATAAATCTTTATTTCTGCTGTGTTTTGAATGCCGCCTGCCGGAGCGGATCAGGTCTGCAGCTGCAGGCGTCAGATAAACTGAATATGTTTCTTATGGAGGAGCCTGTCCTCATATATTGTCTTATAAATATTGAAGGTTGTGTCTTTGGGACTAAAAGATGTTTTAAACTCTAAGTTAGAGTTGACACTATTGCTCTTGTCTTTTGCAAGATTCCTAATAAACATGGTGCTAAAATTAACACTATTTCACGCCCAGCAGTAGCTACTTTGTCACAGGAAGCTAGATCTACTGATCGGACTAGAGATGGGCCGGCACTGGTAGCTGACCAGTCTCAGCATGCTGGTCACTAACTTCTCCAAAGTTAACAGTATCAGTCTCCTTCTCATTTGCCAGCGGCCGTTGCTTAGTTACCAGTACCAGCCCATCATTATTCAGATCTTTGGACTGGATCTGACCTCCTGCAATAAGGAAGTAGCCACCACTGCAGTAGTTCTAGTTTTGCCAATAATCCTGCGCTATGCTTTTAGTGTTTGAATTACATTTTTTCCACAACATGCTGCACAGAGGAACTTTTCACCCATGTTATGCACACATTTCTGGTGACTCTCCACCACATTCCAGTTGTTTAGAGACGCAGCTGGTCTGGAGCAGCATCATGTGGAGCATCCTGGCTGCACAAAGCCAGTCAGGTGGCATGCTGCAGGTGGGGCAGACACGCCGTGCTGCATCTGCAGAGGAAAGTTTATGTTTGTTCACATTTGGAAAAATACAGATTGTTCATATTTAGAGTTTCCACTTTTATTCTGGTAAGGAATCAGGATATTTCATTAAACTTGCAGACTAGGTGGCGCTGTATTTACTTCACAACAATCTGATTCCTCTGGAATATGAAGCCAGCTGAACTGGACCGATGTTTGATCTGCTGTCCTTTTAATGCAGGAGAGACACTGCTACAGCAGAACAGCAGGAGTTTAATGAACAATTTCATTTTCTTCTTGACAAAGGATCATATTTTAAAAATCAATTTATGTAGATTTAATTTATAAACTGACTGCCTTATTTCATGCATTTATGCCTTTAAATATGTTTAACTTGACTTCTCTTTCCTCTGATTCAATTTTTATCCCACATAATAAAAATGTGATGAATTGCATGAGGAGAACCCCCCCCACACACACACACACCCACCCACACACACTTCCACCTTTTCTCCACCCATTTCTCCTTGAGCTAATTACGTGTGTAAATTGTGACTACCACAGGGAGATTACAACCTTGTTCGCTCGGTTTGTTATCACTTGTCATGTGTCATTTATCAAACTTGTAATTACAACACCTCCGCTCGGCTTTTGCTGCAGCTTCTTTCTCACAGGGGGGCTCATTAAGCAAATTGTAGCCATCATTGTCTGAAAGGAGAGCATGATGGGCGTGCTGCTCTGTCAGAGGAGCAGGAAACATTGGACAAGGCCTCTCCGTCTCTGTGAGGACTCCTGGAGAGACACGCACCCTCCCTGACCCCTGACCCCTGCTGGCAGACCCAGCAGCCATTCACACACACAGCTTGTGGCTGATGAAGCAGCATTGGGTTAGGTCATGCAGACTCATCCCACCCAAAGGGCTGATCCAATGCTGCCGCCTAGAAGGAGAAACCTAATGTCCACATTTGAAATACCTTTAAACGTGGATGTATCGAACGCTTTGCCCTTCTGGCCCTGATCCTGGCAGCAGGAGCAAACAGAGCCTCCCAGACCCGTCCTCTTTCTAAACTCTTCCTTTCTTCCTGTAGTGTTTTTTCCTGACCGTTGATGTCGAGCCGTTCTCCAGTTGTAAAGGCAACAACTCTCAGAGCTGTGCTGTGATGACCGTCCTGCTCAGATCTTTAATTAAAATACAGATTGATTTGATTCAGTTCAGCTAAAAATACTTTAAATTTCCCAGAGGGACAGTAAATGTTCCCAATTAAATGTTGCAGCTCATATCATAAAAGTATCTTCAGAGAGTTGTTGTGGATGATGATGCTAATCCAGTAGCAGTCAGTCCTGCAACAAATCTGAAGAGGCCCCTGACTGAAGACCATTTCTGTATGACGAGATCAATATTTTTAGCTAGCACTGCTAATCCACTTCTTTAGTTCTCTATCTGCTGTAGAGAACTACGGCCACCTTGAAGAACCTCCGGTTCCTCTCTGGATCCATGAATCCCAGAATCTGTTTTCTCTCTGTTGCTTTTCTTTGGTTGTTGGAGCAAACTAGTTGTTTTAAATTTGGTCCATCCAATAAATCCAGCTGGTCAATAAAATGTGAAGTTGGCCAGTAACCAGACGGTTCTTTGCTCCTTTTCTGTTCTCACAGCAGGTCTTGATGCTCAATTCCAATTTGTTTTGCTGAAATACATTTTTTTTCCTGTTTATTCATTCTAATGATTAAATGAATCAGACTTCTTTGTGAGTCAGTGTACTGTTGGTCCAGTTTGTGACGTGTTCACTGACTCAGACTGCTTTCATTACTTCATTATTATCATCTTCAAACATTGTTTAGATTTATTCTGGCTTCTCCTGGAGCAGAAATCTGCTGCACGTCTCACATCAACGTAAAAATTGGATAAAATGCAACATGACCTTCACACTGCAGACGCTTTGAATGCTATCAAGAACAATTTGGTTCCATGTGACACAAATTGGATTTTTTGGTGGTGAAAAGATCAGAATTGTTCCATTCAGACTAAATGAAAAAGTCAGATTTGGTCTCATCCTCCTGCTGTTCAATGCGCCTTCATTTCTGGTTTGTGGCAGTCATGTGATCACGTTTTCTGACTGTTATTGGAAACAAAAATGAAATATTGTGTTTTCTGCTTGTAGAATGCAGAGGATCATATTTATGGATTGTGTTTTGCTAATTTAGCTACTGATTATAGTCATATATCAACGTTTTCCTGTTTTTCTCTTCCCAGTCGAGCCATTAAGACCAATCAGGACCTGCTTCCGGAGACGCCCTGGACCAACATCTTTTACGATGACTTCTGGGGAACCTTGCTGACCCACAGCGGCAGCCACAAGTCCTACCGGCCCCTCTGCACCCTGTCCTTCCGCCTGAACTATGCGGTGGGCGGCCTGGAGCCCTGGGGCTACCACGTCGTCAACGTGGCTCTGCACGGCGCCGTGACCGTCCTGTTCACCTCTCTGGCCCGCCTGCTGCTGGGCGGGGGGCCGTGGAGCCTGCTGGCTGGCCTGCTGTTCGCCTCCCACCCAGTCCACACCGAGGCGGTGGCAGGCGTGGTGGGGCGGGCCGACGAAGGCGCCGCCCTGTTCTTCCTGCTGTCCTTGCTGTGTTACGTCCGACACTGCGGGCTGCGGGGCCGCGCCGGGCCCTGGCGGCTCGCAGCGTGGCTCCTGAGCAGCCTGGCCTGCGCCGCCTGCAGCATGTTGTGGAAGGAGCTGGGAGTCACCGTCCTGGCCGTAGCAGCTTTGTACGACGTCTGCGTTTTCCACAGACTCAAACTGAGACAGACCATTCTGCTGCTTTACAAGGTAAAACTCTTTGCTTCTGCCTCAGGGGGGAGGGAGGTGGATCACACAGAGGTGTGTTCGCAGTGCTGCTTCATTCTGAGTGTGTGAACAGCTGCGTCCTTCAGGGATCACTGGCTGCTTTCATTTGTTTGGAAAAAAAGCAAACAAACCTGAACAAGCAGAACAGCACTGATGGTTTACAGCTCTTCACTTCTGGAGGCTGATATGAGAGGAATATCTTTATGTCTGGTATGCAAACAAACAAACAGCTTTTCAGAATAAAAGCATGACAAAATTATATCTGAATCTTTTCGGCACTTTATCTGCAGGACAAAAAGTGTTGATGATATTTAGTGATATTTATCTGGATATGGTTTCTATCCAGGTTCAGTTTCTGTTTCAATATGGGCCAATCATATTAATGAATGTAAAATATTGCCTTAATTACATCAGATTAATTAGAATCCAAACAATCAACACAACATCCAAAATAACAGAAAAGGAAGGCAATAAAATATTATAGGGAAAAATATTTTAAGATATCAATATGAAAGGCCTCGTGTCTTTTGAGATGCTTCTAAATTGATATTTGCCATAAAATATTCATTGAAACAGGAAGTTCCTAAAAGGTTCTTTAAGCTTCCCCTTGAAGCAGAGATAAGTGGCGCTCTCTCTAACAGCTGATGTGTTCCAGCTCTGCATCCTTTAACTGATAAAACATTCTGTGAAAATGAATGTTTACTGAAGCTCACAGTCTGCCCTGGAGCTCCACCTCCTCCCATTTAAACCACTTTGCTTTTAAAAAAAGCCTCAGAACAAGACCTGATGGATTATTAACGACACTTTCTCAGTTAGCAACATAATGATGTAAAAATCCTATTTGCATTTATGTTTAAAAGTGTAAGTATGCCTGAGGAAAACCAGAAAATGATGCAAATCAGGTTCACACAACGACTAAATCTGTAAATCATGGTTCCACCTCCGGCCTGTCGGGCCACATTATCGTCTCTTATTGTATTTTAAAAACTTCCCCTTAAAAGGTTTCTTGCTAAATTATTAAAAGTGTTTTATTATCCAGCACCAGATGAGACAACAAGACTTCAAACTTGAGTCGGCGTTCAGTCGGAAATATGAAAACCTTTGGATTTGTTAGTTAAGTCTTTCTTTGACTTGAGAGTCAAATATTTACAATATTTAGAAAATACTCTAAAAATGTGTGTTGAATGATTGCAAATATTTCTTGAGAAGAACATTTTATAGATTTGCAGTCGTTGTTTCTGACTTGTGCATTATTAAAATCATTCAGCAGATCTCAGAATATGAATCATAACATGCAAAATAGTTGAAGTGTTTCTGTTCTTAATGGATGGTGCATATTTTAGATATACGTGTTGTAGAAGCTGCTGTTTGCATGAAGCTTGTAGCTTTTCCTGTGTGTGTGTGTGTGTGTGTGTTTGCGTGAGTGTGTGTGTGTGTGTTACTGTGAGTGTGTGGCTTCATGCTTTTACTACATATTCAACAAAAGAAAGGAAAGAAAATAAAGCATTTTTCTGGAGAATTAGCTGAAATAACAAAATGTGATGGCTGTTTTGTAACTCCTTGTTGCCGTAGCGCCCAGTCTGTTCAGAAGACCTTTTCCCCCATAAGCACCTGTCAGAAGCATTTTCCATTTTCTGCCTGTTTGTTGGGCCATCCACATTTTCCCCCAACATATCAGATCCAACAAGATGGCTGCCCAGGCTGCTGTAAACCAGCCAATGGGAACGAGCGCTGAGAACAGATATCAGGAAAACAATCATGATTAATCGATTATCGAAATAAAAAACAACTCATTTAGCAATTGATTAATCATTTACTCGAATATACAAATTCTAAAAATGACCATTTGCTGAAGGAACAGGAAAGTAATTCAAAAAAGTAAAAAAGTGTACAAAAAAAATCTATATTTTTTATATTTAAAATGAAAAACCTTCATATTTCATTTCTTAATCTAAATATTCCTCATTATATTTTATATTTGTTCACTCGTGTTGCAACTTGTAATTTTGCAGATGTTTAACTAAAATGTTAAAAGCTCACTCACTCATATCTTTAAAGTTGTATTTATGGTAAACGGTGATGATTGGTTATGACTGCAGCATCAACAAAGTTCACCAAGATTAGATCTCAAATGAAAGGGTGAATAAAATTACACCCAATCAGTCTGATCTACCCAAAGACCAAATGTCAGTTATGATCATCAGTTCTGGAAACACTGCTGCTCTCTTCCATAAAGGGGGAGATGACACACTGTGTGAGTAGTCCTTTCATTTTGGAGATCTCCCTCCTCCTCTGGGAGAGAAAGTAGTTAAAGCAGAACATTTCTAAAGTTAAAATGTGACGCAGTTTGGTCCCAGTTAGAAAACCTCCATCAGACTCAGTCATGCTAACTTCCTGTTCCAGTGAGCGAAGCAGAGAGACGCTGGTCACATGGAGGAGTGTTTGTGAACCACACGGCTGATGATCCGTCTCTGCTGCACATTCAGAGCGTTTTGCTTTCTGCCTGTCGGTGTGAGATCTGGCAGCTCTTCTGGAATCTAACTAGCAACACTTAGCTAATTGTTTGATTAAAAAATGCATTTGCATCAGGCAACGAGATTCATCTGGAGAACTTTGAGTAGATTTGTCCTTTAAACATCAGGTCCTAAAATATGAAAAAATGCTGAGGTTTTTTTGGTGAACAGAATCAAACTCTGTAAAATCTCTATGGGTGGAAATGTTTCTGATTTCTCCTAACCAGAGTGATAAAGCCACTGACTTTATAAAATCTGAATGTTGTTATCATGTACAATATTTCACAGTAACACCATCAGCTGTTAGCAGTTCTGCTGATCCACCTTCTTTGCTTTTGCTCCTCTTTAAATTGACGATGGAGTCGGGGAAGAGATGGTTGAACTTCCCCCTTCTCTCTCTCTCTGCATCCATGAAGCCTTTTCAGCTCCTCTGGGATTTGGGGTCAAAGTTCAGTCACTGACATGCTAATCAGTGTACCTTGTTGCCATGGTTATGCTTTAAAATAACTGTCTGAAAGTAAAAAGCAAAAAACAAAACTCACAGTAGAACCAGAGAGAATAATTGACGGAACAGCAACGATTGGACCAGAAAATCCTGAACAAACGTCTGGAAAACAGAAGAGAAAAAAACCAGCAGAGCGGCTCCAACATGCTGCCACCGGGACGATGCTGAAAGTCTTGATCCAACGACAGTACAACTATGAATAAATCTAAGTTATATTTAGTTTAGTTTTAAAAAGCAGCAGCTCCCTCCTGCTGTAGGTTTTATGTTTGGTTTGAGTCCAGTCCTGTCCTGTACAGCTAATAGTTTTCTTCTATTAGCTCTTTCCACATTATGTGGACAAAAGAGTGTGATTATGTTGTTTACTCAGATAGACCTTTACTACGCTGATTCCCTCCAGTTTGCAGCTTATTAACCCCGTCATGGCCGCGTGCTGCTGCGAACTCAGGCAGAGAGTTGATGGAGTTGAAATGTAGCATATTGATGCCATAATCATGCTTAATGTGTAAAACAGGCTCTTTATGAGGCTCTCTCCTGCACAGCGTTAGTTAATAGGCTCCTTTTCTATGCAAGACGCTGAAAGTCGATCAGAGCTCTTAATTTAGCTGAGGAACACACGCAGTCAGATGGTGTTTAGCAGATACAGAGCTCTGTTCTGCATCTCTAGCAACCAGTAAAATGAATGTTAAAAACATGGAAATGACCCTGAATGAAAGAGCTGATAGGAAAACAATTCCTGTGTAAACGCCTCCAGGAAAACTCTGCTCTGTGCATTGCCTCTTGTCTCTGGAGTTCAGCATACACTGTTCCTTTGTCTAAAGTCACAGTTTTAACTGGGGGCAGAATATGTTTGTGATTTCTGGAGCGTTCAACATCAGCCGGAGTCCTGAGGGGCGGACACTTCCAACACGACCGCGGTGAAACTTCTGGAAACGCTCTGCTGAAACGTAACGCTCTGAAACCGTAAACTGGAGGAAGCAGCTTTATCTTGCTGATGTCGCTTCAGCTCCATCCATTCCTTCATTGCTGTAAAGACTTCCGTGGAAACTCCAAATATTCCTCTGTAATCATCAAAGTGCACAGAAGAAAAATAATTCCCAGATCTGGGACGAGACCCAGCTGGCCCTGAGAGGAAGTCAGGCTGCATCTTTTCTCACCTCCTGTTTTCTGTTTGCACTTCTCCCGTTAGTTCAAGGTCACTGCTCAGGGTGTGTGTGGGTGTGTGTGTGGGTGTGTGGGCGTGTGTGTGTCTGTGGGATGCAGCTGATGGAGTTTACGTAGGTGAAGAGCTCAGGTGTTTCAGAGCGGGTCGTGTCCAGAGAGGCCAGACCTCAGGAACTCTGGAGAGTCTGAGAGCCGACAGAGTTCCAGATGTGAGATGTTGCAGTTTCTCTGCAATATATTTTCATCACATGGATGTTAATCAGCGGTGTCCAAAGTGTGGCTGGGGGGCTGTCTGTGGCCCTCTGGATAATTTTGTGTGGCAGACATGATCTGTAAGCAGAGGTCCAATTTTTTATTAATTTTACAGACCAACGATCTGTAATTTTATACCATAAAATTACAAAAAACGTTTGGTGCAACACAAGTTTCTTATTGATTGACCAGATTTCTGCATTTGTTGCTATTTTGTAATATTATGTTACCACAAACATCCAGAAACTCTTTCTCAGATTTGGGCTGAGAAAACAATCACCCACAAAAACATCAGCAAACTATTTTGTTTGCTTCAACAAAATCCTGCATCATTTGAGCAGATAAATTAGTAAATATCATGATTTTTTGTGTTGAATAATAATAAACGCCCTGCAGTATCATCCTAGAAGCCCAGAACAAATGACAACCAGCGTTTAGAAGCGGTAGAGGGAAACCCAGCCAGGCCGTCCGTTTTACCTGCGGCTCCACAGATGCTCCTTCCTGCTCTAATGGTTCCTGTCACTGCGTGATAGATTGAGCCCAGTGGGCTCGGCTCGCGCCCCCTGCCCTCACCCACCTGCCTCTCTCCTGGGATGCTGACTGTGTGGAGGACGCCTGCATGGTGTCAACCTGCTGAGTCTGGGTGGACCATGCAGGACAGCAGGTCACTGTCTGGAGGAACTTTATAAAATATGATTGAATTTCAGTAACACATCATTCCAGTTGATCCTAGTTATCAATCAGTTCATTAAGTTCTTTTTATTATTCAAATTATTTAAAAAAAGTTTCTGAGGAAACAGAGCATCGAGTCGTTGACTTACAACATTCACTCCTCCTGACCAGCAGGGGGCGACGCAGACGATCACTTTCACTTACAGCAATCCCTCATACAGAGCATGCATGTGGCGACAGTAGAGAGGAAAACCTCTTCTTTAACAGGAAGAAACCTCCTGCAGAACCAGAACCAGAACTGGGCTCAGGACCAGAACCAGAACCGGGCTCAGGACCAGAACCAGAACTGGGCTCAGGACCAGAACCAGAACCAGGCTCAGGACCAGAACCAGAACTGGGCTCAGGACCAGAACCAGAACCGGGCTCAGGACCAGAACCAGAACCGGGCTCAGGACCAGAACCAGAACCGGGCTCAGGACCAGAACCAGAACCGGGCTCAGGACCAGAACCAGAGCCAGACTCAGGACCAGAACCAGAACTGGGCTCAGGACCAGAACCAGAACCGGGCTCAGAACCAGAACCAGAGCCGGGCTCAGGACCAGAACCAGAACCGGGCTCAGGACCAGAACCAGAACTGGGCTCAGGACCAGAACCAGAACCGGGCTCAGGACCAGAACCAGAGCCAGGCTCAGGACCAGAACCAGAACCGGGCTCAGGACCAGAACCAGAACCGGGCTCAGAACCAGAACCAGAACCGGGCTCAGGACCAGAACCAGAGCCAGACTCAGGACCAGAACCAGAACCGGGCTCAGAACCAGAACCAAAACCGGGCTCAGGACCAGAACCAGAACCGGGCTCAGAACCAGAACCAGAACCGGGCTCAGAACCAGAACCAGAACTGGGCTCAGAACCAGAACCAAAACCGGGCTCAGGACCAGAACCAGAACCGGGCTCAGGACCAGAACCAGAACCGGGCTCAGAACCAGAACCAGAACCGGGCTCAGGACCAGAACCAGAACCGGGCTCAGAACCAGAACCAGAACCGGGCTCAGAACCAGAACCAGAACTGGGCTCAGGACCAGAACCGGGCTCAGGACCAGAACCAGAACCGGGCTCAGGACCAGAACCAGTCTGCCCAGCTGAGAAGATGGAGCTGAAACAAAAACAGAAACAGAGGAACTGAGAACTTTTGATGTGAAAAGTCTAAATTTAGCAGCAGGAGAATGAGAGCCATTTGGTGTTGGCAGCATCATGCCAGCCGATGCCGTCCTCCAGAAAGGAACCACAGCCAAACCGGGTCAGTACCTGATCTGGTATTAAAGTCTTGAAGACATCTTCAGAGGAAGATTTGGATCCTAATTCTGTTTTTGTTGTTCCATGTCGGGTCGTCATGTGAAGCGTTTCTTACCCAGCAGAGACACTGAGGCAAAAACATGAATGTAGATTTTATCACAGGACGAAGAACTTCTGCTGTTTATCGGTTCTGGTTTCCTTTTTGTGTTGAAAGATGCTGAGATCACTGATGTGGCCATTAGTTCAGTAAGACAACCTGACTGCAGCAGGAACGACGTGCTGTTAACTTCTATGATGCCTTTTTGTAATAAAATAGTTTTGAATCTAACGTTATGATAAACAATCTGTCTAACAAACACACGGGGCTGACATTCTCCGATGAGACGGTTCCAGTATTTCATTTCTGCTCCAGCACATTTTTCTGCCTGGTTTTTTTCCTGTATGTTTTCCATTTCTTATTTAAATGATTTCTGAGCCTCTTCGTGTCACTTTGGATCTGCTGTTGCCTTCTCGCATTACATGCTCCGTTGGTATTCAGAGAGAAAGTGATGCATGAGCAGCCATGCGATGCTCTGAGGCTCTCAGCAGCCCGTGTGAAGAAGCACAGCTGATTTTTCTGGGCCACTCTGATGCAGCCGAGTGTCGCTCTTTGGCAGCCTTTCCCTTCGTCTCAGCGCTCACAGAACAACCGATTGTTTTCTCTTCTTTCTTGTGCAGTTGCTGAGTTGCAGTTTTCTTCCTCAAACATTGGTTGGATTGCTCTGAGTGAAATGTGCGCTGGCCCACGCCCAGGTCTAATTTCTGCTCTGTGACATGTTGGAATGATTATCACAGCAGTGAAGCTAAACCACACGGGACGGTCAGGAGTCATAAACACGGACACAGACGGTGGAAAGATCCTCCTGGAGAGAGAATCTGCAATTGAACGTCTCAGGAGCAGCTTGTTGCGTCATCAAACATCGGACCTGTTAGCCTGACTTCCTGCCACGCCCGTCAGTGTCACGCTGGGAATGTATTATTTAAAAAAAGTTTGAATAATCACATTTAGTTTGTGTTTCGGCATTCTGCTGCAGCTAAAGGAGATAGCGGTGCTTTCTTTCTCTGCCTCCACATCTGGAAAATCTTCTCTTGGTCGTCAGACTTGGCGGTAATCTTCGGACACACCGGTGCAGCATAATAAGTGAGTTATTATGCCCTTGTGTGAATTTGAGTCTGGGTTTGCAGACTTAGAGAAACTTGGGTGGTGTGCCCAGAATACTCCCACAGCATTAAAGGTTTCTTTCATCTCGTTCTGTTCCCGTCTTTCTTTCTCCCCGAGCCGCTCTCTGTTTTCTTACTGGAGCTTTTTTTTCTCTGTGAACATCTTTGATTTACCGTCTTCACTGAAAACTGAGAATTAAAGCAATCCAGCGAGTTGAAAAAGGTTTCTGTGATACTGCATTCACTTTTATGATGATGTTATCTTTTTATTAGCTTGTGCAGGAGATAAAGGGAAGGTTGAACGATTTTCTTATTGTCACAAATGCCTCTTAGTTTTCCACCTGGCCCTGAGATTTTGTTTTGAGCAGTGGAGTGCTCTTATACAAATATTGTAGAAAATCCTATTTAAAACTCAACATATCAAAGGAGTTAGTGAAAAAGTTAAACTTGCGAAACAAGTATTTAAAAAGATTTCTGTCTCCACCCTCGGCAGCCCAGTCTGACAGAACGAATCAATCCCATAAGAAAATTATGACAGAACATCTATCTGCACCGATCTGCTGTTACTCCAACACAACATGACACTGATAAAGATTCACTCCAAATGCTGAAAGGTAAACTGACAGCTGGACCTACTTTCTGAATAATTTGGCTGATATAAATAACACCAAAATAAAGTAGTAATATTACAAGAATAAAGTAATAAAATATTAGTGGGAAAAAGTTGTAATATCACGAGAATAAAGTAATATTATGAAAATTAAGTAATAATGATGGAGACTTGCAGTTATTTTGTGTTTATTTTACTAACATAATGACGTTATTATCATAATATTCCTGTAATGTTGATGACTGTTGCTTGGCAACGTGGCGGGAGCTGCAGGCTGCATCACATCTTCTCCATCTTGGTTCTGATTTTTCTGCAGCCACTGGAAACCATCACATCTCACCAGCAGCCATCTTTGTGCTGCTGGCAGAGTTCCAGTCACGTTCACCTCTCACCCGTAAAAACAGGAAGAAATGTTGTGGTGTCGGTGAGGCCTGGTGGTCAACCTGTAACCAGAGCCACCAGAGAGGAGAAGACGGGAGGATTTCTCCCTCGGACGGTCCACCAGCTCCAGCTTGGACTCCTTCATGCTGCAGGAACTCACCACCGCCTCCACAGAGTAATCCCTGGAATCTCTGCATGCACAGGACCAACTTTGTTTCTGTTGACTTCTCCCCTCCATCCTGTGCGCCACAAAGCCAACCCGCAGCACTAACCTGCTTCATCTTCCTCCTCCTCCGCCTTGAAGCTTGAATCAGCATCCTGTCACAGTAAATTTGCAGTCGTGGTCACACAGTCTACTTGACCCTCAGAGTACAAATAAATGGGGGAAATGAAAGGCCAGAAACGAGACACACTGGGTTTATTTTTCAAACCATTACTGTGGTTTCACTCAATAAATAACTCCTCAGAAACGTCACGGGGTCTGTGTCAACGTTGGTTTTCCATTGTCATTAAGCTCTTATTGCTTGTCTGCTTGACTGATTTGGTTTTCAGAATAATTTAACCCCATAAATCCTGAATGAATTGTATGAAAAAATGTTAGCACTTGTATTTTTGCAGTCAAACCTACATTTAAATAAATTTGAACATTGCACCAACTGGTAGTGTAAATTCAGGTATGGTGGAAACACCTGAATTTACAGGCATGTAAAGTCATTCATAAGGAATGAAGCAGTGTTCAAACGTAGCATGGCATTATTTTTATGTCTTAAATGAAGCCCAACAAATTTACTCTGGGTTTATTTCAAATGTAATAAACATGGAGATGGGAAAGAAAGGGATGTAGAAAAATGTTTGAAGGGAAAGAAAGGAGATAAAAGTAGAGAGACAAAGAAGCTTGGGGAGAAGTCTGCTTCTAGACCTGCAGAAAGAGACAAAACCAAACTGAGAAACCATGGCAACAAGCAACATATGCATGTATAATAACTACACAGATTTCATGTGTCAACTTTCCTGTGTCCTCAGGTGACCCCAGGGTTCTGTCCTGGTGCTCTTTTCCTTTCATCACTGACATCCTCCCCTTTGCCAATATTTCCTGTATATTTAGCGTCCATTCCCACTGTTTGGCAGATGACAACAAAACTAAATGTTTCCTCATTGGCACAAACTCCATAAGATCAAAGGGAGACAAATCTTCTCTCAGTCGACAGCTCCGTCGTGTTTCCCTCCCCTCTGACTGAATCTGGACTCAAACTCACCTGTTCAGGTAGCATGCTCACTTTAATGACATGTTTCATCCAATATTTGCACTGGGAGCAAATGAAGACAGGTTTACAGTCTGTTTTGCATTTTTAAAGCTTTCCACTTGATTAGTTTTTATATTTGACATTCTTGTAGCTTTGCAACTCAGCAGAAACCTTTGGAAAACTTTTCTCCTCTCCCTCCAGCTCAGCAGGTAGAAGGTCAACTCTCAGCAGCTTCTACTTTCAGACATGTTTGCCAAAAGTTTTCTGCTCTTCCCCACATATTTCCAGCTCAGGTTTTACTAGCCTCTGAGACCTTGGCCAAGTGGAGAATTTTCCATTGATCATGAGATTTCACTCTTTTTTTCATGGGCTGCTCATATTTTTATCCTGTAGCAAACATTTTACATTCAACCAGACATTTTTTCTCTCCACTGAGAGAAAAAAACAGAAACGTTGCTCTTTTTCTTCCCAGTCTTACATCAGAAACCAGATGTTTACATACACAGTAGCAAAAGAGTCATGATATTTTTATTTCTCATCAAAGTCAGGGACAGTAATCTGGATTTTTGGAGACATGTCCCTTAGTCCAGTGTTTCCCAATTCCAGTCCTCGGGGCCCCCTGCTCTGCATGTTTTAGATGTGCCTCTATACTGATTCAAACGATTGCATGACATCTTCTGCAGCCACCAAATCCTGCAGGAGCCTGTTAATCACCCAAAGATTCAATCCACGTGTGGCAGAAGGGAACACCTAAAACATGCAGGCAGGGGGGCCTGAGGACTGGAATTGGGAAACACTGCTTTAGTCTGATAAAATTAAAATTAAAGTTTTTGAACATAATGATCATCTTTAGATTTAGAGTCAAAAAGAGAGAAGCTTGCCAGCCTGAAAATGTTTTCCCATCATGATGTGATTGTGTTTTGCTACAAGAGGGACTGGTGCAAACAAGCATGGACTTAAATGACTCTTCCAATCAGTTTCAGACGTTCAAGACGACCATGTCTTGATTCTCTACTGAGATTTCTCTGTATGGAGGAACAAACAAAAATTCCAGCAAACATTTGGCAAAACTTGACAATGAGGGAAAATGTTTCTTATTATTTTAGCTTTACCAAACAGAAATATGTTTGCAAATCCCAACTGACCTAAAACCAGCAAAGCTTAGCCTGAATAAATGTTAAAATAGGAAAAAAAAGTCAGTTTTTTCATACAGTTAACAGTCCATTAGAGGAGGGCCCCTGGTGACCCCTAAGTTAAGAACCCTTTGCTTAAACTTTAAGAGAGCAACTTTTACAGCGTCACTCTGCCTCGTCCACAGAGTGTTTTAGGGCCGGAGGCTCAGCGAAGCGAAGCAGGAAGCTGGAATGTTGAGTGAAGGTTTTGAAAGAAATGAATCCCACGTTGGTCCAATGATTATGGTTAATAAAATCTGACCAAGACAGCATAATCTGGCTTGTTTTACAACATGTCGGTTGGAAAGTTTCATACTCAGATGTATTTGCTTTAGTCATTTGGGTGTAGGCTCTTCTGTTTTTTCCACTGTAGGCCTTTAGACATCAGAGCAGCAGTAAAAAAAACAATATTTACCGGTCAATTAAATAATTGGTTTTATTTCCAATAAATCTCTGGTGATTATTGGTTATTTTCCAGTGATTTTGTCCATCAGACTCGGCTGTTTGTGGACCAGCCAGATGAACCGACTAGACGGTTTCTGAAGGGTTCACATGAGTTAAAGTTTGGTCCTGAGCAGGTCAAGGTTGGGTTTCTGAGGTTTCACCTCGTGACCTTTTGCTACTCAGCTCAGCTTCGTATCCTAAACTGATCCATGTAGTTTATCTGTTCAACTGTAAATATTTGAGTTGAATTTTGGATCATTTTCTGTGAAATTTGTTGTACATTTCAATAGATTCTGAAAGATTTGTTCACTTTGAATATTTTATAAGTTGGTTTAAACATTTAAGCCAGCTAAATGCACCCAGTTTAGTCTTGTGACTAAACTGGTCATCCATTGAAACGGGAGAAAAGTGCTGCTCTCTGGTCATCGTGGCAACAAAATTCCACTTGGTTGAACCGGAAAATTCAGTTGGTAAAAGTTTGAGAGCCCATCGTGAGCCCAGCATCAGCTAACGTAGAAGCACTGAGAGTAAGAGAAGTATTCTGGTAGACAGAGGTGGGCACATCTCCACTAATCCAGTGGAGCTAGCTTTCCATCTTTTGCTAACTTTTAATACACTTGGCTTCCCCATAGTGCAATTTTCTAAATCATTTATAAATTGCTAAATTTCTCTGCTGTTTTCTCAAGTTTCAGTTCGATAAAGTTCAACATCTTTATTGAAGTTTTGATTGGAAAGAATTCTTCTAGAAGTTAAACATTTATATTCATGCTCTTATTTTTAAGAGTGTGAAGAGCCTTCTCTCTGTTTTCTCCCATAAGTTAGCATTTTAGCATGAGCTAAATGCCAAGTTAGTATAGTGTTTTACCATTAGTTCAAAACAATGTTGGTATAAAGCTTTAGCTTTAGCTAAATACCATGTGACTAGTGCTTTAGGGTTAGAGCAGCTAAGCTTTTAGTTAGCCGTCCGTGGTACTGTCCAGATAGTTCTCCAGAATCTGTGGCGTGTTGGACTGAAGCAGTGCAGCTGATAAAACCCTCCTCACTCCTCTCGGGTTCCTGCTTCCACAACTCAGAAATGTTATGGCATCAAAAATTGAACCAATACTCTATTTTGTAGGGGATGATAATTTTCTGATGCATACAGGCATATCTGGAATATTCATGAGTTTTGTCAGAAATGCTATCCAGAACAAACTGTAAATCTTATTAATGAGCAATTTTTATTTTATGTGCCAGCTGCTGGTAATCCTAAACACATGTTGGGAAATTAATAATTAGACTCTTATCTTGTTCAGCTTGCTGGGAATCAGCTTTTCCAGTCAAAGGTAGTCTTCTGTCTCGGAGGATCACACCAGCTGTGTCTGATAAGGAGGAGAGATGGATGGAGAAGTTGCAGTTCGGGCTAGATTAGCTGTTAGCGGTTAGGGAGCAAGGACAAAAGCAGACTTCATATCCATCCATCACCACCTCAGAAAGATTTATGCAGAGGTGGAGGGGAATGTGGCGTGCTTACTAAACCTGAGCTTCCTTTGTGTTTTTGTGTCCCTTCATCTGAAGGCTTTGAAGGCAGTAATGCTGTTTGATTGGTTCCCTGAGCTCATTTTCACTTCCATTACAAGTCTATCAGTGGAAGGCAGGATCTTGATGAAAGAGCCCCTGTAGACAATTGATCTCAGTAATGATGAAGAGGAGGGAAGGGTCAGACGTGCCTTTTCTTTCTCAGGATTCTTGCTCAGGTGCTCACTGGAGTGTGAGCCAGACATGGCTTTGCACTTTGATGGGCTTGTTAGATGTGTTGTGTGATGGATTGCTCTTGGGATACTCTTGAAAACCTGTGTGGCTCACAGCACAGTGGCCAATTATCTTTAAAAAAAACTGTGCATGTTCTCTAAAATGTTTTCTAAACTAATTAAATTTCCACTTTGCTGCAACCTTTGCTCAGAACAAACAAGGTGCTGTTGGAAAAAACAGCCGCAGCTAAAAGAGGCGGGAACGGACTCAAAGCAGGGTTTCCCTTAATTAGCCTGTTTTGCATTTCTCCAAGGATTCTTCATCCGCATGCCAAATAAAGCTTAAATTGTATCAGTTTAGAACTGAATGTGCTGGCAGGATAGAAGAGATGAAAAAAGTGTGTTCTCAAACGTCCCCTGGGGTTGCACTAAACCACTTATTTCAGGCTAAACTGGATTATTGACAAAAGACACAAAGCTGGACGTCTTGCATTTTCATGCATAATGGGGCTGAAGCTCCAGGCTGGTGGTTGAACTGATGGATGTTTAACTGGAAGATGCACAAGATTCATGAGAATTCATGAGAAGATACACATCGGGATTGTGCTTCTGCTGCATCTTGTGCCTCATTACATTCCTGGAACAATGCAGGCAGTCTATTTTTTGCTGTCACCTTTTATTTTTCTTAGAAAGTCGGAGCGTTTGGTGATTTAAGCCTTGAGCATCAACGCTGAGGTCACAGCGACGGACTGAAATGCAATCACAGGGTTGTTTTATGTTTTCACTGAAGCCCAAAATTCTTCTTTTGCACAAAGAAAACCCAAATGTTGAAATGCAGAAGAATTTTAAACAAAACGTGACATGTGGATGCAGTTGGGATGGCAGCGTTTGAGTGTGAGGCGAATCTGGGAAGAGTCAGGATGACATATCTGTTCATCACTGAGCCAAGCTGGAGTGAGCTGGTTCTGGAGTGATTCCAGTGGATCACCAGTGGATCCCGAACAGGCAAACACGCTGGATTCAAATAAAAACGCTGGTTATGGCTTCTCTCATGGTTCTCATCACAGCGGCAGCTGAACGGACCTGCAGAAATGAGTCACAAACTCAGCAGAGATCAGGGTGTTGTGTGATTCATGCTTGGTTTTAGTGAAACGTTTCCAGACTGGTTGGATTCCCCACAGTGAGGTTTCCTGTAAGCTCCTGTTTGGAGCTGCCAGAGGTCCTGAGATCCAGGTGAAAATCTCAGTAAATCTGAGCTGAATGTCACTGCAGCAGGATGATGTCGCTGCAGCAGGATGATGTCGCTGCAGCTGAATGTCGCTGCAGCAGGATGTCACTGCAGCAGGATGTTGCTGCAGCAGGATGTCACTGCAGCAGGATGTCACTGCAGCAGGATGTCGCTGCAGCAGGATGTCACTGCAGCAGGATGTCGCTGCAGCAGGATGTCGCTGCAGCAGGATGATGTCGCTGCAGCAGGATGATGTCGCTGCAGCTGAATGTCGCTGCAGCAGGATGTCACTGCAGCAGGATGTCGCTGCAGCTGAATGTCGCTGCAGCAGGATGTCGCTGCAGCAGGATGTCGCTGCAGCAGGATGTCGCTGCAGCTGAATGTCGCTGCAGCAGGATGTCGCTGCAGCAGGATGTCGCTGCAGCAGGATGTCGCTGCAGCAGGATGTCTGCAGCAGGATGTCGCTGCAGCAGGATGTCGCTGGCGTCCAACGCCGTCCCATCAGCATCTTTGGTGAACTCTGATCGGCCTCAGGTCTCGGCGTTCTGCCGATCGGCTCCACAGGCTCTCTGGTTTTCAACGTGTTTCAAACGAACCGTTTAGATTTCATTTGTAATTTTGAAACTTGACATGGCAGGACATCTGTCTATTTCTCCAGTTTTATTTTAATTATGCATCAACATTTCATCCTTCCTGTTTCTAAGACAATGTGGCTTTTATTGTCTGAACAGAAATATGTGTCTTTTTTTCTTATTTTGTAACATTGAAATAATATTTGACTAAACTGGAGTTTCCATGTGAAATTCAGCAAAAACCAGATTTTTCTTCACTGATTTTGAACAAGCAGTTTATTTATTTACTCACTTCTGTTAACATCTGATTATTAAAATTTTCCACTGAATTTTTTCTGAGAAGAAATCAATGTGAAAGGCTCATCTGGATTCAAACTATGACCTTCTGTTGCTAAGCAACCCGACAGCTTCCTCGCCCGTCTCCATGAAACCCAGAATCACCCAGGGTCGTTTTCAGTCCTGACCTTTCTTCTGTGTGATGTTTGTCATATTTCTATAAATCGTCATGGATACGATGGGCTCCAGCTCCAGAGATTTATCTTTCCGCTTCAGAAGTTGCATAAACAGGCGGTCGGTTCAGGCTGTTGGTTCAGGCTGTTCATGCTGTTGTCATGGCGTTTTCCGGATGTTTCTGGACTCGGTTCCTTCCAGGCGTCAGATCCCGGCGCTGGCAGCGATCATTAGCAGACAGAAGCTGCATTCAAAGGTTAATGATGCCCTCTTTACAGACTCAGTTTATAAATGACAAAGCAATCAATAGTACAGCCCTGAAGCTGTGATGGTTAAAACATCACATCTTCTAGGCCAAACTTTGGGATATTATAATGTAACAATCTTCTAAATGATTAAATATCAGAGAATGAAATGTTTTGACCCCTCTGGAGATTTGAATTCCAGCATTCATTAACCTCCAGTTCATCTTTTTATATTCTTCATCTTCTTTTCCCTTGAGCTCTAAATATAATATCTGAATGTAATTTTCAGAAAGTTTAAACTACGGAGCAGATTGGAAACTTTTGCACGTTTCCTGGTATTTTGGATACTTTGGGGAAGTCGCCTGGTCAAAACATCGGAACAGCTTTCCGCCAACTAGTTATTGAACAGAAAACCACTTTACATATTTCATCAGTATTTCCACGTGTTGGAGGAAGTGTTGAATATCAACTCTGTTCTGATACAGCTGAGCTTGTTTCCTTTTGTCTGCAGACGCCAAGAAGTTAAGAGGAAAAATGATGTGTGTAAAGAAAACATCTGCTGTTCCCTTTTACTGTAAACAATCAGTGAATTGATTCATCATAAATGTTCTGGGTTTAATAAACAGAAGCTGAGCCTGAAGGATCTGATCTGGACTGGAGCTGAACGGTTTGGACTGTCGAGTTCTGTTCACCCAGAGGAGGTTCTGCCTCACACACAAACCTCTCATTTGGACAAAAGTAAAATCAAATCAATTCTGTCTCATTTTTCTGGTGTTTAACAAATAGAAAAAACTGACAATCACAAACTTAACCAACCACTTCATCAATAATCTGGAATCAATACGACTATTAATCCAATTCACTCCAACTTTCAACCATTCGTATTTTGCAGTTTTCTCTCTTGTTCCAATATTTAACTCTAATACCAGAAAAGATTATTCCTACTACATATTTGAAGGAAAATGCAGCTACCTCCATGCTATGCTAGTTGAAGCTCCTGTCTGATGTTTGTTGCTTTGTGTGATCCAGTTTTGTGTTTCTGTGTGTGGCAGAGGAAGAACCACCAGCTGCTGCTGAACGTGTTTCTGTTGGCCGTGTGGGGAGTCGTCTTACTGGCCTGCCGCTTCTCCTGGATGGGCAACAAGCCGCCCAACTTCTCCAACTCAGACAACCCGGCCGCTGACTCGCCTTCGCCCCTCGCCAGAACTCTGACCTTTTTCCACCTGCCTGCCGTCAACTTCTGGCTCCTCCTCTGCCCGGACACGCTGAGTTTTGATTGGTCGATGGACGCCTTACCTCTGATCCGGAGCCTGGCCGACTGGAGGAACGTCCCCACGGTTCTCTTTTACCTCGGATTGTTTTTGCTGGTTTGGTTTGGCCTGTGGATGCGCTCAGCAACCAGGACCAAGGAGACCAATGGGAAAAGCCACCATTACATTAACGGCAGGAATGGGAACAGTAATGGACACAGTTACCACGAACACACAAACAACTCCCACACAGACACCAATAACATTTTCACCCAGAACGGAACCAGCAGCCTCTCAGAGAGCAGGACTTCACTGCCGACCACGCAGAATGTGGTGGCGTTCTCCCTGGGCCTCCTGGCCGTCCCCTTTCTACCTGCTACAAACCTGTTTTTCTACGTTGGCTTTGTGATAGCAGAGAGAGTGCTGTACATCCCCAGCATGGGCTTCTGCCTGCTTGTTGCTGTGGGGCTACGGTCGCTGTGTGTGCGAGTGCGACGCCGGTCCTGCAGGAGGGTGTTGCTGCTCTGCAGCGGCGCCATGCTCCTTCTGTTTGGGATGAAAACTGTGGTGAGGAATCAGGACTGGCAGAACGAGGAGATGCTCTACAAGTCAGGGATCTATGTCAACCCTGCTAAAGGTAAGACTGTCCTGACTCCACTGAAACAATTACTTGGAATAATTGTGATTAATCGATTATTGAAATAACTAATTTGGTAATGAATTGGAGTGTTCAAATTCTGTAAAAAAATATATTAAGCATCTTTTGCTATCCAAACATTAACTCAAAATATATCAGTAAACAGTATTTTTTTAGTTGCAGATTCATCTTTTGCTACAAATGATCAAGAAATGTTATTATATTCTATGCAATAAAATGTTTATGTTCTTATTTTAAAGGAATTGAATTAGTTGTTTATTTGGTTGAACTGAAAATCTGCCAATTTTTAAAAATCAGATTAATCATCAAAATGATCAATTACTAAAACAGTCCTAATCCTTGCCTTTAATTGTTTAAAGTCATTGTTTAAACTAAAGCGCGTCCACAGTTAAACATCTCTGTGTCCAACGCGTCACATTTTGTTGCCTGAGTAACTGGAGGTCTTTCAGCTTTCAGTGTGTTCTTGTCTCCATCGGTTTTCTGCAATACTAAATAATTTAAAGTGAATCTGCTTCAAAATGTCTCCTTCACTCAGGATCACCACAGATCGACAGAGACTTTAGTGCACAGAGTAAATTCTGCATATGGTATTATTCACCTGCCTTCAGTACAGCAGTGAGTTAAAACGGAGCTGTCAGTCTTGATGACGTATTTTCTCCTGCTTTCCTGCCGTTTCCTGCTCAGAAGGCCGTCCTCGCCTGTCCCCGTCTGTCACTTCCAGCCGCCCATAAAATATTCAAAAGGCTTCAAACTAATCAGACGCAGATTTAAACCCAAAGCTAAGTTTGTGGACTTGCTGAGCAGTGAAGCAGGCGCGGGCCTCACGGCGCAGCAGAAGGACACGTTGAGTTTGCTAATTTCCCTTTCAGATTCTGCAGCAGAGCTGAGGCATGACAGCTGTTTGCTTTGGCAGGCCGACACGGTAGCAGCAACGTCCCGCCTTACATTCAACAAAGATAATATGAGATTTGAAGGGAGCCCAACATCACACACACAAACTGTTTGGATTGCTGGAATCCACACAATCTTTTTTAAATAGAAAAAGTGATGCAGGCTGCTAAGAAAACAGATCAGTCTGGATTTGTAGCTCGAATTGTTTTAACTTCTCCTTATTGATGGTTAAAATGCTGATTAGATTCTAAAGACCAGGACAGATTAGCCCACATTTACTGACTGTTTACCGTTATCTTGTCTCTGGCTGCCTTTGTGAGAGTTAAATTATGCATCAAATGTTATCATAAAGATCAGTTTCTCCAGCAGACCAAATATATTCATATGTTTCAGAATTTACATCTGCACCACTTGAAATGTGATCTTCCAAATATTCCATCCAATCAATTATTTCCAATTCTTAAAAAACATGCAATGACACTGAGGTTCATAAATGTAGTAAAAACTTGTTTGTCATGATTCTATAAACAAATCCATCATGCTTTATGATCTTATTTCCTTTTGGTTTCAGCTCTAACAGAGCTAACGTTTCATTTAGCCTTTCCACTAACTTTGAAACGTTAAGCACACTTAGTTTTCTCTAAATTAATTTTTCATCTCTTTCTTCATTCACCTGGGACATTTGTTTCCACTGAAGCTTCAGTATAAATAAAGAAAAACTTGTTTATCATCAGAGTAACATGCCTGGATTATAAAACTGATCAGAAAAATAAATAACTGATTGTGCAAAACAAAATCCGACACCAACAGCAGGTCTGAGAGGCAGGATGTTCTGTGAAAGGTTGGGATCTTTTAGTAATAACTTTGTGGAGATTAGGTCTTATTGCCAAATAAAATCAGAGTTTACATAAAGTACATATTCTACATGCAGCCTTATTGTGTTTTTATCTACATTTATTTTACACTAATTAAGGATCTTTTATGAACTTTTCTCCTGTATTCAGTGTAAAAACCAAACATCCCCTGTCAGTCTCTGTTCCTTGCTGTTAACTGCAGTTCATTCGGCTCTTCAGTGGCGCTGCGGTGGTCTTCTTTCAGGCTCAGTCTCTGGAAAACAGTTTCTTCTTGCATGCCGCTCCCCTGCAGAGCCATTTGTTGTGTGAAATCACCAGCTGCAGCAGAACTGCATCGTTTTAGAGGTTAAACCTGAGATAAGAAACTGCTTAACAAACTTAAGATTATTACAGAAGGTCCTTCCTGTTTTTAACAAAGTCTTCATCATTTAGCATTTAGCTAACCTTTTGCTCTGTGACCTGTCAGCTTGGGGCAACCTGGGAAATGTTTTGAAGAGCCAGGGGAAGATGGATGAGGCTGAGCAGGCCTACAGAAACGCTCTGTATTACCGCAGCAACATGGCCGACATGCTGTATAACCTGTGAGTATGTATTTTCATAATTGTGCCGTTTGGGTTTATTTTCCTCTGGTTCTTGTGGATGTCAGTGTTTCAGTAAAGTGTCTGCAGAACTGGAGTCGCAGTGCTTTGATCCCAGCTGTTCTCTCTGAGAAACTGCCCTCTTGTCTTCTATTCCCCATCGTGTTGTTGGGCTGACAGGAGTATTAATGATGCCGATTTAGTCAAAGAGGAAATGTAGAACACCAGGATTCCTTTGATTCCCTCTCTTATCAGCTGCTTTTGTCTCGATTTGGAGCTTTAGCTCTGCACACTGCCTGCGTTGAGCTGTAAACCGTCTCACATGTCGTCCTGGTTTCTCTTTGTCTGCTCCAGCGGTTTGCTGCTGCAGGAAAGCAACAAGTTCTCCGAGGCGCTCCACTACTATAAGCTGGCCATTGGGAGCCGGCCAACGCTGGCTTGTAAGTACAGCTCTTGTCTTTTTATTGACAGCCTCCAGCCCTGGTGGTTGTGGCTGTGCCGTGTCCAGGCAACAGTGAACAAAGGCTGTGGTTATGTAAAGGGAAGTAATGGATGGCAGAGGGCAGCGGGTCTACTGAACATTCAAGCACAGCTGTGTGACCAGCTCTCTGAGCTCCGCGTATGTCAACAGATCAAGCGAATGCATGATGTCATTCACCATGAATTCGGCCGCGGCGCTCTCTCTCTCTCTCTCTCTCTCTCTCTCTCTCTCTCTCTCGCTCTCTCTCTCTCTCTTTCAGCTTTCTCACCTTCTTCTCCGTTATTCCAGGCTTCAATCAGGGACAGATAAACAGAGTCCTGGACGTCTCGTCCTTCCTCCACCGCAGTAATTGAACATCTAATCAAGCTTACGATAAAACTGGGAAATTCTAATTCAGCAATTATCCAATCTGCAGTAGCCGATAGCAGTTAGTTAATTACCCCAAGCTGCTGACATTTTGAACGCAGAATGTTAATGCGACCGTGTTCTTTCCAAGGTTACACCATCACTCACTGCCTAATTGTGAGCCAACTAGGGCACATTGTTCTCTTTTTATTCAGCCCACATCTTTTCTCTGATTAGACAAAAACATTTTGTTTGGAAGCGTTAAAAATGTCTTCCTTTTGTCAGGTTTCCACAGGTGCTTGAAGGCCTTGAAAATACGTGAATTTTTCAAGGTTTAAAGTCCTTGAAAGAGGACAGCCTAAATCTGAAAAATGTTATTTACAGTTGAACCAGATATTTTTTCACACTTAAGTTAAATCACACTAAACTTTTCTTGTTTTATGTTTGTTAGAATTACCAAAATTATTTCCATTTGCTAAATGCTAGAGAACTTAGTAAGAACATTTTTTATTTTGTTTTCAGAATATTTATTATTCCTAATGGCTCAGTCACTTATTGATCTGTGTAAATAAAGGAAAGGTTGTTTTATGTTTTATACACTAAACAAAGTTATTGAAATTGGGTGATTTTATTTTTTTTTTCTATAAACTTTGCGTTTTGTTTTCGGACCCTCAGGTGAGAGAGGGAGATATTTCAAAACATAAAACAATATTTATTTTTGTTTATCTCCCTGTGGATGAATGTAAAATATTACCACCCAAAATGATTAATATCAGTAATAAATTCTGTCATATAGTGAATTAAAACATTCTGTGCTCATTTGTGTTTTGGTGCTGGAAAAGTATGAAAACTTACCTTGAAAATTCTGGAAAAGTGCTTAAATTTTACTGAAAAACTGTTTCATCTTTCTGTGTTTTATTCGTTCTTCTTCACAAAGGAAAGTGTTTTTACTGCAGAATCAAGAGGAACAGATAGAAAATGAGCAGGATGAGATAAAAACAGCAGAAACCTGTTTAATTCCCAACCCGTTTCCTTTACCTTCATGATGCTGTTACTGTCTTGAAGAGCCTGGCAGATTGATCCGATGCATCCAGTTTATTTATTCTAACCACCAGGCTTTTTGAAGAGGAAGGTCCTCTGAGACTAATTACTCACCAGCAGATATTGATCAGAAGATCCCGTCTTTGTCAGACGTTCAAGTGCCTCCAGAAAACTCGGCATAAAGTCTGCAAACTACTAGAAAAGATGGAAGAACTTCAGCCACATTTTAGAAAAACTCACACTAACAATGTTTCACAAACAGGGTTTCACAAAACCCATAAAGAGTTTCAACATTCCAGCGTTGATCAGTTCTAATCTGATCCAACTGCAACAAGAAGAATAGAAATTTATCAGTTTTTGTGTTTTTCCCAACAGAATAAAACTTCTATAAATCTATAAATAATATCTGTTGGGTGTAATTATGTGCAGCTCAGATTTAACTGGAGAGGATTAAACTATACAAACAACTGGATGATCCACCATGGAATATCGTCTTACTAAAGAGATCGTGTTTTAATATCCACAATCTCAGAACCACCATGAAATATTGAGTTATTTTTAAAAAATAAAAAAGAATCAATATTCAAGTCAGTCGACGGTTTCACATGATCACAGTTCAGAAAATGGGATTAGCTGAGGAGCATGCACACATTCAAACCAATTCAGTTTATTTCTATAGAGCCAATTCACAACAAATTTGTTTGGAGGCACTTTTCAAACAAGTTGAGTTAATTACTCAAATTAGTTTAAAAAGTTTCTAACTAAGGAAAACCAGCAGAGCATCTGTTAAAGTTAACAGATGAAATGGAAAATTATACAAGTTGGAGAGAAGTAGGACAAGAAAGTGAGGAAAATGGTCAGTTTTTTCCTAGCAGCAGCAAATTTATCCAGAGACAGATCAGAATAACCTGAGCTCTTAAACTGAAGCATCCTCAGGGAGAACAAACCACTGAACGTTTTTAGATCCCAGGAAATCAACTGTTTCAAACAGAAATGCAGAAATTACCAGGAAAGAGATGGAAAAAACCCTTCATGACTTTATTTTACTGTCTTCATCAAACATCTTGATCAAGCATCCAAACCTTCTGAGTCAGGACAGATTTAATAGCTGTAAACATGCTTCTGCTGTCATGACAGATAAAGGAATAATGGAGAAACGGATGTTTCAGCCGACCACAAAGAAATGGATCTAAAGCTGCGAGGGATGTAATATGATTATGGAAATCAATGAACGGCCGTCACTGAGCTGAGTGCTGTTGGATCGATCTGTTTATGCAGCACCAGTCCACACAAGTCATATACAAAACGCCCAGGCAGATACATGCAATAATCCAGTTCAGTCTAATTCAACCCTGTAAATATCATTCAGTCACATTTCTGTTCAGTTC
The DNA here is from genome assembly GCF_019740435.1 of Gambusia affinis. Lineage (NCBI taxonomy): Eukaryota > Metazoa > Chordata > Actinopteri > Cyprinodontiformes > Poeciliidae > Gambusia > Gambusia affinis. The sequence continues at coordinate 1,385,304 of NC_057875.1, read as the reverse complement.
TGTTGTAATGCAGTAAAAAGCACCAAGTCCATTAGAATGATAGACGCCTGCAGCCGGGCATTAGCCTGACCTTCACCTGCTGCCTGTTTCCTTCTCCAGCCGCCTACTTGAACACGGGCATCATCCTCATGAATCAGGGCCGCCTGGACGAGGCCAAGCGGACCTTCCTGACCTGCGCCGACATCCCCGATGAGAACCTGAAGGACCCCCACGCCCACAAGAGTTCAGTCACCAGCTGCCTGTACAACCTGGGCAAGCTGCTGCATGAGCAGGGGCAGCAGGAGGTACCACACCGAACCCAAACCTGCCAGCATAACCTGTTTCCACACAATGTGACTGTTAGAAAGGAAATTAGCTTCATGGAAACATCCTTTTAAAAACACTCTAGTTATTTGATAAAAGGTTTTGTCTCCAGGGTTTTTTGGACGGATCAGAATTGGTCTATTTTGCAAAACTGTACAGGAAGCAGTTTTTATGGATCGGATAATTAAACCACAAAGACGACAGGAAGTATTTGGAAGGTCACAGAATATTTTAAAATGAATTATTGCGAATTCACATGTGATTTTGAGCTTCTGATTTAATGGAAACACCACTAATGACAAAGTTTTGCTCACATTTGTAATCAGAAGCAGCTAGTTAAGCTGGATTTACATTATTTTAAAAATGGTGAGATATTAAAGTAAGATAAATTGTAACAATTTGTTATTAATTCTTCTCATTTTTAATGTAAATTACACTTAGCCTCTTTTTATTACCGGTTGGATATTGATGTTATACTTTATACAGCAGTGAAGATCAATTAGATTTTTTATGCTTTTTCCTGAAAAACGTCCTGCTACTGCGGGAGTTGAAGTGCTTTTCATTCCCTTCATAAAGGACGATTTCAAACCACAGTAAACTGAGATGAAACGCAGGATGCTGCTGACGGAGCCTTCAGGGGAAAACACTTGCTTTTATACGGACATTTTTTTAAATTGCTTCTGTCATAAGGGACGTTGTGTTTGCACAGATAATCCTCAGGCTGTTCTGAACAAATTCACTCTGTTTCATGCCCCTGAAGACCCAGTGGGCTCGGCTGAAATGCCCGTTTTTCCAATGCTGCACATTTATATTGAGCATAAGCAGTGACGCTGTAGATTCGATCACAGCTGTAGTTCTGCTGGTTCAGTACTTTATAAACTGTTTGCATGCTTGAACCTAAAACGGTCCCCATTTAAACTCGGTTGTTCTCTGAGGTCAATTGGTTGAAATTCACCACATCCACTGTACCGCCGTCAGTGACCAGCACTGTTCTGGTTGTGCTAACCGCCGTGGCGCGCAGGAAAGAGGCTTTGTGCTCAGCTCTGTATGAACCACCCAACCGGAGACCCCCGATTCCACGCTGGGTATTCAGATTAGCCGGACCCCGCCGCGCCGGAGCAGCTCCCCAAAGCCAGTTTTTTAATCTGGGAGGGTCTATCTGCTTTTTCTTACACAAACATCCCCCACCTCCTTTTCTCATTTCTTTGTTTCTTTGACAGGAGGCTATCTCCATGTTTAAAGAAGCAATACAGAAAATGCCAAGACAATTTGCACCGCAGAGCCTCTACAACATGCTGGGTGAGTTCTGCTTTTGTTTCACGATCATGAGAATAAAGCAATATTACTGTTCCTTTAAACAGTCTGAGGAAGCCTGGATTATGGTAATGCACAGTGTTTGGGTTGATACCTGTGAACCTGCATTAAGATAACACCTCAAACACTCTGCCTTCCTGTGTGCAATGGTGGACAAGCTAAACCCAGTATTTAGCAGAATATAATGCTAAAACGATGACACAGTATTTATTGGAAGCTAATGCTAAAGTGCTATTCTGACACAGTATATTTGGATGTATTGCTAAAGCACAATATTAGTTCAGCAGAAACTAATGCTAAATGCTATTCTAACATGGTATTTAGCAGAAGCTAAGATATAATATTATATAAAATATTCAGATAGGTCAATAACCGCCTCTCAAAAACAAATCAAAGTTATTCCATCTCACTTTGTGAAATGAGGAGTTCGACCTGAATGGGGGTGTTCTGACAGAAAAGCCTGTTTTAACAAGGCAGTAATAGATTTTAGTTAACATGCTGAACAGATTTAATCTGCAGCTCTGGTTGTTGGACTACAGCTGTACACCAGCTGTTCTCAGACTCATTCCTCTGCTCTTGATTTCATTATCTTTCCTCTAACCTTCCCACTTCTTCCTTTCAAACCTTTGCTGTTTAATATTTACACAAAGAGACAAACAGTTGAAACCTGGGATGTCTGTAATCCAGACCTGGTAATGCCCAGGGCTTGTTTGTGTGTTGGCAGAATACAATATGACAGAGCTTTGGAGATAATGTCAAAACGTTGATTAAAGCTCCCGGCACCATTAAGGGGCGACACGCCGTTTCAAACGGAGGCGCTGGGCCAGAGATCTGTGATTTCTGCTGCTTAGCGCCGCTTCCTCACTGGACTGATTTGCACATTTGGCTCTGGTGCTCATATCTGTTTCCAGTTTCGCTCACTTTGCTCCTCTCATGCTGTTTGTCAGACGAGCAGCAGCTTTCATCAGAGGCAGACCTGGGTGGTAATCTGCACCCTGCTGGTCTCCCTCCAACGCTCTCTGGTGGGCTCAGGAATGCTGCTCACTCTCAAACCGGTTCCCAGCTCCTTGGACTCGGTGTCACTTCTAATTGCATGTTAGTTTTTGTGCTTATCTCAGACACAGAACCTCTGCCAGGGAGCAGACCCATCAATAAAACAGGAGGTCAGAGATAAAAACCTGCAAGTAACAGAATCCAGATAAACCTCACTGTGCAGACACTCAGATTAAAGTTACAGCAATAATTATTTATTGGAGTAACCGCAGGGCTCCCTTATTGAATCCAAAATGAGGTTAAGGACTCGGGTTGAGTTTCAAAACTTTCATAGTAGAAATAGGAATATGAAAAAGAAATGACAGAATGGAAACCCTGCGGTTTCTGAAGAAACCGTTTGTCTCCTATAAATCTCAGTTTCTCAGCAACCGCGTTCACGATAATGTAACATAAATAATGGATCTTCAACATGATAAAAATAAGGCTGAATAGATGGAGCCATATTCTTAATTTTTCAGTTCTAACCCGCTGTAAATTTATATGAAATAATCCATTACTTAAGTCAGCAGGTTTTAACACACAGACTGTAGCTCTATTCAGTTTATTTTATTTTCATAAAACCCTTTCAATAAAGTCAGTTCAATCACACAAACCTTCAGTTCATTATTAAAATTATCTTAAAAATTTTTTATCTAAGGAAACTCAGCAGCTCATCGAGTCGCTGACTTACAGAATTCATTCCTCTGGACCAGCAGGGGGCGACGGCACACAATCATGTGCTGAGTCATTGACGTGACTCAGCATGCATGTAGCAACAGTGGAGAGGAAAAACCACCCGTTAACAGGAAGAAACCTGATATCTGATCCAGAACGTTTCAAACAATTATTCATACTTTTATCTAATATCAGAATAACTTTATGTATTTATATTTTTGTATTTGTCTGTGGAATGTAAAAATAACTCGGTCAGTCTCTGACTGGAATGAAACTTCCCTTTCAACTGAGTGCAGTGGCTGAAACATACAACACACATCAACAGTAAAACACATGGATGATGCAAACTCCATAACATAAAAGCAGAAATGCAACAGAAAAACACTGCAAATAAAAACTGTTTGAGTCACAAAACACAGAACCAAACACCTGCAATTAACAAAACAAATGTGAGTGAAAAATCAGCAAACACAGGAAGGAGAAGCCAACGAGAAAACGCTGCAAACTGCCAAAACAACTGCATGTATAAAATGTTGCCAACTCGCTACTTAATAAGGAAGTCCTCCAGACCACTAGAGGGAGTCTGGACTCAGTAATATTAGCTAAGTTAAGACACTGATGTTCAGTAATATTGAAAAAGACATGAAGTATAACAAACTCTTCCTTCAGAGTTTGCTTTTTTTTTTTTACTGCTGTTTTTACGAATTCACACATTTCCCCTCTTGCTCCTGTTTCCTGTTACAGAATTTTGTTTGTGGTTGCATCATTTTCCTTTTGCATTTGTTTTGTTAGTTGTAAGTTTTGTTTCTATTTTCTGGGATTGCAGTATTTTTAGGTTGCAGTGTTCTTGCAGCCCCTTGTTGCCTGTTCACCTGTCAGCCACCGTTTGAGGATTGTCACCAGAAGAAGAGCAGGAAGCAGTTTGGTGTCTTGGCCTGTGACTCTGTGACCCCTGATCTGACCTTCTGACCCCCAGGTGAAGCCTACATGCGCCTGAACAAGCTGCCTGAAGCGGAGCACTGGTACAGGGAGTCGCTGAGAGCCAAGCCGGACCACATTCCTGCTCACCTCACCTACGGAAAACTCCTGGCTATCACAGTAAGACTTCGTTTGAAGCATTTGGCACCGAAATAAGTAATCTGGATCAAACTCAGCTTTCAGGACATTCTCTAATTCAATGCAGCAACTAGTTTTAGCTCATTAGCTCTTATTTCAGAGTTATGTTTCTGTGGAGAGGTTTTTGCCATCACAATATTGATACTGGTGGAATGAAGCTCCAATCTTGTCCTGTGATTTTTCCACTTGTCTCTTCTCCACCATGCCAGCCTTTCATTCAGCCTGCAGCGCTGAATGAAAGGCTGCTGATGAGGGGATTCAGGATAGTAACTGAAGAACCCAAACTCAGGTTTGGGTTTCAGCTCAACATTAAAACGTTCTTTCAGTGAAATCTCATTCATGTTGCATCTTTGAAGAAACAGAAAACCAACTTCCTAAAACATAGTAAGAAATAATAAAGCAGTTGCTTGGCTTCCTTCTGCATCTCAATGAGCAGAAAAAGTTTCCAAAGATTCATCTTTTCTTGAATCTTTTTCTCTCTCTGTCTGGCCCTAAAGGAACAGACGTGAATAAAAAGCATTGTTTTGGTTCCTACAGAAAACTTCCTGAACTCTGAATTTCCCACCTGAACAGAAGTTAAAATTTGTTCCTTTTTAGTTACTATCCTGCTCCTTAAAATACCAATAACCATGCAGCCTGGAGGGAGGGAGGGATGATTCTGTTGTATTTATTTTTGACAAAAGATGGGAATTATTAGTTTGATGCATTTAATGACTGAAAATAAAATCAGATTTTTCAGTATTGATCACTGATCAGCTATCAAGTGTTTGATTGGTGCATCTTCATCTTTCTCCTTGTTATCATTTCTTGTCCATCCTCACTTATCACTCTTAGAATCTTGCAGGGAATCTTTGTTCTCAAAAACCTTAAAAGTTTAGGTTTATCATCAGTTTATCAGTTTATCATGCAGAAACTGAGGAGTAAAACCTCGAGCTGGTCGTTCAGAGGTTCTGTTCATCTCAACAGATCCAGAAAATAGATTGGCATAAATTCAGGTTTTTCTTTTTAGCAAAGCAAAAACAATACAAAAACATTTACATTGACATCATTGTAATACCAAAAGAAAAATGTTCTAATCTGAATATAAACCCTGATGTGTTCTTGAATAACCTGCTTGAGTTTAAATTGGGTTTTGAGCGTCAGGCTGGAAGAGTTTTGGTTCCGACTGTCTGAGCAAACAGATGAGCTGGTTTGAAGTGAAAACAGAGTTCAGACCTTCAGGACGATCATCTGAACCGTGTCTGGACGCCGCTGCCCATTCCTGCTGGCATGCAGCTCCTGATGGCAGCCTTTAGCTGCCGCCTGGCGTCTCAGCAGCGTTTGAAAAGATCCAACGCAGAGCAGGAAGTGGACCAGCCTGCAGCCCTCAGGCTTCGCTCCCAGTGGAACAACTCTTCACGATGAAGACACTTCAGATGCTGGCCGGGTTTCAGGTTCACTTCCCCGCGAGCTGCAGGGAGGCTGGCGGACGACGCTCAGGGTCACACAGAGGTCACACAGAGGTCACACAGGGGTCGGGTGAGGATGGTGGCGCTGAGCAGGTAGCTGACATCTGGAGCGATGAAGGAGTTAATGATGAAGATCGGTTCTGGGTTTCAGGTCACGATGGCGCCGCCTGCTGGGATGCATGTTGACATTTTTCTGTCATTTTCCGTCACTTCCTCGGCTGAGAGCCGACGTCAGAGTCAGAGCTACATCTGCAGCTCGCCTGATGCTATCGGGGATTTGAGGTGTGAGGAGTCCGCAGCGAGCTCGCCATGTTTGGAGCAAGAGGAAGAGCGCATGCAGCTGCTTTTCTCATCCGTCTTTTCAACCCCCTCTTGGCTTTATTATGCTTTCGATTTTCTGTCACAACACGAGGAAGAGAAACTAACAGCGGATTCATCTCAGGAATATTTATTTGCAAAAGTTTCTCTGTGTTTTTCTACCTCTGAGGACGTTGTTCTGTTTTTCTAAATCTGTTGTTATTAATGCGTTTGGGCCTTAAAGGCACCCATCCCTCCATCCAGACCAGAACAAAATGCACAGATGTGATGCTGCTCAGACATGAACTTTGACCCAGACTAGCACACCACCAGCTCAGAGCCTCCTCTGGTAAACATGTACCTGATTTTCAGATTTTTACAGCAGAAGATGTGGTTTTTAAATGGAGTGTAACTCACTATAGGAAGCTTTTAACTTAATTAATTTTAGGATCTAATTAATTAATATTTAATTAATGTTAATTAATGTTAATTAATGTCATTGTAATCAAAAACTATCAACAAACTAAGCAGCATTTTCTTTATGGGTCTACCAGAAACCGATGAATGCAAAGTTTCCAGTGGAAACCAGAACAAGCCTGAACTCATTTCCATCCAAACTATGTAAACATGAAACATTCATGAACTCAAGTGTTCAAACCAAAGTGTATCTTTTACTAAACAGCAAACATATCAAAGTTCATAGGGATGTTTGATTTATTAATGCATTCCCATTCGTTCATTTCTGCACATTGTCATTAATTTTAAAGCATCTGTCTGAAAGTATTTAACTTCACTCTCAGCCAGAACTCAGTGTTCCAGTCCTGTTCAATTCAATCCTCCTTAATCCAACTCCAGACCGCCTTAATCCAACTCCGGTCCGCCTTAATCCAACTCCAGTCTGCCTTAATCCAACTCCGGTCCGCCTTAATCCAACTCCAGTCTGCCTTAATCCAACTCCGGTCCGCCTTAATCCAACTCCAGTCTGCCTTAATCCAACTCCGGTCCGCCTTAATCCAACTCCAGACCACCTTAATCCAACTCCAGACCACCTTAATCCAACTCCAGTCTGCCTTAATCCAACACCAGTCCGCCTTAATCCAACACCAGTCCGCCTTAATCCAACACCAGACCACCTTAATCCAACTCCGGTCCGTTTGTCTAGAAAATCTGTTTTGGGGTCTGGACTCAGTTGAAGTGAACTATGGTTCATTTTGAATACATATGTGAACGCCATGGAGACTGGAGACTGCTCCAAAAGCAGGCAGAGGACTACAGCGCAGGGCATTCTGGGTAAATACAAACAAAACAAAAACACTAGCCTAGCAGTAGTGGGAGAAATGTCTTTTACCAAAGACAAAAGAGAAATCCTCCAAGTGCTAAAATCTGACTCCATTTTTGTTTCCATTTGTTGAAGAAGGAAGTTGCATTTCAGAGGTTTTTGTCAGTGGTTCTCGGTGCAGCGCCCCCACAGGCCAGGAGGGGAACAGGTTGGTTTGACTCAGAGCAGAGACAAAGAGAGCCACAGCAGCTGGAGGTGGAACAAATGCTGCTGTTTTTGTCTCCAATCGAACCGAGTCTACTGGGCTTTCAGGTGTTCTGCTTGCTCTGGTCAGTCTGAGCTGTGATTGGTTCCTTGTTCCAGTCTGCAGAGAGTAAAGGAGCTCTGTGCATCTGAAGAGTTTTAAACCGGCTGTTCCAACCCGCCCAGCCTCCAGTATCGATTTGCTCGTCTCTCTAAGGGCTGGAGTAAACGTTCGATTGAATAAAACTTGTGTGATCCTTATAAATATGCGAGTCTCCAATTCCCTGCAGATCCATGAAGTTCTCTGTGGCTCACACTCTTTCCACACGCTGTCCTGTTTCATCAGCCACACATACAGACATGCAGACACACACATGCTGGCCTCTGAAGTGTTCCTTCCTCAGATTAAAGCGGTAATGAAGGAGCCTTCCCTGGGCCAAACATGACACCGTGCACTTTTGACAGATGACACGTGAGGAGGAGAGAATAACACTTGTGGTTCCCATGTTTCATGTCCGTTTATTGGGATTTATTGTTGCAGCAGTCTGTGGTTGAGGTGGGGGCATTCGGTTCATGCAGAGGTATCTGAACTGCTGAGCAGACCTTGGTGTTTTCATAATGAGCAGCTTTGAGAAGTGGGTGCAGAAATAATGACGCTGCTTCTAATCCTTCTCTCTCAGGGGCAGAAAACAGAAGCTGAGCGCTACTTTCTGAAGGCCATCCAACTGGATCCCACTAAGGGCAACTGCTACATGCATTACGGTGAGATTTCTGTTTTTATTTCAAATTGACATCCTGACTTCTTATTCTCACATCTCAGTTATTTGATTTGGCTGTTAAAGACGTTCTGAACAAAGGCAGGAATTTAGACATTTTGGACGCCTGTTAGGACAAGTGTTTGTTGACCCTTTTGTCTCGTCTTCCTCCAAACATCAAGAATCTCTTTCTGTGTGTGGTTAGAGAGTTTTATGAGAACAGAGGATGATTTCCTCTCATTGTTCACTTCAGTTTGATGCGGACATGGAACGTGACAATTTCAGCGTCTCTCTTATCTTCCATCATTTTTAAATCTCTTTAAAACATTCAATTTGATTATCATGTTAAATAAATCATATTTTTCTTTAAAGATGTCTGCTGACTGTCATTGCAAAAAGCTTTTATCACAAAATATAAGAAACGTATGTGAATAAAGATGTTATAGTACAGGGTCTTTCAAAGTGGGGGCCACCATGAAAACACTAGTGGACCTCAGAAAGTTGCAGGGAAGATCAGAAAAAAAACATAAAAATGTAAAAAATAAATAAGTTTTTTTTTTACTGATGCTTTCCAAACCTAAATGTATGCATACAACTTCCATGATGTTTCTCCTGCTGTCCTTCTTTTAATTTTATTTTCACTGCTGAAAAAGCTTTTTTAGAAACAGAAGCATTGAAGTTAATAAAAATATATTCTGTTTATCTAAAGCCTCTAAAGCTGCTGAGCTTTTTGTGACTTCAACCAGTTTTTACAATCAGAAGTGGTTGAGAAACTTTCCTGAAGTCAATCAGGCAACCTGCTGAACGTCAGTGGGTGGTTCAGCGGTGACGGTGCTAACAAAGTCAAACAAGGTGATAATTCCTCTTTTAATTCCCAAGGATCCCTGAATCTGCAGTCTTGCTGCTCCTCCATGATCCCATCAGAGAAACACTTTCACCAAACATCCACTGATCTATCAGGCTCAGCTAATCTGCACTGACCAAACAGGGATGGTTTGTAAAGTTCCTATCTGGTGTTTCACTGCAGGCCTGAGCCAAAGTAAACATTGTCACTGCGTGTCCCTCTGAGCCGTCAGGAGGACCTGCTCATGTTTTAACAGAGCTGCTGTTTTCTCCTGCAGGTCAGTTTTTACTGGAAGAGTCACGGCTCCTGGAAGCAGCAGAGATGGCGAAGACGGCCGCCCGCCTCGACGGTGGGGAGTTCGATGTGGTGTTCAGCGCCGCTCACATGCTCAGGTAAGGCCTTCAGCACAGACCTCTCTCTGTCTTATTTTTGATTTCTGCGGTCTAGGTGCATGCACACAGATGCTGCACAGTATTTCAGAACAGTTTTCCTTGGCTTGCCGAAAGCAGTGTGTCTGCACGCTTTATCCAAGGGCTTACTCTATTCCTCCGCCTGCGTGATTTTCTTGGCTGGACGTTGTAATCCCTCTCTCTCTGAACGGTGGTAGAATCCAGAACTGAAGCTTTAACTCATCGCAGCGAGAGATGTTCAAACTTCAGCTGTCTCTGGATCTGAGTCTCACTTGGAAGTGTGTTTGTTTGATGAGGCTGAGCAGAAAACCTCTGAGGCCGGAGAGTCGGTGAACATGAGTCATGATTGGAAAAAGTGTCAAGACACAACTTCAACCGGCGGAGACATCTTAGTTAAAACTTCTCATGCGTCATCGTTGGGATCCTGCGGGATCTACACCGCGAACAGACTTCAGCGTAGAGACCTCTGGAAGTCTAAGAGTTTCCCAGGCAATGCTTGGGTTGAACTCATCTCCGCCTGCTTGGCATGGGGTCCTGCTCTTCTGCAGCTCAGGCTCTTTATGTGTTTGTGTTGGACACGGATGTGGAAAGACCTCTACTTGATGCAGACAGAAGTGAATCTGCGAAGGAGAAGAGACGAGATCACAAGGAGAAGCAGATACTTACCAGTGTGTAAATGTTGTTTATGGCTCTCTGGGGTTTTCGGGTTGTCAGTATTTGGATTCTGAACTAATAATTCCCGCCTGCCTCCTTTAGCGCATTGCTGAAAATGTGAATGTTTTTAAGGTTTTTGCCATTTTTCCCAGGTTATTTATTTGTATTATGACTGATATTCAGAACCGTTTCATGGTTGGGAGTTGGATAAAGCCAAATATTACAAAGCAGTTGTCATTTTAATTCAGAATAAAAAAAACTTTTAGCTTTTTGTTACAATGTAGCCGCCCTTTGAGGCACTTTTTTTCTCTCGGGTGTTTAAATTGGCCGTTCGACATAAAACCTCCACTTCCTGTAAATCTTGAGCTGATCGTTGGAAATTCAAACAAAGTGACCCAAAGCTACTTCAAAATAAGAGTCTGAATGTAAGCTACATTTTGACCAAAATTTAACCAAAATTTCAACACAGATATCAAAATTTATTGAAATAAAAGTTTACAAAACAGCCAAATAATTTAGAATTTATGAGTTTTCACAGTTAGCAAAAGCATGCTAAATGAAAAATTAGCTGTGATTTTAGCACATTAGTGGATTAGCAAAAGTGTGCACAGCACTGGTAATTTCCATGTTGAATGTGAAAACATTAAATTAAAACCAGAAGGTCTCTGACTCTGAGGTCTCTGACTCTGAGGTCTCTGACTCTGAGGTCTCTGACTCTGAGGTCTCTGACTCTGAGGTCTCTGACTCTTAGGTCTCTGACTCTGACTCTGAGGTCTCTGACCCTGAGGTCTCTGACTCTGAGGTCTCTGACTCTTAGGTCTCTGACCCTGAGGTCTCTGACTCTGAGGTCTCTGACTCTGAGGTCTCTGACTCTGAGGTCTCTGACTCTGAGGTCTCTGACTCTTAGATCTCTGACCCTGAGGTCTCTGACTCTGAGGTCTCTGACCCTGAGGTCTCTGACTCTGAGGTCTCTGACTCTTAGGTCTCTGACCCTGAGGTCTCTGACTCTGAGGTCTCTGACTCTGAGGTCTCTGACCCTGAGGTCTCTGACTCTGAGGTCTCTGACTCTGAGGTCTCTGACTCTTAGATCTCTGACCCTGAGGTCTCTGACCCTGAGGTCTCTGACTCTGAGGTCTCTGACCCTGAGGTCTCTGACCCTGAGGTCTCTGACTCTGAGGTCTCTGACCCTGAGGTCTCTGACTCTGAGGTCTCTGACCTGAATCCTCACTGATGTCGATTCGCTAACAGACTTTGACATCCTAAATGAATCTGTGGGTCCAGACGGCTGCCGGCTTTGATCCAGTTAACATCAGGCGCTGCTCACTCAGCCGTCCAGCTGCTGTCCTTGACTTTGTCAGAGGGAAATTATCTGCAATTAGATGTTACTACCATTAGGGAAAAACCTGCAGCTGTGGATCCTGATGGTGGTTCTGGAGAGAGCAGAGCTTTAGTTCAGATAAAGGAAACGTTGCTGCTGTTTGAAAACGAAAAGCCACAGACTTTAAATAAAACCCAATATTTATGTCTTGACTGCAGATCTCATCTCAGGTGTCGCATTTTTAGGTAATAATTCTGACAAACAACCTTTCCTCAAATCCTGTTTGTCACTGTGAAACGAGACGTTTTCTTTGTATCCGTATCATTTATTCGTTTTAATCTCATGACAAGTTAATCACGTTTTCTTTTTTCAATATTTTTGAATATATTGAGCTGCAATACACTGACCAGTTATGACCACCAGCTTCCTCCAATGAGCAGCTGCCTCCACCGTCATAGCTAAACATTTCTGTGTTAAAAATACTTTTTCATTGATCTGATGTAATATTAAATTTTTGAAGAATCTGAATTTGAGGTTTTTATCAAAATGAACTGAAATAAGCCCTGGAAATGCATCACTATGCTTTCATCCCGTTGGAGTGAATTTCTTTTAAGTGTCCAGTGAAACAAACATCCCAAACCAACTAGATGTGAATGATTGGACTGGACTAAAACTCCACAAGCCATAATATGTAAATCTGACTTCCATCCTCAAACAGAGTCGAGTGATTTGCTGGTCTGAGCAGAAAGCAGAAAGTTCTTCATGCAGTTCCTCCATGTTATTTTCTCCGTGACCCCTGGGAACCAGTAAACACTCCGGGTTCAAGGCCTGGGCCAAAGCCAGCAGCAATAAAATTGACTGACGATCGCCTCTCCCTGTTTTTCCCTTTTCAGACAAGCCAAGCTCAACGAAGCAGCCGAGAAGTATTACGGACAAGCAGCGAGCCTGAGACCCAACGTGAGTAAAACCTTGACTCACTATTCCTCCTCATTACCTTTTACTTTGATGGACGCACTGCAATTACAGTCAGACTGACTTTCCAATATCATTACTGGCTGTTCTGCCTCTAACAACGGGATCATTGTCAGTCCTGCTCAGAATAATGAGTTCTTGGATTTTCCTGAGCTCAGAGGTTTGCTTGTGCAACATCCATCAACAAGTTCAAAGGAGGGGCCGGGGTAAGCAGATTGGAAAGAATAATGATACGAACACCGAGCCGGAGGACGGGGATCCTGAAACTGAACGGAGGCCTGACGGGACGGGTCCGCTTGTCTGAGGGGGGGAGGTTTAGCGTGCTGTCATCCTGTTTGTTCCCCAGCGCTGATTGGAAACAGACAGCTGTGGATTGATGATCAAATACATCTTTACAATGTTTTACAGAAATCATAGTTTGGCCTTTTCTGCACACAAACCCGGATAAAATATGAAGAAACGCTGTCAAACAAGAGCAGGCAGGACTCCACAGAAGTCATGGAGTTCAGATCTGCGTTAGTTTGGTGGCAAAAATGTCAAAGTAAAGTCAGATTTCTCTCCAAACGTCTCATTAAAACCCAGAGAGCAAATGAGAGAAATTTGCCTCATCCTGAAGCTGCAAAACTTTTGCAATGTTTGTGGAAAAAACTATAAATCACCAGGTTCCCAACTTGAGGACATGACATCCTGTTGTGTTAGAACAGACCTGGGCATTTTAAGGCCCGCGGGCCAGATATGGCCCGTTGGGCATCCCTGTCCGGCCCGCGTCCCCCCAGTCAAAACAAAACACCGTATTTTCGTGTGCATGCGACACAGCTGTCTTTTATTTTGAAAGGGCTTGACGCACCGTTTATGAATGCACGTACGTAAATGCTAACGCACAGCAACAGGTGATGCTAGCAGCCGAATACACGATCCCCACAAAATGTCATCTCACGGTAAAAAAAAGAAAAGTTGATTCCAAATTCTGCATTTTTAACAAGGCATGGACAGCGAAATATTTCTTTATTGAAGTCAAAGGCAAGGCCGTGTGTTTAGTTTGTGGTGCGCAGGTGGCTGTGTTAAAGGAATATAATATCCACCGTCACTATGTGACCAAACAGAAGAGATACAAGAACTTTTCAGAGAAAGAGCGCGTCACTGAGTCGTCTGTACTCGTAGCCAAGTTGCAAGCTCAACAAACACTTTTTACAAAACGCCTGGCATCTAGAGGAGCTGCAGTCAAGGCAAGTTTTGTCATATCCCACAAGATTGCTAGGAAGAGCAAACCTTTCTCTGACGGAGAGTATATTAAGCAGTGCTAATATGTCCTGAGAAAAAAGACGCTTTTGAGAACATCTCCCTCTCCCGCCGCAAACGTAACGAGAAGGATTGAGGACATCGCGACGAACCTGGTGCTGCAACTGAAAGACAGCGTGAATGATTTTGAGTACCGGTATTTTTTCCTGGCTTTGGATGAGAGCTGTGACATACGGGACACTGCCCAGCTGCTCATCTTCGCGCGGGATCAATGCAGAATTTAGCATCACGGAGGAGCTGGCAGGCATGCGGTCAATGAAAGGGACAACAACAGGGAGTGAGCTCTTAGTAGAGGTAAATGCGTGTCTGGAAAGCTTGGGTCTGAACTGGGACAAACTGGTGGGCGTGACAACAGATGGGTGTCCAAATCTCACAGGAAAAAAAGTTGGTTTATTTAAGAGAATCCAGGACAAACTGGCAGAAAAGAACCCTGAGCAGAAATTAATTTTGTTTCATTGTATTATGCATCAAGAATTGTTGTGTTAAAAATGAATCATGTGGTTGATGTCGTAACTAAAACAGTTAATTTCATCAGAGCAAGGGCACTGACTCATAGACAGTTAGTTTCACTTTTAGAGGAAACTGAGACTGATCACCAGGACCTAAGCTACCATACAGCAGTCAGGTGGCTCAGTCTGGGAAAAGTGCTGAAAAGCTTCTGGGACCTGAGAGAGGAGATTCAGGAGTTCTCTGTGAGGAAGGGGCACGGCATCCCTAAGCTTGCAGAGACAGACTGGCTGGCAGATCTTGGTTTTACTGTTGATGTTACTGCTCAGATGAATGAACTAAATGTCAAACTGCAGACAAGGGTCTTTTTGTGTATGAAATGTACACAAAATGTGTTCATTTCATGATTTCGTCCAACGTGTCGTGGTGTCGCCATGTGTGTGTACCTCTTTAAGTTTCTGCTGTATTTAAAGTACTTTGTGGTACTTGTTTTCCCATTCATTTGCATCTGATTGGAGGTACTTTTGTGTTAGTCCTTCAAGTTGCAGCACTGCAGGTTCGTCAGGCTTTTTCCAACACTTAAAACCATTTATTGCTCATATATGCTGTTGATCAGTTGATTAATATAACACACACCATTTCAATTGTGGAGAGATTAAAAAGTTAAAAATAAATTCAGATGTGATGACGATATTTTTTTTAACTATTAATTTGTCTCACTTCAGCCAAACCACAAATTGTTAATTTTTATTAATATTTACTGAATATTCTTCTTAACAAAAGAATATGATTTAAATATTTTATTACAACAAGAGGTATGAGAAAATGAATAATGAGTCAAGATTAAATTTGAGTCATTGCTGGATCGGCCCTCCAACATATTTCAGATTTTTCATGCGGCCCCCTGAAGAAATTAATTGCCCACCCCTGTGTTAGAAGATGCAATTATTATGAATAAAACAAACTAGAAAAACTGCTAAAACTTGCATTTATCTGATGCTGTTAGTAATTTTTAGGTAAAGTCAATCAGAACCACTGTGGAAGGTCCAAACATCCTCATGTGGCTCGAAAGCTGCAGGTGGAAGACCCGTGTGTTAGTTCAGTAAAATATCAGCAATAATGATTAAGAATCCGAAATAGGAGGATCATTTCTAAAAATAAAGATTTAGAAGAATTCACCCCTGTATTTATTAGTTTGAAACTGGAAAATCGAGGAGATTTTCAGTTTGACAGACCGTAGTTTATAGAGAATGCAGAGAATTCCCCTGATGCAGTGGCTCCGAGCAGAACAGGACCTTAAAAACAGACGCGGTTCTGCATGAGTCAGGAACGTTTCAGTTCACCATATCAAAACAAGATGCGGTTGTGGCTCCGCCTACTGCTGGCTCAGCCTCAGCTCAACAAGTGGAAACAGATTGTTAAACAGTAAAACAACATGATCTGTGATTTTAATCATGTTATTGATTATTAATTCAGTTTGTTGTCAGCCAACACTTATACAGTAAGTATCCATGATGGTGTAGAGTCTTTGGCTCTGATATTTCTTCTCCGGGGAAAGCAGGCTGGGTCCATGATGTGTGTAGTTTTTACTGGACTCTCCTAGAAACAAAACAAAATTTTGTTGACAAAATTTCAGCAAGCTGCCTCAAAGTTTGAATGACTAATTTTACACAAGATATCTGTTGAAACAAGCTAATGTGATTGGCTTCTGATTAGGTTTTAGATGAGCCTCTGCTGCACCACCTGAACAGAATAATTAGGTCATTAAGGCTCTGGAGAACTGATCTACACAAAGAGGAGGTTATTAAACAATATCATTCCAGTGTTTTCTACCTGTGGCACATCTAAAACCTGCAGGACAGCGACTGGAGGACTGGAGTGAGACACCTGTGAGCTAACACCATCAGCTAGAGCTAACATCATTAGCTAGAGCTAACACCATCAGCTAGAGCTAACATCATTAGCTAGAGCTAACATCATTAGCTAGAGCTAACATCACCAGCTAGAGATAACATAATCAGCTAGAGCTAACATCACCAGTTAGAGCTAACACCATCAGCTAGAGCTAACACCATTAACCTGAGCTAACATCTGCCAGCGCTAACACCTTTAGCTAGAGCTAACACCATCAGGTAGGGCTAACACCATTAGCTAGAGCTAACATCATCAGCTAGAGCTAACATCACCAGCTAGAGCTAACATCATTAGCTAGAGCTAGCATCATCAGCTAGAGCTAACATTATTAGCTAGAGCTAGCATCATCAGCTAGAGCTAACATTATTAGCTAGAGCTAACATCATCAGCTAGAGCTAACATCACCAGCTAGAGCTAACATCACCAGCTAGCGCTAACATCACCTGCTAGAGCTAGCATCACCTGCTAGAGCTAACACCATCAGCTAGAGCTAACACCATTAACCTGAGCTAACATCAGCCAGTGCTAACACCTTTAGCTACCATCAGGTAGGGCTAACACCATTAGCAGTAACAAACCCCAAAATAAATGAAAAGATAATTAATGGATGATTAAAGTGAGAGTCTTTGTACCAAACTATTCTAATATATTTGAGAAAATGTTTCGATCTCGATGCTAACTGTAATCAGCGTTATGCAGCATTCGCTCTCCTTTCAGGTCGTCGTTTTCAAACAGCAGCAGCAGAAAAACCAACAAGATTCTCTCCTCTTCCTCTGTTTGGTCCTCATCTTCATTTCCTCTCTCTATTTCAAAGCATTCCAGTTCAAACTGGAAGCGCTGAAGGTTACAAATTGAGCAATAAATACTGTTCTGGCTTGACACAGTTAGCTTCATAGCACCTAGCACCATCTACCCAGGATGCATTGCAGTGGGAATGACACGGCAATGTCCGTGTGTTTTATTTAAATTAATAAAAACTAAACGTCCTGTTGAATGTGTCTCAGATAAAGTTTGTTGTGAGTCTCTTTGTAGTCGTGGCAGACGTGGGAAGGTGTTACCAAACTTTTTATTACGGCTTCACATCTTCCTACTCCACCGCAGCAAAAGGAAGATACACAGTATAATTTACTGGGCTCTTAATCAGCTCAGCTGTTTTGCATTAATCATGTTGCATATGCGCTGTCAGACTGAGAACCATTCCCAACCACGTCCTTCAGCAGGAGATAAATCCAGTTTGTTTCTCGGTCAGAACCATCTGTTCTCTGCAACCTGCAGCCTTTTTCCCTCTTTTGCCTTCAAATTCTTTCTAAAGTCATGAAGGTCAAGTCTTTCCTCAGTCAGTCTGCCATGTGGCCATGCTCTTCTGCTCTGTGCCCAAAGAGGCTGCAGCGCAGGAGGAAATGAGGGGATGAAGAGAAATAAAGGCTTCTGAAAACAGCAACTTTCTGCAGAATCTGGAGGAGACAGGAAAAAAGGGCATAAATAAAAAAATCAGATATATGAAGTGAGAAAAGCAGAAGATTAGTGTAGACATGAAGGGAGATTTATAGAATTCAAATTAAGATGACTTGGTTTTGCAGATATTTTAAAATAAATCTTTTTGCTCAAATACAGTTTATTTTGATTATCATTTTAAAGTTTCACATAGCAGTAGATTATACTTGTTATGCTTCTCTTTAAACTTCTAACTTTATTTAATTCACAAATGTAGACGAGCCAATGTGAATCTTCAGCTAATAAAGTTTGGCTGAAGATTCGGAAGTTTTCTGCTTTGTACCTCTGGTTGCTCACTTCAGTTGCATTTGAGGTTTTAAACAAGAAAATGAAAACATTTTGAATTTAGTTGAATCTGCAAACATTAAGTTGATTTCAATCTAAAAAAATAAGCATTTGTATTTGTTCAGTGGCCCTTTGTTCCCTGTCTGAAGCGAGGCTTTAACTTGCGCCGACGGAGTTGAAAGGCCAGGCAGTTTATTATTTTACCATTTGGTTGTCCAGTCAGGGCTTTTCACTCTCCTCTTACACCCTACAGTTATGATTAATACGCCATTTAAAACCACTTAGCTCACCAACTCAGAATAAAATGTGACTGCACTTTCAATCTTTAGTAAAAAATTAAAGTTATAGTTATGCAATAAACACCTAATTGTCACCTGGAGATGTTGGATGCAGAGTTTGTGTGAGGTCTGTTCATTACTACTTTTACTTCAAATCATGTCCATGTGTATAAACAATCCATCTCCAAGCATTATTTTGTGGTGTGGCCCTAAAGCGGTGAGGTCAAGCTGAAGGTAATTTATTGTACAAACAGTCTCAGAATTACTGCGGCCATTACGTCACAGAGCTGTTGGTGCTGCTGCTGCAGCCGCTGCTGCTGTTGCTGCTGCAGCCGCTGCTGCTGTTGCTGCTGCAGCCGCTGCTGCTGTTGCTGCTGCAGCCGCTGCAGCCGCTGCTGCTGTTGCTGCTGCAGCCGCTGCATGAAGGAAAGCCAGCGGAGATTCAGTCAGAGATCACTCAGATCAGGCCACAGGGTGACCAGTAACAAAGTTTATCTTGTTAGTTTGATTTTGAACTAGGAAAGGAGAATATATTATTCCTTTTAATTTTCCAATTATTAAGTCCCCCACATCTCAGTTTTTTCATTTCTGGGAGGTAGAAATGTCTTGTAACCCAAAATTGACATATTTTTTTATTATTTTGCAAATTATTCTACTCATACATACAGACACAGAGCTTTCCAAAAGTAATCACACCCCTTAGATGAGGGGTATTGTGTATTTTCCTGGCACGTTTTATAGCACAATGTAACTAAAGCCGTTTCCATCAACGTTTTTTATTTTGAAGTAAGGAAAGATTGATGGAAACAGTCAAATTTGTAAAACCTTGTGAGAGATTTAAAGGTTCCTCTGACATGCATGACCGAATCAAAACAACGCTGCAGGTCGTCTTTTGATGAGGGAAGAATATTATAACATGTGAAGCTTTAAAAAGTCGGTTTACTTCATTCTGACCCTTTTCTCATATTCCTTTAGGGTTTGGGTTACAATCTGTGTAGCGTATGTTTCATCTTTTTTTCTGATGATCTAAACAAAGCTTTCATCTTTGTGAAACGATGTTTGGTTTTAGGATCTTTTTACCAAGAAAAATCTGAAAAGTGTGTCACATATTTATATTTACCCCCCTGAGTCCTTTGTGACCCACACTCAGCTGCAGCTACAGCTGCTGCTGTTTGTTTAGAGTTAAAGGTTTTAGTTTTCTGCTACCTGAGCTGTAGCTCTCCGCAGCTCCTCCAGAGTTACCAGGGATCTCTGTGCTGCTTCTCTGGTTATCGCTGTCCTTCCTGTTAGTCCAGGTGGACGTCTGTGTCCCGGTAGATCTGCATGTCTCCTCTGATGCTTGTTCTCTGACACCAGAACCAGAACAGCTGCATTTATTCAGATTAAATTGACCTCAGCTGATTAAAGACACACCTCAAGGCATGTGGTCAATAATTACATAGAAAACACAGATTTCAAAGAACAAAATGATTTTTCTGAAATGCTGATAAACTCAGCAGCAGACCTGGAGCTTCTCTGCTGGATGAGGCATTTTTTCCACATCTCTAACCAAAATGGTGATCAGATGTTGCCCCTCCCTTGGCCTACATACTTCTTGGTCTTGACATGATTGCACCCGAGGCACTTTTCCTGTACTTATATCTCCATGACTCATCCGTCACACTGATTATGACTTTGCCCATTGGCACCAGCAGAAATAAACATCTCGAGCCACTTCAAAGCGCCGGCTGCTCCCTCTGACATCGATGGCCGCAGACCAGACGCAGGGACAGGCGGGGAGACGTTCTTCCCAAACGCCGCTCTGTTTGGCCGATCTGACAACGGGGCGCTCGTATCGCTGAGGCTCTGCTGTGACGACTCAGTGCTCCACTACGGCTAAAGAGCATATCATGTAACACTTTAAATCATCTGCAGGATCAGATGTTTGTAACAGAAGCTAAGATGACTGTGAGGAAATTCAGCGTTTGTGTTTTTTGGAGTTTTACTCCCTGCATGTCGTCACTCAGAGAAAAGACGATGACCCACAAATCATTCCCTGCTAAAATATTCAGTATGAACAGACAGGCTGCATTATTCATCAGCACTGATGTGGTGAAATGTGAATTTCTAATCTCATTAGGTCTCCAGTCTAAACACATCAGCTTTAGACAGTATGTCAGCTCTTTCTCAGGAAGCTCCATTATGTGCTTTTAGCTGATCGGATCAGTTCGTTTTCAGAATCCAGTCTTTTTTGGCAGAACTCAGTCAACATCCAACATACTGAGTTAGTAACTAGTAAATCTTCCAAACCCTCAGATTTTTCACGATTTTTCTCCTCATCTCTTAAAGGGACCACACAGAATTTGTCGGGCTTAGTTTTTGACTTTTGTTTCCAGTGTTGGACACACATCCGCTAATCCGCTAATTTGTTGTTTAGCGCTTTTGTTTTTTTGAAGCTCACTTAGATTCCCCTAAATTAATGTTTCAGGATAAATTCTAATCTGCTAATTTACTCAGTGGTTTGTTAATCTTTCAGTTGAATAAAGTTTGGGATGAAGTTTTACTTCTTGACTATTAGAGGTGAACATTTATGGAAAATTTGTGTCCATTGCTGTACAATTTAGGTCTCAAATGCTTCTAAAACAACAAAAAGCAGTAAGCAGTAAGTTTATGTTTTTTAGTGCCTGGAAAAAGGATGGTTTCAAAAAACTCCTGATTTAAGTCACATTCAATAAGCGCTCTACCGTAACCTAGCAACCCACGCTGAGCTCCAGCACGTTTGATCAGCTGGTTTTACCGCTGTACAATGGCTGCTGGAAAAGGTCAATGTTTTGTTGTTGACTTGTCATTCAGAAACCACTTGCTGCTTTGTTGTTGGTTGTGCAGGAGGCTCCACTTCTGCTTTTCAAAGATGTATGTTTATATAATTGCGTATCTGTTTGCAGCCATTTTCACGTGCAAATGTAAACGATGAGTTGGGGGGCGTGGCCAGCAGCGGCTTATTGAGATTTAAAGTGACAGAGGCCCTAAAACAACTCACTCTGTTGTTTTAGGCAGACTGAAATCTCATCGTCTAAGAATGGTTTTGTGCAGAAAATGTTATGAACATGTTTTGTATTGTCCATAGACTAACAAGGAAGCATAGTAGAAAACCTCAAGTAATTAGTAGCTGCTGTACACCAGCTAAATATCTCAGTGATAGCTGATCGGATCCTAAAATGGTCATTTGTTTTTGCTTCAGTACCCTGCAGCTCTGATGAACCTCGGAGCGATACTCCACCTCAACGGGAAACTGCAAGAAGCCGAAGCCAATTACCTCCGGGCTCTTCAGCTGAAACCAGACGACACCATCACCCAGTCGAATCTGCGTAAGCTTTGGAACATCATGGAGAAGCAGGGCCTGAGGACCACGAGTCCCTGAGATCTCCCGTCCTGCCCACACGCCATCTGCGCTCCAGACCCGGGGAGACGGGCGGCCTACGTGCCCTCGTTCTGTTTTCTCATCCCGGAGAGAAGGAAGAGACCGAGGGAGGACGTTTGGATAGACACGTTGTGTCGCTCTGCCTCCCCCCCACTAATCACCTCTGAGCTCTGCAAACACCTCAGGCCTGCAGCTTTGCTCAGGATTGCTTACAGTCAGGAAGACCCTGCGCAATATCTGGATTCCTTTCTGCAGATTTACTGCTTTCATTTTTTATTCAAGAATATTTCAAGTTAAAGTGAAGCCACAGGTTCATTGCTGCCGCAGAATGAGGTATGGAGAACACAGAGGAGAGAAAATTTTGGTTTCACTTTGTGTTTTTTCTTGAAAATGAAGGAAAGAAGGTACATATGAAGACATGGACACAATTTAACTTCTTAGAATTTAATTTATAGTCTCTGCTTTTAAACCTTCTCATTTGGTCACTTTAATCTGAAATTGCACCACATATTGATTCCTAAAGCAGCAACTGTCCTGATATTCAGTAAAAAACAGAAAAAGGGAATGCAGAGTAATTATTTCAGCACAAAAAGAGTCTCTAAGGGCTGCAGTTAATCTAACTAATCTGTTCTAGCAAGCTTTGAAATCGTCTTCATTACCAGTGGTATTTTTATTCTTCACTTCTAAATATTAAACTACCATCACCATTAAAAGCTGGAAGCTGCAGGTTGCAGATGGAAAGCCTTCCCAGGTTCCAGGAAACTCAACAGGACCTGGATCAAAAGAGTTCGACCAGCCAAAAGGAAATGCTACGCTAACGCTAAGCTAGCCTTAGCTAACTAGCTAACATGTATCTTTTATCCTTACATGGATCAACACAGTCACAGCTCGTTGAAGGGAAATGTTTAAATGCCTTTATGCTTAGGTAAAGTTATGTCATTGTGTTTGAATAAATATTAATATATAGCTGCCATGTTTTAGTACACAGAACAACACAGCAAACTGTAGCTCCATAACTGAGTGAGTTTGGCTTGTTACCTTACAGTAAAGGGTTTTTTGGTAAACTTACAGCTGTTCTTAGGTCTCGTCTGTATATATTTTGTCTAGTTTTCATATATTTGGTTGTTTTTGTCAGTTTTTAGTAAAAGAAATAGCACCTTCATTAAAGTTTGTACAGTATTTGTTATTATTTGTTGGCCCCAGTCCTATTCAGATTTATTGCTCTGTTACCTGTGATTAGTGATATCTAGAACCAGTGGTGGGTACTCTGGAGCGTTTTAGCATTTTTGCTAACTTTGAAAACTCTTAGCATATTCAGCTTCCCTTAAATTAATATTTTCAGATACATTCTGAAGCGCTAATTTAATTGCCTGTTTTGGAAACTTTTAGTTAAGTAAAGTTCATCATCTGAGTGGAAGTTTTTGTTATCGACTGTCAAGAAGTCTTCAAGTAGTCAAACATTTCACTTCTTGGTCTTATTTTGAAGTGTGTGAAGACCTTTCCACTTCCTGTCCTCACAATTGTTTTTCGAAAAATAAAATACAATGACTTCAGAGCAGTAATTAATATACATTTACAAAGGTGAACAGAATTCACTGACGATTATTTACGTAAATACCTTGAATAAGGTGCATATATCCAGTGTTTTTATATCCACTGACATTCTTCAATCACTATGCAGTGCAGCAAATGACGTTCATTCTTTACCCAGAATGCATTGCTGTAGTTCTACAGTAAACGGTTTAAAATGTCCAGTGTTTTCTGACTGAAGCCCGATCTTTAGGCAAAATTAGCAACAGAGTTAGCAAAGCTCAACTATAAAACTGAAACCATGAGTGAAAAATAAAAATTCCTTCGTGAAGAGCAAACCGTACTGTTATGTGTAATGACAAACTTCACCCTGTCGAGGGCGATGTACTATGCTGTGACACATGTTGTGTCATTGACATGTTGAGTACCAACATGGTTGAATTTAGCGCTTAAGCATTAGCTTCTGCTCAGTGCTATGTCGGTGTAGCATGTTACTAGAACTAATATTTATGATCAGTGCAGCTAACATTTTTAGTTAGCGGTGCCCATCACTGCCCAGAGCCAAACCCAGGTACCAGATCGGATTCCAGATAGAGGTTTTGTTAACTGATTGGGATCAAAACCTCAGATGCTTCCTGTTGAGTCGCCTCATCCAGCTGGACCATCGGTGGGGTATGGGGCGCCGTTTTGTGCTGTCAGCTTTTAAATATCCTGATCTATTCTCATGTTTATTGCAAGACTAATATAGCACATTTCTTTTTGATCTAGCAGGTCTGGGTTTCCCCCAAAGAGTCACTCTTTATGAAGATGATTAGAGTTTACTGGTGACAGCAGCTTCCAGCCTGTCTGTTTAAAATAGACGGACTGGAAGCTGAATATTGTTCTTATTTGTCTCCACAAAGCAGCTGAATCACTTAAAGTTTATAAAGCACAAAAACAACTGAAACAAGATTGAAATATGTTACAAAGTGAATTAAGAAATCTTTATCAAACTGAGAACAAACATGCTTGTGTTGTTTTTATTTTACTGCACTTTAAAGCTACTATTAAGGCTCGTACAGTGCTCTGAAAAAGTATTTCCTTCAAAGATTTCGGTACTTTTTTTAGATTTATTGTCACTTAAATGTTTCAGAATTAAACAGACAACCTTTCTTTCAGACAAAGATAACTGGATAAATATAAATAAAGTTTCTCTGCTCTGCCATTTTGTAATTTGCAGATAGCAGAGATTTGATTAGCTTGTTACGCACAAACCTTTTACTGTCAAATTGATTAAAAGATGTCAACAACACATGACTTATCCATCCAGCCTTTCATGTTGGAGTCAGGAAATGTTGCCACATTATGAATGAACACGACACAGTTAGAGTTAGCCAATGTTGGCTCCAAGAATGTCACTGAATGCGTATGGATTCAGTGACATACACATCCATGACATCCATGACCTTGTTTAGTAGTTCAGCAGAAAATACTTTATAAACAGAATATAACAATATCTATTGAGAGACTAAACAACAAAATGTATTTATGGGCTAAAAACATAGCCTTTGCATATCTCCCATTTAACATACTGTGATATGATAAACTTTCAGTTCATACTCAAAAACCTTCCAATATGGCTGAAATGACAATTTTTCAGAGTGATTCAAAATTTCTCCCCAGACTCATTTCCACATATCCTTTAAATGCCTTAATTAATTGGAATAATCATTTATACACTCTGTTTTTTGCATGTATCTGTGCTGATTTTAAAATTTGTTTGATATTCTGAAACGGCAAACAAGAAAGAACCTGTAAGAGAACTTTTTTATAGCACTGTATGCAGCGTTGATTCTAATGAAGGGTCCAACTGGGACGATTCTGATCCAACTGTTAACAGAACCAGCTGGAACTGTGTTGGTTTTTTTTTCACATGTAAAATGAAGGAAGATCATTTGATGGAGCTTCTGCGTGTTTCTGGTTGTTACCGAAGAAAATTCACAAACACGGCTAATGTAGCTATTTACACAACACCTGCTTCAGGAGGCTGAGACTTTGATATGTGGCGTTACATGAAGCAGTCATATTGTCGTCTGCACGGTGCTGTTTCTTTACTGCGAGGGTGGTGAGGAAACATTAAGAGTTCATGTTGATTTCTCGTTACTCATTCCTGGTGTAAATATTTAAAGTGTTGATGAGGAAACAACATTTGTAATGTCTGTAAGAAGGTGTGGAAAGAAAAAGTGTTTCACTCTGTGTCTCTGCTCAGGGATCTCAAGCAGTGGGCTATTGCAGAAACTTGTTCACAGAGAATTTACTAAATTAAAATTTATTTTTGAAATGTGTTGTATTTGTATAAATTATCAGGATTTGTAGCCCTGTTCTCCTTTTTTTGTAAAATAAAAACTGAACAATGTGCAAGAAGTCTTTTCATCCTCTGTTTTTTTATAATACATTTGATAGCTCTGCTCACTGGTTTGGATGAGCGCTAACAGACTAGCAGAGGTTTTCAACGTGGGATTAGCATGATGAAGGACAGAAGCATTGAAGTGTCTCCGTCTTACTTTTGTTTTATTACAGGTTGGTATTGTTCACCAAGCACATATGTATGATTACCATAAAGTTTTTATCATGTGTTTTTGAGAGTGAAATAGTTCAACTGTGTTAGCATTTCGGAGTTAACATGCTAGTTTCCTTGCTAGCTCAGCAGCTAACTGCTAATCTGTTTGTGGCTACAGAGGCTTAAATCATGTATTTCAGTTAGAAATGTATAAATTCAATGAGCAAAAATCTGCTCATTATGTTAAAAGTTATGCTTTTCATGCGAAATAATAGTTTGTTCAACATTTTTAGGCCATATCACTGTTGTATTCAAACATGCAAAATAGGGAAGCGGCGTATTATTTGTGTTGAGTGCACATTAACAAGACATGTTTTATGTACTAATAAGTCCAGTTTGCTGTATGTGCGTGTTGGGGATACCTTGATAAGGTCGCTTATCAAAACAAAAACTATCTGCCAGGTTTTTAGTCCACAGCTTCAGTGATGTAGTGTTTTATTCCCGTGGGATATTAGAGTTAATGTGGTGCTCTGCTGTGGAGCAGCGTTTACGGGCCATTATAAAGTCCTCTCCTCGCAAATTTGCTAAAATGTGTCATAAAATCATCTCAGATGCATCTCTGCCGCGCTTTGATCTTTCAACAACAAAGCCGACATGTAAATAATCCCATATGGAAAAGGAGCAGCGCAGTGTGAACACATGGCGGCTCAGACCCCGCTGGTCAGCACCGGGCCGTCCCTGAAAACAAAACAGTCTGCCGTGTGATGCTTCTCACATGTCTGCTCCCCTGATCCGAGCTCTCCAGGGGGCCCGGCTTTCCTTATTGGACCGGACGCCGCTCACGCCGTCTCTTTCGCTTTGACTCTTCTTCTTATCACAACACAGGTGAGAAACTGAGTCTGTGGAGAAACAAGAGCACGTTTCATCTTTCATGTTGTAGAAAGCAATTGAAAGATTTATTTATTTTTCTTGCAGAGCCAGGTGCAAATCTATTAATTATTATGTGATTAAAAAGTACAATTCTTTACTTTTTAAAGAGCTGGTGTCCAAACGTTTTGTCACAGGGCCAAAATCATCAAGGATAAAGTACTCAAGTTCATGGGCCAAAACAAATGTCCAAAACCACAAAAACCAGTATTTTTTATTATTATTTTTTATTATGGAGATAAATTAGGCTTAAACATGTTCAGTACTATAAAACCTAACTGGCATTCAGAATCCAAAAAGCTTTTTTAAAAACAGAAGAAAAGGAGCCAATGAACAAACAGAACTGCAGATTTTACATATGAAGTTGTAACTACGGGACACATGGGAAGGGATTCGGACAAACATAACCCTCCTTCTTGATCTGTTGTTGATCAGCAGATTAAAATTTCTCTTTGTTGTGTTGTCTGGTTTTATTATAAAATCCATTTAAACACATGGCCTTTTCATTAGCATCATGGCCAGTTCCATGTTTCAGGTTATTTTTATTCATGCAGTAAAGTAAACCAACATGTGTTGAATGCTGTTTCATATATAACTGAAACTTGACCTCCAAGAGCCTAATAGATCCATCCTGACAGAACATTCTTCTTTAGGAAAACCAACGAAGCAGACACAAGATGTTCACATTTATTTATTTAGATATTAATGTCAGAAAACTTTATTGAAGAAATTATGTTCCTGAGATTTCATGTCCTGGTTTGCCTTCAATTCTATCTGGATTCTACTGAACATCAGAATAGAAATATATTCATTTTAACAGCATCAACATGTTACTAAATGTAAGATTTATGTGCCTGTTTCACATTTTGTTGCACTCTCCTGCTGGAAAATCTGCCTTAAAGGGTAACAGATAAAGGAAAGTACATTTCTTGGAGGTTTTGTATTTTCTTTAATATACTGTCTTCATTTATTATCCTTCATGGCTTTAGATAAAACTTCTGTTATCTGAGTCAGACACCCTAGGAAATAAACCGTCTGTCTTCCAGTTTTATAACTTTTAGCTTTTTGACCTTTTGTCTCCAAACACTTCAAACTGGGCAAAAGGATTTGATTTTATTATACAGTAATCTGGACAATCAGCCAGGCTAATATTTTGCAGTATGAGTTGATAAAGTGTCTTTACTTTGATCTGCTGGTGCTGAGCGCTGGGCTCAGCTCGGGCCGGCTGTGCGTGATACTGAGAAGTCCTTCCCTCTGGACTCAGAACAGGCTGTTATTGTTTGATAGAAAAGGCATTAAGATGAAGCTTCGGCATGAGACACAGACTCACCTCAGGTTATTGAAGCATTTTCATGTCCAAGAAAGGAAATTTATTTTTGCCATTATGCTCAGTGTGAGTCTTTTGCCAAAATACTGAGAGAGAAAAAAATTCATAAAAACAAGATTAAAAATGGAAACATTTTGAACAAAAACTGTTTGAGTTTGACACAACAAAATCTAATCTGTGTACAAATTTTGTCTTTTGTGAAGTCAAAGCAAAGGAGGAGGATTAGCAGAGCTGCTAACAGCTGATGATGTCATCAGGACATTTTACTGTGAAATACTGAATATCTGCTGCTGAATATCAACCTGCTAGCATGTCACCATGTCACCATGAGGCTGTCATACAGTAACAGTCTTCAGTCAGAGGCCTCTTCACATTCATGGCATGACTGACTGTTACCACGACTCTTTACGATACCTGGATGATATGAGTTATGACAATATGTTGGCCCTGTCCACAATAAACGTTTGTAAATGATTAAGCCAAAATGTACAGGGCCACAGAAAATGATCTGGTTGGTACTCCGGGCCACTGGGTGGCGCTGTAACTCTGCCAGAGGTCGACACAAGAAGCACAGAATGGCGCCATATTTGATATTTGTGACAGTGAGGAGCCTGTGAGATAGAGAGAGATGGATGGAGCCACAATGTCTTTGTTTAAAAAAACGACACGGCGAGCATGAGAACCGGAAACATGAAATTTAGCCTCTTTGGAACCCAGTTTCAAAAAGAATCGTTTCTGGTCTCCCAAAAACGCCAAATCCACGTGGATGCACAGTCAAAACAAGAAAGATGTTTTCTGGATCCATCTAAAATCCTTTCCATGCCTTGGATTTAAAAAGTTTTTGTTTTTTTTGGTTTTTTATTGAATTGCATCCTGAAGGTAAAAGTTAATCTTCCACTAGGTGAACTATCCAAAGCATACAGCTGGAACTACAATGGAACAGTTTAGATAAAAGCATATTCACGTTCCAACACATGGCCTAGTCAAAGTCCATACCTACAGTAAATCCAACTGAGGATGTACAGAGACTTGTTAGCTGCAGGTGGAGATACAACCCAGAAGACTCTCAGCTGCTGTGAAAGTTGAAACGAATGAAAATAAATGAGTTTTATTATTATGTTTCTTGTGCCAGAGAACTGTTCACCACTTCATGGCTCTTTCATATAAAATCTTTTTTTATGTTTTGCTGCCAAGAAAAAGTTTGATGCATTACAAGAAATTAATAATATTCAATAACTCCCAGATTAAATCTCAGCAGTGCAGTAAGCATAATTTATCAAAACTCATTTCTCACAGTGACGCTTGAGAAATGAGTCACTATGAGAAATTTGCTTTAATAAAATAAGAATGTAAACTCATAACACCAGGACCAAATGACTTTGGGACGTTATCAATGAAATTAGCATATAATATATGTTGGGAATATTCTGACAAACGGCAGGAAATGAACACATTAAGGTTTTTTTTCCTCCAGGACATCAACAGATAAACCGACACAGAGACACGTTTGAAATGTGATTCCAAACATCCTGTGATCCGATTTAAAGTTCTAATGCCAAACTTTAGAGAAACCACTGCAATCCATTAAATGTTTGACTAATTGCCGGCGACCTGCTGCAGGACTTTTATTCTCCTCCTTGACTTTACTGCCTCGTTTAACCGGCAGCTCCTGTAATAAACAAGCTGCTGTTTGATCCGTCCTGTGCTTACACAGGTGGCCCACGTCAGCAAAAAGCAGCAGTAAACGAAACAAGCCAGATCTCCGTCTCCTAAAAATGGCCGCCTCGGAGGATTTACAGACCTCTGTTCACAGCCAGAGCCTGGAGGGCCTTCTGGACACGCAACACATTTCAGGAAACAACGCTGTCCATGTCTTCTGTCCACGTTGTCTTCCCTCTCGCCGATTCTTTTCCTGTGAAGCAGTGAACTTGCTCACTGGAACGCTGCAGTGTTTGTGTGGAGGAGACATGACAGTGCATCGTGGAGCAGGTGCCTCCTGTCCGTATCAGGAATGCAGAATTGATTCGTTCCAGAGGCGAGATGTGGAAAACATGGAGCAAAGTCAAAGGAACAAACTCTTCCCACGACAGCCGGATTCCCAGTCAGACAAACGGACCGACTGCATGCTGAGAGGGAAATAAATGGAAAATATTTGAAGCTAATTCTTGTGAGAACCAGCTGAGTTTCTCAGTTGCTTTAAGGTTTTAACCTTGAGTCTCCAGGAGACTTGAAACACAACGATAAACATGAACCACTCAGCTTGCCGTAGAGGAGATTACCTTTGGTGATCCAACAAACAGGAAGGTCACAGCCTTCCTGACCAGTCTGGATTACAGCAGATTATTACGGAAAAGGAAATTAACAAAGCAGCATTCAGCTTCTATGCACCACAAATCTGGAACAAACTTTTGGAAAATTGTAAAACAGCCGAAACGCTGAAGCAGCTCCTTTAAATCTAGACTAAAATGCTCCTGCTTCAAGCTGCTTTTGAAACTTTCAAAATGAAACTTTAATAAACATTTTGATATGTATTGACGGCGCTGCACACTTGTTGTTTCTTCTATGACTTTTTGTGTTTTTAAAATGTAAGACACTTTGAACTGCCATGATGCTGAAATGACAGAAACAAATGAACTTGATTGACCGACTGACCGAAAATATGACGTAGAAAATTTACACCAAAACGTAGAATCGTGATTCTCATCTATTATGATTCAGAATCAATTTGAAATGTCCCAAAATTGATTTTAGAAAATAAAACATCCGCTGACTGTCGTGGAACGTTCTGACGTTGCCGTGGAGACGGTACAGAATCGTCACACGTTACAGGTTTAATACTTCCTTCGTTTTCCCATATGCTTCATAAAATAAAATATAACTTGTACTGAACTGTAAGCACCAAAGCAAAGAGGAAACTACAAAAATGAGGGAGAGATTCAACCGGCTCATATCTAGTAGTTACACTTAGAAAACATCCAGATGTTGATCTCAGTAATTTACTGTTTGAGTTTTGGGTTTTATCTTGATTGCTGCTCAGCTTCCCTCTGATCAGCTGCAGCTGCCCCTCCTTGTTACCCCTCTGGGTATTTAAACCTTCCTGCTGCGCTGTTCGGATCTGGATTCTCCCCTCATGTGACTCGCTCTCTGGGTTTTTGTTTCCTGTGATCCTGTTAGTCGGCTGAAGTTCTTAAACTGATTCCTTCACCTTGGCCCTTTTCTTTCCTCTCAGCTTCGAGTTTTGTCACTTTTTGTTGCAAATTTCTGACTTTATAATCTCAGTACCGTAAATTTCTTCTAACTGTCAGAAAATTGGATTTAATCATAAAAGTTTGCAAACAAAAGTTGTTGTTTTTTTTTGCAAACTCATAATTTTTTAAGATAATATTAAAGTTGTTTTTTTCTAAATATTTGAAATCAGTCGACATTTCTGAGATTTTTTTATTTACAAAGGTTCCAACCATAACCTCCATGGTGTAAATATAATAATGTGGGTCGGTTCTGCACCTGGACCCTTCACCTGACTGACATTTACAATAAAATCCTCTGTTACCTCTTTACTCTCAGCTAAAGGTTAACCAAGAAGAACGACTGCTGGAACTGAATTAAAAGATGTTTCAACTTTGGATTTCTTTAGAAAATTAGTTTTAACCAAACTGTAACTGTCACATTAAAACTATGAAAAGGTCTGAAACATTCTGAGGCTGTTTGTTCATGTTGAAGGTTAAAGGTTAAATAAACAAGTAAAGTCTTGTTGGATCTCAACAGCCGTCGTTTTATTGGATTTGGTGGCAGCTGAACGTCTGATGACTGGAGCTGCTTCACTTTCTCTCTGTCTGTCTGTCTGTTTCTGTCTGTCTGTCTGTTTCTGTCTGTCTGTCTGTCTGTCTGTCTGTCTGTTTCTGTCTGTCTCTCTGTTTCTGTCTGTCTGTCTGTCTGTCTGTCTGTCTGTTTCTGTCTGTCTGTCTGTTTCTGTCTGTCTGTCTGTTTCTGTCTGTCTGTCTGTCTGTTTCTGTCTGTCTGTCTGTCTGTTTGTTTGTTTCTGTCTGTCTGTTTCTGTCTGTCTCTCTGTTTCTGTCTGTCTGTCTGTTTCTGTCTGTCTGTCTGTCTGTCTCTCTGTTTCTGTCTGTTTCTGTCTGTCTGTCTGTTTCTGTCTGTCTGTCTGTCTCTCTGTTTCTGTCTGTTTCTGTCTTTGTTCGTTTGAGCCTCAGATTGTGAAGGTGTATCTGCTGCCTGCTCAGTTATGGATTACTTGAAGAAGGAAAACGATCTTTTATTCATTTTATCTCCTTTAAGGTTTTTCTGCCTGCAGCAACTAGGAGTCTCTAGAAAATGTTAACAATCATTTCCAGGTGAATCTCTCTGGGTTTGACGATTTATTCATTTATTCTAGAGTCCCTAAGTGTTTGGTTTTTTTTTTTTTAAGTCATTTATCTCAAGATAAATACAAGATTTAAAAAACACTTATATATTGGTTCGTGCTGTGGTGGCTTGGGGGATAGAGTGACCCACGTTTAGAGGCCTTGAGTTCTTGTCGTGGGTTCGACTCCCAGACCCAGTGATGTTTGCCGCTTGTCTTCCCCGTTTCCTGTCAGCCTGCTTTCATATAAGAGACATAGAGCCCACAAAAAGACCCCCTGGAGGGGTAAAAACAAAAAAACTTTTATGATATTATAGGAAGGAATAAGGATTATACTGACCTAAAATAGTTTCTTAATATCTCCAGTTTGCAGGTTTCATGTTTCATAATCTAAAGTATAACTTGTAATGGTCAGCTACTGGAACTGACCATTTTGAAGAATAAGTGAACTTTTCAGATTTTTCAACCATTTTGAAAAGCATCAATTCATTTCTCCACTTTGTCATAAAATCCCAATAACTCTGAAAATGGTTTCAACGTGTTCAAGGAACATGAAAAACTTTGCACGGCTCTTTGTGAGACGAGACAGACTTCATTAAAAATCCGCCATGTTCCCGGCTCTCCGGCTCAGTCTGAGCCGTCTCAGCTGGAAGAGTCGTTTCTAAAAGCCGAGCAGCAAATATGAGCCAGCGGAGCTCCGTGTTTACAGACACGGCTGTTGTAGCTCTGTTTATCTCCAGGAGCTTCTGTGATTTCCTAAACACAGTTTGAGTTTGACATGTTCACAATATTTTGTCTCATGTTTATGGAAACAGTGCTGTGTGAAGGTTGGAGTCACTTCAGATGTCTCATTTCTAACACAGTTGTCTGATGGGTTCTGCATGCATTCTGCAGCAAAACAACACAAACGGACATGAAGGCCGACGGAAACGCAACAGGAATGATTTAACCGCAGAGCTCCATCTGTCTGCCACGTCCTCCGAAATCCCTGCAGGATGCTGACATCTGGGATTCTGTTTGGAAGCTGGAAAGTCAAAATTAACAGAAATAATTTGGGATATTTAGATTCACAGGAGAAAAAAAGGGTTCATTTTTCAAAGTTATATTTTCATGTTATTCATTTATTTATAAATGTCACAGTTTCAAACTAAATATTTAACTCAGTATTTAGCTCAAAGCTAAATATTTAGCTAATATGCAAATTCACTTTCTGATAACTGGAAGTGGACTACCAAAATAAAAGCTGTCTAGCAAACCTGTAAATAAACTCCTGCTGGTGAACTGCAGTTTAATGGGAGTTTATTTCATGTTTGATTTTTAATAGAAAGCTTTTATTTTGATAGCAACATGATTTTGCATCTTAGCTAAATATTTATCTGAAAACTAAACATTTGGTTTGAATATGGCTGAATTAAAATAGTTATATATTCTTGATGACTGTCGCTGCAGAGCACCTGTACGCGCATGAGGAAATTCCCCACAAGCCAACCCTGCAGCTTTGGATTAAGACCCCCTCTGGCATCTTAAGGCTCTCAATCCACAGCTTCCCAAGAACCGGGTCCGCCTCCCTACCAGGATGGATCCAAACGGACCAAGCTGGAGCTTGTGCTTCAGTTCTCCGTCTCACAAATTGTTCTCCGTGCAAGCAGTGATAGAGATTAGGGTCAGAGATATTAGATTGAAGTTGATTTCATTACATAGTTGTCTCTTTAATTTGATGTCTGCATCTATTTTCTGCTACTGCTGTGTGCCGTTTAATTCCCTATTCCTACAATTAAACAAGCATACAAAGACAGTCACATGGTGGACATTCCTTGTGTGTCACACTATAAGGTTCTCTGATAGGTGTAATTAATCATGGGGTTCGTATGACATAACTGATACAAGGTGTACCTACTGAAAACCAGTAGAGTATATAAATATCTTCCCTGAGACTTGAAACTCAAGACACAAAAACCTAAAGAACAAGTTTGAAAATGAGAACAACTGTTAACGGCTGTGAGCTGAGGGACGTAGTTTAACTCAGGCATCTAGTCGGCAGAGCGGCGGAGCGTCAGGAAACGGTTGATGGATCCAGGCGAATCTCCTCCGAGATGCTCTGAGTGAACTCAGCTGATCACTGACTGTCTCCTGAGAAAAGTGCAGATTTTAGCACAACAGAATGAATCTGTAAAGGAAAACCTGACCCAGACACGTACTGGTCCAACGGTCAGCAATAATTACAGGAAGGTTTTACAATCATTTTCACCTTCATTTTAGTTGCACTTGTGTCAAATTTTATACAGCATTTAATTCCTCAATTAGTTAGACTGACTTCACCATTACTCCCAGATTTTTCCCAGTCTGCTCTTTGCTGTCCTCCTGAACGTGTTTTATCCCGATCATAAATGTTAGATTCATACTCTTTTCATTCTTTAAGTCAGCTGTTTTACGGCTGAGCTGCCCAGCGTGATATTTATCTGTAGCTCAGTGAAAATGGCTGCTGGAGTTCCTCAGGGAGCCATTACAGCGGGCGACTTGTCCTGCTCAGACACAACAACCATCCGTCATGCAAATCCAGAACATGGACGCCACATTCAGGCGGCCATGATGGGCTTTACTGCACCAGAGGTTAGAAAGGGTCTGTTGCTAACAGCAACAGACATTTCCTTTTTAAAAACTTTATCCAATGCAAACAAGCAGTTTTCATTTTTATGCTATTTTGAAGCTATACATTTAGAAAAAAAGAAGAAAAATTTTTTTTATTTTTTGCCAGGATTTATTTTTCACTGAAACTTTCTGGGTAATTAATCAAAATGTATTTTTAATCCAGATCTGGCGTCATTACTGGCTGCAGGTTGTTGCTGCGAGATGAGAAATCCCAGGATGCACTGCTGCTGTTAAAGGTTTCACCTCAGAGTTTGTAAACAGTTTCTAAACAGTTTCATCCACAAAGTTTCTGCAGCCCCTGAGAGGCGAACGTCTCATGTCAGGGTAAACACGCTCCCCTCCCCCAGAGAAACTGGAACCGTTTTATTTATCTCATCAGTCGGCACATGAAAACTGTTTTTGTGTTATGATGGTTCAGAAAGCAGCCAGAGAACATTTACATGTTTTGAAAATGATATTTTCCAGGATAAACTGGAAGTGATGAAGCTAACCGCTCACTGCTGAATCCATCGATCTCCTTGAAATATGATCATTCTTCCTCTGGCAGTCCGAAAACATGACTGCTAGGTGTGTGTGTGTGTGTGTGCGTGTGTGTGTGTGTGTGTGTGGGTGTGTGTGTGTGTGTGTGTGTGTGTGTGTGTGTGTGTGTGTGTGTGTGTGTGTGTGTGTGTGTGGGTGGGTGTGTGTGTGTGTGTGTGTGTGTGTGTGTTTTTATCCTGTGTTGTCTTGTGATGGACAGGTGATCTGAAAAACCTAAATAACAGAAACCTGAACTTTACCTTTTAACTGATTTTGCTCAGATTTTTTTTCTGTTACTCCATAAATTATTAGTAAAAGTTTAAACGTATTTCTGTGAGCAGTTTGAACTCTGGAGGTTTGTGGTTTTAAGCGACTCGGTGGGATCTCAGGGTCTCGTTTTGTTTCAACATGAGGTTTTTAATGGGATGTGTTATGACTGAAAAGGCTTCGTTTGTGAGGAGAAAATGAGTTCCACCCCCGGTCCGTTAGTTAGTGGGAAAACAGAAAAACACGGTAACTGTTTGCATCAGGACCTGCTTCCACTGCGCCGTCGCAGCCTGAAGGAAGAGCCATGATGTTTTAATAACAACAATGTGCATCAATGTTTCCTTACAGACTCCAAAACAATCTTTGATATTAAAATGCAACACATCTGCCTCTGCTTTGCTGCTGCAGAGTTTGTGGAGAAAACATTGTGATGCTTTAATTTTTTCTGATCCACAGTCAGTCAGAAAAAAGTTACTTCTGCTGTTTGGATTTTAATTTGTTTAAATGTTTTGGGTAAATTCAAGGAAACAAATTCACCAGTCATCTTTTAACTCTGCTGCATCCGAAGAGCAGAACCGAGCGTTGGAGGAGATCCTTCCTCCCAGCAGCTGCCAGACGGGTTTTAGCACAAGTTTAAATTATCTAGGCTATTATTGAGCTCATATCATAAACTAAAACCAGCTTGATCAGTCCCATTCTGATTATTAATATTTTGTTTACAGAGGTATCATAAATAATCTTATTTGTGGTTTTGGTTGTCTGTTGTTTTTTTTTTTCAGTTTTATATACAGTTATGTTTTAACTTTGAAATTCAAAATATCCAGTTCCAGTTATTTTATTGGTTTCTGATGATACATAATAATGTATCATTGTGATACATTATTATGTCATTACTGTTATATTACTTGAAAATGATCTCAAAGCAACAATATTATTGTTTATTGCAATAACTACTGGAACAATTTATTGACCAGCAAAATGTGTTATCATGACAGGCTTATTTCTATCTCTAATTATGACTTTACAAGTCAAAATGATGCATTTTATTCTTCTTATGACATTAAAACTTGTGACTTCCTGTTGGGCTTTTATTTTTCTTTCATGAGGGAAATGTGCTTCTGTATACCTGCTGCTATCAAACCTGAATTTCCCGTCTCATAATGATCCCAGGTTTTGGTTTGACTTACAAAGAAATCTCTTTGTCCTCTATTAGTTATGGAAACAAGATTCTACTAATAAACCACATTCACCAAGATTAACCAAAAAAAACTGGCTGCTGCATCAAGCAATGATTCTTTGTAATGTAAGTCCATATTGGTTGCCAGACTGTTGACCGCCTTGTGATGTCCAACGGCCTGCAAGGTGATAAAAATGTCCTCCTGTAATTTCATGTTCACCGCAATTTCCTGGAATTCTCCAGGGATCGTAAATCAGCGCCGGACCGCTCGCCTAAAACGTTTGTGTTGGTACAACATCAGGAGCAAATGAGCCTTCAAATCAACATCTGTACGCCACACTGGGAAGACCTTCCTATTAACGCCAGGAGCTGGGCGCCACATGGGAAAGGCGACTGTGATTCAGGGCTGACTTAACAAACCGGGACAGGTGAGATGGAAAAGCAGGAGAAAATGTTTCTGCCGCTGTGGGAGCAGGCGGCTTGGTGTCATTACAGATGTTTGGTTTTCTCTGCTGTTTTTCTGGTTGGATGCAGAAGTTAATGTGGTAACGATTTGCTGGCCCTCTGTTAAAATCACCAGCATCAGCTCTGTTTATGTTTGGAGCAGTGACTCTGGGCTCCAGGCAGGACGATTTATTAAAGTGTATATAAACTGAAGCAAATGAAATAAAAATGTACTCTTTTCCTCTTTTCCATTCTAGAGACGGCTGTTTTGAAAAAAAAAAACAAAAAAAACATGCGAGCCACTGGATAATTCAAGATGGCGACCATTTCTCAAAATGGCCAACAGGAGAAATGTTTTCACCACATTTGTGAACAGTTTGGAGGTTTTTTAAGCCGCTCAGTGGGATCTCAGCTCAAATCATTCACAACGAGACCCAATAAAATCATATTTACGGATAATTTTTCAAGATGGCCGTGATGGTTGTCATGGAAAAAACATTTTTGCACTAAAATCAGCAATAAGAAGAATGTGTTTGATGTCAAATCATATGTAATGAATCCTAGAAATCATATTTTCTTGTTCTAGTTTTTCCTTTTTCTGATGGACAATTTTCAAAATGGCCACCGTGGTTTTAGAGGAAAATGTAAGTTTGAGCAGACTGTTGACCGCCTTGTGATGTCCAACGGCTAGGTTCACTGCTAAAAAGCTCACTAAAAAGCTAGGTTCACTGCTAAGCAAAAATCTACTACTAAAGCTAAACACAACAAAATTAGCAGAAGCTAAAACCACTAGCACATGAAAAAGTTCATCTGGTGACGATCAGTTTGGACTCACAGAGCAAAGTCCTCAGGTTCTGACTCTGCTGCAGTTTATTACTTTAGCTGTAAGAGTCGGATCACCACAGCTGAAAACATTTGACATAAAATTCATCCAGGTCATGAAAACGGGAAACATTTTATGACAATAATTGGTCTCAGAAATGGTCCTAAAATTCAAGTGGCTAATAGGAAATATAAAAGCAAACCTCAGGGTGAACATCTTAATTTTCATGCTTGTTCTTCAAATATTAATATAAATATATTTATATTTATGTAAATATAAATATAAATGAGTAATTAATATATTTACTCATGTCTTCTTATGAAAATGACATCAATCTTGTAAGAAGCATCAATATTATAACAGGAGTCATGATGTTCTGTGTGGTCTTCATGTTTACCAGTATAAAGTGTTCTGGCTTCAGTCCATCTGAAATTATGTCTGACTCAGATTACAGCATCTAGATTGCAGGTCTTCTGATGCATTAATCAAACTATTCATTTCCAGTCGTTGCTCTTCTCGTGCTAAACTCCATCGTCTGGACTCTCCAAACTGACATCATGAAGAATCTGACGCCTCGCCATCTGTGTTTTATCATAAACATCCTCACCCTGGAGAATCCTCTCACTCCTTCCACTTACTTTTCTTTTTTTTTAAGTAATCCCAAAGGTCAGGTCTGATGGAGGGGGGGGGACAGGAATGCATGAAAAAGTTCTGCTTTACTGCTCGGCTTTAACAGATGTTCTCAGAAGAACAGCCTTTAGGAAATAAATGCAGCTTATCACATAAAAAGCTGCCAGTGGGGAGGAAGCCCCATTTATTAGGAACATGTAACAGGAGAGCTGATTTTCATTGCAGGGAACTGGAAATTCATCACGTCTGACATGCTGTAGTATAGCCTGTATATGACGGACCTCCTGTTTTCATCACAGTGGGAGTTATTTTCCTGGCTGTCAGGAAGAAGAGAGCATATCAGAGGGTTCACTGCATGTTTTAACATCTCTGCAGCAACGCAGCTCATTCAGAAAACTGAAAAAAAAACTTCCAATAAGTCATCCACTGTCAGAAGTCCAAATAAACAAAAGCAAAAAAAGAAAAAAGAAAAAGAAACATGCCTTTCTGTGGTCGCTTTCAAAGAAATACAAAATTACTCCAAAGAAAACAGTTTGAGATTTTAAGAATGGAGTCATTATTTAAACAAATGAAGTCTGATCCTTAAACATGTTTCAAAGAAGCCTTTTTACTCCTGCCAACATGTTTCATGGGGGAGTTGGACCTAAACTGTTTACACCGGCAGGAAAATGGATTCTCATCATGCAAAAGATGATTTATTAAAAACTGAGCACAGCTGAGGAAACGGAGGAGAACTGAACGACGGGCAAAGTGATGATGGAAGGATCTGAGTGGGAGACAAACTGACTGACGTTTGTCTGCTGGGAGGTGATTACAGAGATGGTAACCATGGAAACCAGGTGAGCAAGGTCAGCAGATTAATTAAGACCAGAGGAAACATACCCTCCCCACACACACACAGAAATCAACCCGGGATGAAGTACTGAGTCAAAAACTGATTAGTAAGTCAGTGGTGACCAATGCTGCAGCGCTAGCTAGCTAGCTCCAGCGCTAGCTCCAGCGCTAGCTCCAGCGCTAGCGCGCGATCCCTGCCTCATTAGCGCCCTGCCTCATAAGACCTCCGCTTATCCGGGGTCTTCCGCTTACCCAGCTGCAGCGCTAGCTAGCTGTGAAGATTAAGCAGCAACATTAGCTCTGCTAATGCTACAGCGCCACACAAACATGCTATTTATCAGAACTACAGCAATGCATTCATAACATCTAATGAAATATTTAGGAAGGATTTCATCAGATCAACAAACATTATATAGTTATGGGAGAATTCTGGTATTTAAAAGGCTAAAATGGAACATTTATACAAACAAACAAGAATTACAAAGTAAGAAATCATCACAAATAATTTTTCTTTTTATCCATCCATCCATCCATCCATCCATCCATCCATCCATCCATCTTCTTCCTCTTATCCGGGTCGGGTGGCGGGTCAGCAGCTTCAGAAGGGAGGCCCAGACTTCCCTCCCCAGCCACTTCCACCAGCTCCTCCGGAGGAATCCCAAGGTGTTCCCAGGCCAGCCGAGATAAAAATGAACATATTTGCTATATTATGGTAAAGCGCTTCCAGTGACAACAAAGCTTGTGTATGAACAAGATGTCTCACTTTAACTGTAACTGGGGGCATGAATCTGTCTGGTGCATTTTTGGTTGAAATATATTTGCTCATCATTCAGTGAAGATACTTGTGAAGTGAAGTTGCAAGAACCTTTACTCAAGTAAAAATAGCAATACTTCATAATGATATCCTTTAATAAAAGTAAAACATACAGCGTATTAAAATATTCTTAAGAATAAATCTTTTCCAACTCAGCTAAATGCATTGAGTTTCTACCTCCTCTGGTTCTACATATAGATCTTTAGGCCACAAATCAGAATTTTGTTTGAGGTTTTGGTCCCAGGCAGGTTGGATAATTATCAATATTTTAAGATAACTTGTGTTGCAATGGAAAACAAATAAGAAACAATGATATAATTAAGCTAAAGAGTAAAAAGTGAAATGGTTCCAACAGAAGTGGAGCTTTGTGTCCTGACACCTCCTGCTGGGAATCATGTTCTGCCCACTCACTAAGCTTCGCTCAGTGTTCAAATAAAGAGAGGGCTTCACACTTGTCATTCCTTTGCTAATTCAAGATCAGCCTTATAGTCCTAATTACTCTCCCATTCATCCCATTCATGCAGTCTTCCTCATGGCCACTTTCACAGCAGAGGAGCGCCAGGAGAGCGTCCTCATTATCGCAGGAACGCCACTTTGGGAAAACTCCTTCCAGCACAAGTTCAGTAGCTGCTTTTCTTGGAGAGATACAATCAGCCTTGGAGAGTCCCGGTGGGGGCGAGGCGCTGAAGCCGAGTTATGTGACTGAGTGTGGGAAGAAAAGTGTAATAACTTTCACCTGAATGACTCCACTCTCCCAAACGCCCTGGGTTTGTCATTCACCGTCGTCAGACCCCCCTTGTGTTCAGTGAAAGGGGCCTGCAGGGATCGCGCTCTAATGAGGCAGCAGGCATTTCTTTGGCTCGTTACAAACCAGTGTGTGTGGAGCTTTTCTCTTCTCTACAAGCTACAGCCGCTACCAGCTGCTATTTTTTAGAGTGAATGGGATTCACAATTAATGATGCAATTATGCTAATAGGGTTGCCAGGTTACTTGCTGGCCTCTCCTGCTAAGTATCGACCCTGTTTCAGAACGGCTGAGGAAAACAATTGTTGCAGATGAGAGCATGAACTTCCTGAGTAAAACGTTTCCTGAGAAATCCAATAACGACACGAGAAATTATAAAACTGATCAGTTTTATTGCTGATCTCGTCCAGTTACTGGATGAACGATGCTGGGATTTTCTTTTTAACAAACTAATTCACAT
Source organism: Gambusia affinis (assembly GCF_019740435.1). NCBI lineage: Eukaryota > Metazoa > Chordata > Actinopteri > Cyprinodontiformes > Poeciliidae > Gambusia > Gambusia affinis. Next base: position 1,343,486 of record NC_057875.1, on the reverse strand, counting down.
AAATATAATTCAACCTTTAACTAAATGCCACAGTCAGTTTTTCCAATTCATTTTCCTAAACTGGATAAGATTCACCTTTATAATAAATCATGATTTATGACAATTTAACCTCAGTGTATTTTTTTATTTGCCGCATGTAAACTTCTGGTTTCCACTGTAAACATGAACACATCTGAGTTGATTACAATCTGACAATAAAATAAATAAAGCTCTTTTCCTTCTTTCTGCACAAACTGAGGATGTTGATTAATATTAATATTTGCAGCCTGTAGAATCGTTTTTGGGTCAGAAATTTGTAATTTGAGTTACATTTTCAACACAGGAAAGAAATGACTTCATTTCTGCAGAAAAAACAGAAACAACTGTTTAGTTTCAGTCGAGGCTCTGCAGGAGAGAATCATCTTCATCTGTAATGTGGCTCATTAAATGGTGACATTAATGTTTGCACATTTTATATGAAGTTCATTATTATTTTTATAGCCACTGAGTTAGTATCATTTTCTACTGATTGCTGTTTTCATCAGTTGCTTGATAAAAAAATAATTGTTATCCAGAAGCTCCCATCTTCAAAAACAAAACTAATAAAACCTACAAGTAATTTCATTAATTCATTATAAACATTATAAAATTAAAAAATAGCCATCATCTGCTAACGGGCTCCTCCCGGCCCACTGGGTTTAATTTCTGTTAATTTGAAGTTAGTGATCAGTGAAGCTATTCAAACCTAAAATATCATCTCAAAACAGCAGCAAATATTTACTCAATGATTTAGCATCTTAAATGAAAATGTTGCTTATTTTGTCGATTATATGATTTTAAATTATTGCAATTAAAAGTTTATTCAAGTTGGACCACTGATCCATTTGTTACACAGGGTCACTAACCGGCTGCTTTAGTCTGAACAGTTTAAAGGAGTTTAATAAATAGTGAAACTCTTCTGGGGGAATTATCCTCCCAGCGTTTCCACAGAGCAGAGTCAAATCGCCACCACGGCGTCTCCTCTGTAATTTATGAACACCTAGATGAAAATACTCTGGGGTGGTTTTGTTTTGATTACCCTGAAAAGGAGACGTTTCACCAGAGACTCCCTGCATAATTAAATCACATCCCATTCTTCTGCAAACAGGCTTTGTGGTCATCAAGACGTTTGTGTGATTGTTTTGTTCCTCTGAGTTTTGTCTCATATGACCAAATAAAGGATAATTTCATAAACAACTCACCAAGGACGTCTGTGTGTCATTTTCAGAAAAAATAAAATTACAGCATATTTACAGACAGAAGCAGGGAATCTGTGCCAGTATCTGGGTTTTATACTCAAACTGGAACCATTTCCTTCCAGTAGTTATTTCTTCCCCTTTTTTGCAACCTTAATGCAAGCTTCCCGTCTGCTTCCCCGACAATAACCGTCACATTACACAACGTCTAAAACCACAGTACACAAACCAAACAATGGCCTCCCACCACCAGACCGTCGTGCAGAAGGAGAAATGAATACTAAGTATCGCTGGACAATCCTGTCTGTGTTTGTGAGGACTTGTTGAGGGACGTCTGCCAAAGGGTTCCCAGGAGACTTTCCTCCGGGGAACAATGCCGTTTCTGGTCGACTGTTTGTTCTTGTCAATCATCTGTCAGATGACAACAGAGAGCAGCCAGCCGACAGCCTGAGTTAACTCCAGATTATGATAAAAAAAACTGCTTGCCTCATTCCCACTCCGCTCCCAAACTCTGTAGAGTTGAGGTGAGGCTGGTGGAAAGATGCTGCTTGCATTTGGATGTCATTTTGTAACGTCTGATGACCATTATATTAACTTTAAACCAAAGATTTTTAAAGTTTTATGACTTCCTGAAATGGCAAACATGTCAATTATTCTGCATAAAAACTGTTGATGAGCAAAAGTTGATTGAGGTCGTATTTCTCTTTAAATCAGCATTTTCACTGAAATAAGAGGGAATCTTAGTTTTTAAACCAGCTTTAATTTTCTTCCTGCTTCCAAACCCATATGTACTTTATTTCCTAAATGTTTGGAAATCAATCAGAGAATTGATAAGGAATCAAATCAATATCATAAAATTATCAATTCTGATCTGAAGTCACAATACAAACAAGTTTTGCCAGTTTTACAGGTAAACTGTTTTATTGTCAAAAGTTTACATTTTAATTCAGTTTTACACAGCAGACGTTCAGCTGTCGTCTCACTTTCAGGAAAAAGTAAATTCAGTTTAATTATATTCAGTTTAATTATATATCAGATTCTATCTGAACCTGAAGCCATAAGAAAACTGGCTGCAAATTTAATCCTGATTTCTTTTTATAGCCGTCAGTAAAAATCACCATAATCTGAATTTTCAGTCACCTCTCACTAAATCTTCTGCTAATGAGATTTACAGACGCCTGCATCACTAAAATATCCTTGACTTTTGAACAATAAAACATGAAATTTAGAAGGAACTATATTGGAACAAAATGAAAAATACTGAAATCAAACTGAAAAAAATGTGTTTTCAAAAGATTAAATTAGAGTTGAAGTGAATAACATGTAAACCAAGTGGAAACAGATTTCTGAGTTTCCTTTCAAAGGCATTAAAATGCACAACTTTATCAAATATGATGCTGTTTGATTTTCTACAGCCAAACTTATGCAAGATGTCATCATCATCGGACCCAGGGGGTAAATCAGTTTAATGAAATCATAATTAGAGAAAGGAAAACAACCACAATAAAATCATAATGACGGTAAAATCTCTGATCGACTCCGACACCATGAGGAACGTTTCAGAGAGAGACGATGACAAACAGACTGTCTGCAGAAATCTGTTTCATATGAGGACTGGAAGAGGAAAACACACACACACACACACACACACACACACACACACACACACACACACACACAGGCAGATAGCTGTGAATGAATCTCACTGTTCCTGCTGTGTTAATCGTTACTTTACTCAGAATATCAACATATTTTTTTTACATAAAATTAGGAGGAAAATCACTACAATCATAAAATCAGCAGTTATTGATGAAGACAGCAGATCTTCATGATTTTTTAATGATTTTTGATCTGGCTGATCATTCTACTAGTGAATGATCAGTAGATTTCTCTATGAACAGTTTCTGACCAAGAAGCGAACGCAGCAGCGCTCCCATTACAGCAGTAAAGATGGCCGCCGTCTCTGGATGGATTGTAAAGTTGCTGAGCTTCAGAAGAAGGAAGCTGACAGCTGACAGCTGACAGCTAACGGCTAACAGCTAACGGCTAACAGCAACGACCTTTAGTGGAGCTGCAGCTTGTGACCTGGTTCTGACCCGGTTCTGACCCGGTTCTGCTTGGATGTTGGTTGGGTTGTGATGCGTTCACTGACTCAAACTGTTTTCATCACCATTTTCAGCCATTGTTTAGATTTACCGTCTAAATTATGTCTCATGTTAATGACGTATAAAATGCAACATCAAAGCTTCAGGTTGCAGATTCTTTGAAAACTGGAAATGATTTAGTTCCACATATGGAAGTGGAACAGATCAGATTATTTTGGGTTTGATAAGATCAGAACCAGGCCGTTTTGATTGCTATAAAGAAGTTGGATATGGGTCGCAGTCGCCTGCTGACACAGCAGGTCTTGATGATCAATTACGAATCCTTTGCTTAAATTTGACCTTTTTTCCTGGTTACGACTTTAATTTGACCTTCAATCAGACTTCTGAGTGACCGGCTTACAAACCCAAAGCGACCCGCGGGCAAAGAAGAAGAAGGTCTGGAGGTGGAGGTTCGGCTCCCAGCAGGATAAACTTCCCTAAACATAAAACCAGAGACATTCTGGTTGAGGTCAAAGCACCTTCAAGTGATAGAAATGGCCTAGTCAAAGACTAACCCTATAGTATAGGATCAGATGGTTTTAATTCCCAGTGACCAGCTGAGTGTTCCTGTAAACAGAAGCTGTTCTCATGGATTCATTCATCCACAAAAATCCCATTTTCTCCTCCATTATGGGCCTTTTATTATTCCCTCTGCGTTCCAGGAGCAGCACAATGACGCGTCAGGATATAAATTTCACTTCCTGGAAGAAGGAAGGCTTCACTTTACTATCATCTCCACAGCTTGTTACATATTTCTACAGAAACGTCGATGCTATGAATAAAGTCTGGCTTTAAAATCAACTTTTTTTTAGATGAAATAATGATGAAAGACCCTCCAGGTGCTCCACTCTCCTTAGCAACAGAATGAAGTATTAAATCACTCCGTTCCCTTCACCTCTTTTCTTTTCACATTTTCATATTTCTAACCTAACAGGTTCCTTTGACCGGCTCATTTACATTTCTGTGGCAGCTTTCATGGAAAGACTAATAGGAAGTCTTCCAAAGCTTCGCCCGGGGCTTCCATTCAGATGTGGTCCGCTGTTTGACAGATGACGCTCCGCTCATTCCCGAATCCATTTGCCCTTTCTTCCTTTGCAGGGAGGCACTTTGGGTTCAGACTTTCTGAATGAGCTGCTGTGTTTCAGCTTCACAGCGGCTGCTCACCTTGTCTGAGCCGACAGACTGCAGCCATCAGGACGTTTGGTCTGCTGTTCCAGACTGACTCCACGCTCCCATTCCTAATTATTTTCCTTAATCTGTAGACCGTTCCACTGTAGATTTGGCTTTTCATGTCACAATTAAAGTTTAGTACGTAAAGAGAAGTTATGTCAAATATTTATTAAAGTTTCTATCAGTGGATGACAGCAGACAATCGGTTACGTTGAGTCGCTTAAAGCAATCCCTCATTCTGAGCATGTATGTGGCGACAGTGGAGAGGAAAGACTCCCCTTTAACGAGAAGAAACCTCCAGCAGGACCAGAACCAGAACCTGGATCAGTACCAGTAGCCGACTGGAGGTTTGAAAAGACACAAACAGAAACAGAAGAACTGAGCCAGGAGAACTTTCTATGATAAAAATATAACATTATAAGCAGGAGAGGAAGTGGGAGTGGACGACATTTTAAATATCCCAAATAAATAAATAAAACAACTGAAACAACAAATAAAATAGACGCTGTCGTTTGTGGAAACAAAAGAACAAAGTGGTCAATAGACCAAAGTACCATGATGAAGACTTTAGGATGAAGACTTTAGTCATCCAGTCTTTGGTAGAAAGAGGCAGCGGAAAACTAAATCAGTCAAACAGAAATGATCCAAATTGTTTTCATTTATCATGTGATCAATTCATGTATTGCTTATTGCGACAGGCTTATGCCAGACCAGCCATGCATACTTTAAACTACAAGTTTCATCAAAAGTGTTAAACATAATATTAGTCAAAGTTCATTGAGGACAAATCCAGAAGGTCACAAACAGAAAGTTTTGAATTTCCCAGCTGAAAGCCTCTGCTGAACAAGTCACAGAAATACTTTGTCACAAAGGACCTGGTTGATTTGAAAAGCTTTTTCCTTCTAATCTCCAAAATTTAAAAGTCAGAAAATCCTGTTAACAGAGCTGCTTTGTGGCAGTAAAGTCAGGTAAATCAAGCTCACCCTGATAAAGAGCTCAGTGTGGATCGTCTTCATGTGTCCAATGTAAATGAGTCTCTTGTCTGTCATTTCAAACTGTGACATTTTGGTCCCCTGAAACCTAACGTCAACCTGTGAGGCGGACTCCGTCTCATCAATCTGCTTAACTGAATAAACATGAAGTGAAACCGTTGAGATGAGAAAGGGCAGAAGAGAACCGCCGATGTGATTTAATGAGCGGCGTGTTTATAACCCAGAATAAGACCCCGACCCCCGGCACATTTCCTCACAACACACAGAACTACAGATCCAAATGCAGATTTCTCATATCTGTAACAATGTTCAACGGGTTTCATAAAAAGCAAATAAACCAAGATTCAGTAGTTAATCTAAGTTTACTTTTATATTTCAAAATGATATAACATAACAACAAAATACTAAATTTTCTTAGGTTTCTTATTAGAAATCTTAGGAATGAGAAGACATAAAAGTTGTGGTTCAAGAAAAGGGGACTTAATTTATATTTGGTCCAGAAAACAGAGACACAGGGAAGCACGCAGACTGATAACTATAGTGGACTGAGACCAGAGCCCTGAGGCACTCCTGGTCCCAGAAGTGCTAATGCTGGCACAATTCAGACAAAACAAACTACTGTCAAAAGTGACAAAGTTCCTCTAATGCGCTAATAGTGGAGCTAAGTTTTAGCTTAGTGCTTTGACAATGTTTACCGCATTTAGCTTTTCTTAAACTTAATGTCCCAGATAAATTCTAAAGTGCTAATTTACTTGACTGTTTTATTTTGTTCAACATCTGACTTAAAGTTTTAGTAATTGACTGTGAATTAAACCAAAAATTCAGTTCTGAACTGTTTTGTGAGTATCATGTGGTCTGTTCAACCATTCAACATGGCTGAATTTAGCGCTTTAGCATTAGCTTCCTAAATACCATGTGGGGATAGCATTTTAATGGCTTTACTTTTTATCATTTGTGTTTTAGAGTTAAAACAAGTAACATTTTAGCTAGCGGGTTAGCATAAGTACAATTTTAGCTAGCGGGTTAGCATAAGTATTATTTTTAGCTAGCGGGTTAGCATGAGTACGATTTTAGATAGCGGGTAAGCATAAGTCCGATTTTAGCTAACAGGTTAGCATAAGTACTATTTAAGCTAGCGGGTTAGCATAAGTATGATTTTTAGCTAGCGGGTTAGCATAAGTACGATTTTAGCTAGCAGGTTAGCATAAGTACGATTTTAGCTAGCGGGTTAGCATAAGTACGATTTTAGCTAGCGGTGCTGACTGCTAGCTAAGAAGCACCTGTAAGCTCTAAAAACATGAGATAAAAATTAGCAAATCCTTTAACTATTGGCTCATTGAAGCCAAACTGAAACATTTTCAGTGTCTGAAGAATGTTGAAGTAACAAAGCAAAGGAAAATGCTGTTGGTTGCAAGGTCAGGCCTTTTGGGGCTTTTTCTGTTAAAGGCAGCACCCTTTTGACAAATTACAGTCTAACCTCAGATGAATATGCTCTTTCCAAAGCCTCATTATTGTGCAATTATAGGCTGTTTCAGTGCACCACTGTGAATGTTCTGTTTTATTAAGACCTCAGGACAAGATTCATGAATAAGAAACATTAAACTCTACCTGCAGCCGGGCGTTCTTTGATGATTGATTTTATGTGCATTACAAAGAGAAGGGGAACATTGCAGTCATTAGTACAAACCCTAACTTTTTACATATGAGAACCAGAGCAGCACACCTGCTTTTAGGAGTCGGTCCTGCATCGTCCTGCTCGGCGTATTTCAAAGGAGGAACACTAATGGCATTCCCAGAAGCAGCCTGATCCGATGGCATGTTAACGCTCCTGAACACAGCCATGTCCCAGGCTTAGGGGGAAATTTATTTAGCAGCGGGGGCCGCCTGACACAGATGTTAACAGAATCCCCGTCTGCCTGGAGGTGGTGAGCTCCACTCTCCCTCCTGGTTAGTCATGCCAACTATGTGCAGAGTCACACTGCGCCGTCGGCTGCAGGGTCATCCATAATGAGCGAGTGTTAAATCCTAACACCGGCATGCCGACACACACCGACATGAGGCTTCTCTTTCTCGTTTGTTCGCCGTCTCTCGCTGCCATCAATCATCAGAAAACAGAGGGACTTCAGGTTGTTGATTAATGAGCTTTATGACACACCTGAGCCTCTGGCTGCCATCACACCATGAGTCTGAGTCAAAATTAGATCTCACACACCAGAGATGCTCTGCGAAGCGTCTTCCTGGAGTATTATTAAACAGGCCCTCCGGCTGACTGCACAAGTTGTTTTAATATCTGCAAATTTGCCTTTAATTCATTTATTGTTTCCTTCATTCCAGCCTCGAGACATCTGGGAAAACACTAAAACAGAACGGGCTCTTCTTCGATTTTATTTGATGAAGCTGGTCGTCCTGACAAAAAGACGCCAAACAGCTGCAACCTTAAAAATCTAGCAGGACAACATTCTAAGTTAAAAACACACCCCACATGTGTTAAAAGTTAAAAAGAAGATTTCAATAAAAATGAATAAAACAGACTTTTAGTAAGACGTCCAGAATTGAAACAGATTTACCAAAACCACCAAGATTGTTATGTCTCCATCATTAAGCCGATTCTCGCAGGAGGGAAGTCATTTAATGTTCACATTCGACCAATTTTACAGGAGCTTCTTTGATGTCTCATCAAACTTCTCAAAGCTAGAATCACGTCAAACCCTGAACTTCTGGACAAGAGCAGAACCCGTCTTCAGACGCAGCTTCTCTCCATCTGATGACTTTCAGCCACATTTACAGGAGCTGTGGAGACGAGTGGAAGGACCCGGGGTCCAAAAACGTTTCAACAAGAGAGACTCCCAGAGAAATGCATGAAAGTATTTTTTTTTTCTCCGCTCAATAGTTGTTTCTTCTGGGGTTAATTTCTGCTTCAAATGATCTGATTGGATGCTGGAAAACACTGCTGTTGTGTCCCAGTTGTGCTAAAAGGAGTTAACCTATCAGCAGCTATTGTAGCATAAACTAGCATCTCAGTGCTAAACATGTAGCAGCTAATGCTGATAATGTTCAAATAAAAAAAAAAAAAAATTTTGTTGCTGAGCTCTTGTGTTTATTTATTCAGCAATTTAACAACAACATTGAAAATGTTATTATTTAGTTGATATGTGGTTTAAAAGACGATTAATTAATTAAAGAGCCACCAATAATTTATTTACATTTTTAATCCATATCATTTAGTGGACACCATCAATGTTCGATCCCTCCGCCCTGACTTGGTGTCCCTTTGGAGGCCCCGGCCCCCACTTTGGGAACCTCTGGTGGGAATCTGGAGAGTAGTTCATGAGGATTTTCTGAAAAAGAACCAAAAGAAACTTTCATTCTGTGGACATAACGTCTTAAAAGCTTCACATATTTACAGAAATATTGCATTTTATTGGCATGTCTCGGTTTTAATCATTTTTCAAACAGGGATCATAAAACCGTTTAAATTAGTGTTTTAGCTGAACTGTAAGGGAGTCACATTAAAGTTGCTTCAACATGATTGTATTTAAGCGGGAGGGTGTGAACGTCAGAGCCTCACTGTCTGTGATCTCAACTTTAAATCCTACATTAGTTCTTCTAAAATTACTAAGGTGTTATTTTAAATTACAGTTTTTAACCTGATGATGCACAGACCTTCCCTCCTCCCGGTTACCTGACTGAAAGCAGCCGCGTCAAATTAAAAAAAGAAAAACACTCCAGGAAGTGTTTCTCCATGTTGCTTCCACTGCGGCCTTCATCTCCTCTGACTTTTCCCATAAACAGTTCAAAGCTGAACCTTTGAGTCTCTATGAAGTCCACATTTACTTCTGATGTTGCAGATCTAAGGCTGAGCCAAACATCAAAACAAAGCATGTAGGTGGCAGCCATTACTGCGCCAAATGACAGATGTGTCTGTGCATGAATGTGTGTGTTTCTGTGCATGAATGTGTGTGTTTTTGTGCATGAATGTGTGTGTTTTTGTGCATGAATGTGTGTTTTTGTGCAGAGCACAGCTGTGAGTCTGCAGAATGATTTGCAGCACACATGACCCCCCGCCTCTTTCATGGGATCCCTGTGAGGATTTTGGTACGACGACGTTTAAATAATTAGAATAGCTTCTTGTTAGAAACGGGCTTTGAACCAAATTGCACTTTTATCCCTCATTAGATTATGGCTTGTTCTCGTCTTTTGGCAGAGAAGGGTTGTTTTTGGTGCGGCTCACCCTGCCTGCGCAGCGACGATGGATCCTCTTGGAATAATTTAACGTTATTTGACTGCCAGTCCCAGCAGCAGAGGAGTCATCAGGACACTAATGGAACGTCTTGAAGCATAATCTCTAATAACCTCAGCAGATGTCGCTGATAAGAAACATATTTGAACTTTTTACACAGTGAGACTTCAAATAAAATCATTTGTGTTATTTTATTAAGCTGATCTATTCCTGCAGTCAGTAACTGGTTTCTTTTAAACCGTAACAGAAAAATCTAACAACAAATCTATCAATTTGAGCGATCACAAGTCACAATCCTTCCTACAAGTGCAGACATTTTTAACTGTATGCACACCGTACCGATAAGTAAATCAATCAAAAATCAACTAAAATAAATGTCCATCTTCTTCCTCTGACCATGTTGCTGCCCGTAGCTGATGGTGTGTTGGAGTCTCTGGTGCAGCTGATTCTCTGCCGTGGATTTTCTCTGCTGAAGCGACAAGCGGGAAATACATTTTTCATAATGGAACAATTAAATAATTGAAAAGTTTATTTCAGGAAACATTCAGTAAATGAAACATCGTGTCAAACTCATTTTCATTTTGGGCCTTAAAGGGCCGGTTGTGGCAAAATGCATTGATAAAACTATTAAACTTAAAATATTATTAAATATTTACTTAAAAAGTATTAAATTCACGTATCTAAACTTAAGGTCTTAAAATGTCTTGAATTCATTAGAAAACATGTGAGATGACCTTAAATATGTTGACCACGAGTCTTAAATTTTGTCTGGCTGAACTTTGAAATCTGGTTTTTCTCCTGGGACTTTTCTGTCAGGCAGACAGAAATATGATCTTAATGCAACGTTTAATTTTCTTTGTTATTTTCTAAACAGGCTTTAAATCTGACCAATGACCTTCGTTAGGATCGTATTTTATTGGATTTCTGATCCGGAGTGCAGAAGCTGATTCCTGCGTCACGGGGAGTTTCTGCTGCCAGTCTGAGTGGAGCGCTGTCAGTAAATATTTGTCCCTGTGGAGGTTTTATGACCGTAAAGTTTGGAAAAGCGGAACAAACAAACCATCCGTCTAGCAGTGAGGACCAGTAATCTTCTGGGTGATGAGTGAGATGATTTATCAAACTTCAACGTTTGATCCAAACAGTTAAAAGCGTAATTTAGCGGTTTTAGTTAACCCATATTTGTGTGTTTGCCTGGATAAAACCGCCGGCAGCGGGACGGTTCGGTGGGAAGCCTGTCTGCCAGGAAGAAGCTTTGAAATATTAGGAAGAGTCGGATGGAGAGGATGCAATCTTCCACATAATCCTGCTTCCCACAGACAGCGATCCATCACCGGCTGAAATGATTCATGAAGCTGGAATCCTGCTCTTCTCTTCTTTTATCTTCTCTTCTCTTCTCTTTCTCATTATGTTCCTTTTATGAAAACTCTCAAAACTAACTAACCAACTGTGGATGTTGTGCCGTCTACAACGGCTGGACCTCACAAATAGAGAATCTTCTAAATAATAGATCCATTAATTAAATGTATTATCTAATCTTTAAGTTTTATGTTTAGAAAAGATAGTTATGTACTGGTTAGTACACTAAAAATAGAGAGCTGAGTCTGTTTTAAAACTTCCTCTTATTTGGATCAGAGTCATGATTCCACATTAAAATCTGATAAAATCAATTTGCAAAGAGATTTTTGTAACTTCAGATATTTGAGAGTTTTCATGTCTTTGATTATTAGGTACTTTTTTTTTAAGCGCCATCAAACATCCAAGTCACCAGGTCAGAAACAAAGTTTTGCAGAAAACAGGGATTTTAGTTTCTTTTTCTTTTAGCTGAAGTCGTGGAGAAAGCATCCCAGGATTTAAAATAAAGAACGGTTTTAAAATGGTAAATTTAGAGGATGCAGTGTAAACTCACAGCTGATTAACATACCGGCGTTTGTTTGTTCACATCTTTTCTTCTTCACATTTGTCACATCTTCATGTGTTTGACATCTTTAGAAAGATGAGAATCCTCTGAATCAACTCCAAACATCCCGAGGCGACACTTGTTCTGGCTTTTGTCACATATTTCACTGATAAATGAAGATTTTCTCTCTGCTGAAGGAGTTTGTATCAAGACGAGTATTTTTCATCTTTCATCTCTTCCAGCAGTTATTCTTAGCGGGGAGAAAGATGAAGATGGATTTCTTTATTATCCTTGTCTGTCATGAGACAGTCGGCCAGCTCTTCTCCTGTCAGAGCTGATCACCGTCCTGCAGCAGAACCCGGGTCGGTCCAAATGTTCGGCTGCAACAGGAGACAGAAACTCTAAAGATGCTTTTAAATCCCCAGAGACACCAAACACTTTCATTCATTGTTAATTTATCGCTTTTAAGACAGAATCCTAATAAATTAATAATATATGGCCAGCATACTTTTTGTGAACAGAAAGCAATATTCACATTTTATTTAAATTCTGCAAACAGGATATTACTAACATATGGAGTATTAAAGCTAATATACAAATCAAAAAATGAAAATAAATCAAAAATAGTTTAAGGGATGGACAATATGAGCTAAGATAGAAATCCAACTAATAACAAAATATAAATATATTAAAATGTTTCTCTGTTGAATAATTCACCTGAAAATCTTAAAGTAACACTGTAACAGTTTAAACCACAAATAAAACCAGAAGAGAATATTTGAATAATCAGATTTATTTTTTTAATCTGATTCTTTTTTCTCTTTTTGGATTTAATTGTTGATTCTGTGTTTTCTGTTGATATGTGTTATTAACATATTAACAGAAATAAATGGCTTCAGCCTGAAACTTTTCAATCTATGCAACAAATAAATTATTTTAGATTTTTTTTATTTAATTGATTGCAGTTGGAGTATTGATTGATAATTATTATGGCTGTGTCTGTTTCTGGGTTTTAGATCAAATAAGCCATCAAAATATTTGGCAATATGACTTAAAAAGATATCTTTCATGATTCAGCATTTATGTTTGTGAATGTATGAACTCTGTGATGAAATGGTGAATAGCGACTGCTTGTTCATTGTTTCAGCTGCAGGAAAAGGTGGAAAATCCTCCGGCACTGAGGATAAACCAGGAGGAAGTGGAGAGAGTCTGCAGCGTGAGAGGAGCAGCTGAATGTTTCTGCTGAACAATAAGAGTTCACTCTGAACGCTGCCGCACAGCGGGGGGTCAACCTGCGCCGCCGGACAGCAAGCGCCCGCAGCGAGCGACTGAAACGGTTCCCCACCGACCCGTTTAAAGGACCATCTACTGGTCCTGTAGGACCAACTCCTCACCCCAAAACCCATCATGAGCAAACCGCTCAGAAACCTCTGGATGCTCGAACATCCACTCTGAAAAAGGAAGGATATGACTGGATAAACACTGAGCTCACGGATCCATTTCATTCTGTCTAAAGGAGTTCCAGTCATGTGATCCCATAAACATCAGCACAATGGAAACCTGAGGGAGCTGAACTGAGACAGAAAATGATTTTACTAATCATAACAGAGTAAACCAAAACATGAAATCAAAAACAACACAAAAAGCAATAATCCAATATGGCAAGACATTAACAGCAGTAATGAGCAATGTAGAGAAATTAACAGAAGCAAACGTTGTTATATAATGTGATTCAGTTCTGCCAGAACCTGAAACGTCCCTTACATGATGTATTTTCTCAAGTTAATCCATCTTCTAAATTTATGAGAATATTTTTGTATTTAAGACCTCTGTTGTCCTGTCACTGCATGGAATCAGACACAATACCAAACACAGAGACTCTTTCAAATGTCAAGGTGTCATCTGTTACTCAGTTATTGTAAAACTTTAGTTTTCTTAAAACATTGTGAATAAAACATAAAACTCGACACATTGAATTTGAGCTAATGTCAAAGTTCTGTGTGACTAAAAGCATCTTAAAGATGTTTGTGGCGCTGCAGCCGACTGGACATGAACTGTCTGATTCCTTCACCATAATTCATGTGTGACCCGCCCACATGGGGCTAAACAGAGAGGCTAACATCTAGAAACACGCCTCATCCCAGCCACAAGAATGCATGAGAGCAGCATGTTTTCAATCACATGAATCCAGCAGCAACAGCTCACTACATTTAGTCACTACATTTAGTCACTACATTTAGTCACTACATTTAGTCACTACATTTAGCTTCCATAAAGCTGCTTAGGTCAGTTTTTGTCTTTTTACTGCTAAGTTTTTCAGACCAGAAATCCAAGAGAATAAGATGAGCAACAATCCTTTCAAAGTGATAGAAATAAAAAATCCTGTCAGAGTTGAAGGTAATGTGATAAAGTGTAAAGGTTCAGGCTGAGGACCGGGGGCCAGGCTGGGGGCCAGGCTGAGGACCGGGGGCCAGGCTGGGGGCCAGGCTGAGGACCGGGGGCCAGACTGGGGGCCAGGTTGAGGACCGGGGGCCAGGCTGAGAAACGGGGGCCAGGCTGAGGGCCAGGCTGAGAAACGGGGGCCACACAGAGAACAAGGAGCCACATTGGAAGCGATGTTTCCTTTCAGAGCTTCCTCTCCCCTCATTTTCTCCTCATTATCAGGATGACTGGTGCCAGACGAACATGTTGGTCCAGATGAGTGAATGATGAGTTACGAAGTGCAGACAGAAAACTGAACGTGGTTCATGATCGTTTCGGGATGGGAAGAGAAACTGGCTCTTGTTCTGCAGTCTGCTTTTGATCAAACGTGTCCTGAGCAGCAGAGTCCGTCATGAACACCAACAGGGGAGGTGAATTTAGCTGCTTATCTCTGCATCAAGTTTATTTTTAAAATTATATTTATTACAAGAAACAAAAGTTCAAAACAGCCAAATCGAGAGTTAAACATCAGAAAAATGAATTTCAAACAACTTTAGGAAAAGCAGCAACATTAAATGATTCTTCTTAATCTTGTATTATAATAAATTGGTTGTTTTTGTTTTATGTGTTAATATATTGGCCTTTTGTAGAATATTTTCATTGTACTTTAAGTCATTTATTTTGATTTATGGCCTCTATTTTGGATTTATTTTCTATTTATTTTGAATGTGATCTATGTGTTACTTATTCTTAGGAGTTGCACCAGGGGATCAGTGATGAGAAAAAAATAAATTAACTTGATTGTTTTCATCATACATTTTAATTATAAGGTCTTTTTATGTTACAAAATTCAATGTTTTTACAGCAGAGCCTCCAAAGGGAGAGGAAAATTCAAGAGAGTATTTTAGAGTAGTTATTCAATCATTATTATAAAACATAAGTTAAAATAACTTACTGAAATGATTTTTGTCACACTCATCTTTCTGATTGGCTGCCAGGTAAATTCATCAAGCTGTTTCTCATCAAGCTAGCACAGCTAGCAAGAGGAAAACGTAAAAGTTTCTGACAAGAAAAAGACTGAAGGAACTGCCTGCCTGCAGGGGGCGCTGCTGCAAAGTGAATAAAAGTAATAAACATTCTAAAAGTTGATGTTTCTTTACATGTTTTGTAGGATCGTCTTCGGGTTTCCAAACCGAATCCTGTTCACGTCTCAGCATGTGGTTCTGGCCCGACCCGTTAGGCCTCTGCAGCGCCACCATCACGGCGTAAAGAGAAATGAAAAGTTTCATCAATGGGTTTTACAGTGCGCTGCGCTGCTGCCTCCTCAACCAGGCCACAAAGCGTTGGCAACCTGGATCAGGTTGTGCTGGAACTTCCTCCCTGAAAACAGAATCTGGAGGAAAATAAAACCCAAAGTCTGCAGGGTCACCGAGAGACCAAACGGTTTCCCTGGGGTGTCGGGGGAGGGCGATGTTATAGGAGACTTGTACACAAGCGTTCCAGCCATTGCAGTGTTTAGATGTAGAAACCACTCATCCATCTTCTCAAGTTTAATCTTGCACAATGTTTACAATGAGAGTTATAGATGCATGTTTTTCTTACCACCCAGCATGATCTTATAGCTGAGGATCCACAGCGCGTCTCTCTGCTGCTGGGTGTTTACAGACGAATAAACTCCACCTGCTGACTGAAGTTGCATACAGCTGCAGACCGTACAGACAGTCACATGAAACACTCAGAAATATTCAGTTCTTCACAAAATCTTCACATGTCTAATATAGTTTTCATATCTGTAGACAAGAAACCATTGGGTCACAATTTTTAAAGGAAGGTTACGCTCAAAATGGGACGACTGGAAATACTTTAACCAGTGTGAAAGATGGAGGTGGCAGCATCATGATCTGTGGTCATTTTCTCCTGAGGTTCAGCTGGAAATCACTAAATATTTAGCTTTCTAGCTAGGAAGCTAAATGTTTAGCTCCAGACCAAATATTTAGCTTCCTAACTAAACATTAGCTGGAATATTTTAGGCTAAATATTGAATTAGTAAGTTAAATATTTAGTTTATATTTGTAAGACCCAGCTTTTATTTTGATAGTCCACTTCTGGTTATTAGCAAGTGAAATTGATTAGCTACATATTTAGTTCTGAATAAATATTTAGCTTCACACTAAATATTTAGCTTGCTAACGGATTGCTAACTAAATATTTGGATAGTGAATTAAAATTATAAATGAATAAATAATGTGGTGAAAACATGACTGAAAATGAAGCCAAATGTTTTGACAGGTCTAATTAACCCAAATAATAACTGCTAATTTGTGACTGTGTAACTTTCCATCCTTTCTGTTTCGATGTTTATATGTAGAAACTATCATCATCTCTTTCAGCAGAATGTCAAATTATCTGAGAAACTTTTTCACATATTTTATCACAAAAAGCTGGTATTTTACCAAACCTGTGTGCAGCAGGGGGAAAAAACAGAAGTGTTATAAATGATGACGTCTGTCTCATGGAGATGTTTTGACCACTGCAGTTTTCTTTTGAGTTTGAGAACAAGCATTAAAATGGATCACGCTCTAAATCAAAAGTGACTCAGGAAAACAACATGGAGGACCTGCTCACTGCCTGCATGCAGACACATAAAGACCTTATTGATCTCATCTTCCACTTCCCACATCCTGCTAAGTAAAGCTTTACTATGTCACCCAATGGGCTGTGACACAGAAGGGAAACTATTTTAACCCATCTATGTGTGTTTGTTACAATCTTTGGGGAAGATGGAGGTAAAGTTTATTCTTCTTTGGAATATGGCGTCAGTCTCAGCACAGCGTGTTTTTGTTGCACAGTCCGGCGCATTAACCCAGAGGACAATGATATATTACTGTTTCAGAGCTGGCTAACGGCTGAGCTGCGTGTCTCTGTTGATAATAATCAGAGATATTTCTGCAGCGCCTCCACCTTAACTCAGTGTCGTACCTGCTTTGGAAACCTCACACCCACTGGGCCGGGCCGAAGCACCAGAGGAGAAACAATGCAGAGGCTGTGATTTTTCGCAAGATACTCGGTGAAAGGACAGCAGAGGGGCGAAGGAGAAACCCGAGACGGAGCTCATTATGCCTCGGTGACCCTAAAGGTCAGGGACAGGAAGGAAGCAGGAGGACACAGCCCCAAACGGGAACAGGACTCTGTTGTGCTTTTAAACAGGCTGCAGCCATAAAATCTGTGGCTTGTGTTGGAATTAATAAGACAAAAATATCCTTAAAATAATAAATCTGATGTATGATTCAGGCGAGGATAGAATCCAATCAATAAATAATCTGTTAAATCAACATATTTCTAATGTAAATAAATACAACCGTAAAGAAACTTCAATTGTACGGGACTGTAATAAATTAGACAAAAACAATCCTGTTATTTTTTCATTTGTCAATTTCTGAAATAAGTATTTAAATTTTGAATTCATAGTGTCTTTATTTCATATTTTATTATTCATATTTTCTGTCTTTATGTCTGATCAGGTCCTAAAACTGCATAGCGACTCGGCTGTCGGCCAATCAGATCGTCTACAGCGGTGTGAGTCCCGCCCCCTGACTTTCACAAGCTAGGCTAACAAATACGATGAAAAAACACAATAAAAAATACAGTACATAAATATGTAACAAATCAAGATAGTTAAAAATTAGACACATTATGTTCAGATTTATTTTTATTTAATTGTGGATAAAAAATATTTTAACAATATTTCAGGTTTCTTTTCATATGATTCATATAGGTTTTTTATTATTAAATATCATTATTAGTTATTATACTGTAAACCCTAAATATCCAACAGGGTCAAAGGTCAGAACTGTGTAAAGTCTTAAAGGTACAGTCTGCTTTACCCATTCTAAAATCTTACTTAAAATGCATTTCTGATAATAAATTACTACTGAAATTTGATCTGCATCACTATTAAACAAATATGTTTTTAAAATGGATGCAGAAAAATGGAAAGAAAAGAAAAACTGGAAAACTGAATCAAAAAGAGGGATGGAGGATGCACAGACAAGAGAAGCCACATTAGTCTTAATTAAGACTAATTAGGACTAATTAAGAGTCATGTGACTATCAGGTTTTGTGTAATTGAGTTCAGCAGAGCAGAGGAAGATTACTGCAGATTATCACGTTGGGATTAGTGCAGAGCAGCAACTAATATTTATCCTTATGTAACAATGAGCCATTGCTACATTCATATTTAATGCATGGACAGTTAAAAAACAACACATCAATCAATCAATCAATCAATCTTATTTATTCAGACACAGTTATGGTCCATAGAAAACAAGAAAAAACATCGTCTGAGTTTCCATTTCAGTTTGTTTTTTTATTATTAATAATTTGAATGTAGGAGTTTATTAGTCCTCACCTTGATATTTTCTGTGAAAAAGTAAACTTATTAACTCTCCTTATTAACTGAAAAGTATTTAATTAAATACTTTTTAGTATCTACTTAAAATATTTTGATAATAATTGTGTAAAATCAAAACATTTTAAAGGAGAGAAATATGAGCATTCAGTTTTTGTGAATGCTTACCTCTGCCTTTTCCTTCTCCCAGCAGGTGTGCGCAGGGAAAACATTCCCCAGGGCCTTGTGCACATTTTATTAGTTCCCTTTAGATGTAAGATGTAAGAAGAGGGAAGTTTGTGTTTTCAGGGGATCCAGGCGGCGTCGGCTGCAGTGAGACGGTTAGCAGGCGTTGACTAATGTTGTTAGCAGCAGTTCTGTCACTGAGTAATTGGTCTAAAGTAGTTTCACTTGTTGGCATTGAATTAAGTGTCTGTAATGAAATGAGACCCAGACTGGATCACGATGAGCTCAGTGTCTGTGGGAGGGAGATTAAATATTCTGACGGAATATTACAGCCAGACTAGGAGCTCAGCATATCTAAATTATGAAATAGTTAAATAAAAAGCAAAGTTATCAGGAGAAAGTCATTCAATTACAATAAAAAATTCATTCTAATGACAAAAAGCTTGAACAGATTTAGAATCTTTAAATAAACACAGCAGTTTGCTAAAGTTCTGCTGCTGATGATAATCTGAAGCTGAATTGTTAAAAGATGAAATATTTCTATTTTATTTCTCATAAGAGGTTTACTTTATTCTCCAAATGTTACAACTTTATCCTGATAATATTCTAATTTATTCTCATTTTAATCCGGCTTTTTTCATAAAATTATGAATTTATTCTAATTTATTTGTTCCCATTTTTTCAGCTTTATTCTGGCATTCCTTCAACTTCATTGTCCTTCCTCTTTATTCTTGTAGCATTGCAGCTTTTTCTCATGATATTTCAATATTTTGTCGTAACATTTTATTCTCACAATATTATAATCTTATTCTGGTAATATTTTGACTTTATTTCAGTATAATTTATTCTTATCATATTTTGTATTTAATAATAATAATAATAATAATAATAATAATAATAATAATAATAATAATAATAATAATAATAATAATAATAATAATAATAATAACAACAGTAAGATTGTTGGCATCTAATGTATTTTAAGGTTTGCTATGATATTCTTTTGGTTTATTATTTAAGTGCAAAATATTTTAATAATATTAAAAATTAAACTGTAGAACTGAAGATAGATGCAGATTCCAGATTTAATCAGGTCCAATTAGAAATTTATGGTGAATAAAAACTGTTCAGGTTAAAAGCTCCGTTCAGTAAAACCTCCCAGATTCAGAAAGTTTCCAGCGAACATGACTAATGAAGGAAATCCTGCATACAGATGACTGCATGGATTCTGGATGCCAGAATCCAACGTTTTACTGGAAGAAAGTTTAGACAGTAACTGGAAAAACTTCAGCCTCTCATGCAACACAAGTTCAATCAAAACAGGCTCTCTGCATGCGGGAACGCTGCACGGCTCACTTGTTTTTGTGGTCTAACCAATGATTTGTCATAAAATGAAATAAGATAATGGTGTGGCTCTCTTTGTGAAACAGTTTTTTCAGTTCCGTTTGGAGTACGAGTTAAATTACCATTAACGTTTAGCTTCTGTTTCCACAATTTAAAGAATACAAATTAGTCGTTTTAAGAGCATGTTTTAGGTGTGTAATACTTACAGTAACAGGTTCCGTCTCCAGGTGAAAGGTCAGCAGCGTGACTGATGCCAGGATATGAGCAATCCGTCAGAAATGACTGTGTGACCCCTGCTCCCCGTTTTCCTCCTGTGTTGGACAGAAACGGATCGATCCGTCTCTCTGAGGGATTTCCAGAAACACTCAGCAGCCTGAAACTTCACTGGAAACGGGACATTTGAGCTGCAGCTGTCAGGAGTTTGTAGCAAATTATACTGTGTATGTAGATACATACATCAAGAATGACTTAGCATCATTTTGCATTGTAATTTAATATTACAGATAAATTCTGGAAGAAGGAGGAATGACTGAATCTGCCAGACGATTCTGAATAAAAACTGGATCTGGTTGTTTTGTAAAACACCTTCAGATGAAATTAGCTGTGAAATGATGACTGCTTCTCTCTGATTGTTAGTTTCTCCTGATATATCTCTGTATTTATGACCAACTGACCACTTTTCTCCACTTTCTCTCCAGTTTACAATGTTTGTTGTTATTTTGAATGTTAACTTCATGCTCTTGTTTTCTCGTCCCAGTAGAAGCTGCAGCTGGTCCAGCCTTCTGATTGGCTGAGATTTCTTCATGGATCAGCTGAGATAAGAAATGAACTTTTTACTTTTCATGAACATAGAAAGTTCTCCTGGTTCAGTTCTTCTGTTTCTTCTTCTCAAACCTCCAGTTGGTCATGACAGAGGCCCTGGTACTGACCCAGGTTCTGGTTCTGTTGGATGTTTTTACCTGTTATAGGGGAGATTTTCCTCTCCACTGTCGCCACATGCCTGCTCAATATGAGAGATTGCTGTAAAACTAAGATGTTGCCTGTTGCTGCATCCAGGAGGAGTAAATGCTCTGCTGGTTTTCTTAGGTAGAAACATTTTAAACTAATTTTAAAATTGAGTTTAATGATAACTAGGATCAGCTGGACTGGATCTGTGGTTGAATAAAAATATTTCTTTTTGTGAAGTGCCTCCAGACATTTGCTGTGAATTGGCTCCATAGGATAAACTGAATAAAAACAAACTGATGACATTTATCTTCTCTTTCTTCATCCACAGTTTGTGTTCTCCGTGTTCATGTGAGGATTTTCTCCAGGTACTCTGGCTTCTTCCAGGGGTAGAAAAATAATCAGGCTCAATAACTATTTTACTGATGATTAATAATCTACATTTAAGAAACACAAGAACATTATTAAAGTAAATTGGCCTGTTCCAAAACTATTCCAATAATTAGTGACTTTACCAAACTATTTAAACTATTTTCCTTGATTTTTTTGGCATTATGAGAGTTTATTTTCCATGTAATGATCTGAAGAGATTCCTTTGTGTCTGGATGTGAAGGATACTTGATGAGGCTGGTTAGGATCCCAGGGGGAGCTCTGACATTTCCTCTCTGTGTTGTTGTGCTGTTCTGGTTCTGGAGAGAGAAAACTGATCTGAGAGCAGCTGGTTGGTCTCTGCAGCCTCTGAGCAGCTGATGCTTCTCCTCAGTGTAAATATGTGGCTCTGTTTGGGAAATACAAGACTCACCCTGCTGCAGCTGACTCAGGCTGCATCTCAGCTTCATGTTTTTACACAGAGTCACTAAGAAATAGTGTTTGCTTTAGGCTGTTGGTGCCGCGGTTCTGAGGTTCTGGAGTTTTGAGGGTTTGTTTTAGTTCTTCTTCAGCTCAGCAGCTGGTTTCCACCTGTTGAGGGCGGGGCCAAGCGAGCTGCACCTGAACCTCGTCATGCTAGCAGGACATAAGGAGCTTCATGGCACTTTGCTCATATTTCACTCTTGTTGCTCCGTCAAACCCGCCTTGAACACCCAACAACCCAGCAGAACTCCTCAGAACTGAGCCATAGAAAACAATATAACACCATTTTTATCACCTCTTCCTCTTCACAGACGCCATCAAAGAAACATCAACATCTTTAATTTCAAATCTCTCCTGAACTTAGAAAATTTCCATCTAACATGACAGAAAATATTAACTAACTCTGGACCTTAACTCAGCGATTTCAACTAATTACCAACAAAGGTTTTAACACATTAATTTATTTTTTACATACTTGGGAACATTTCGTTTGCAGGCTTATGGTAGAAATCTGACACAACATCTTCATCCTGGAAACGAGATGGACGACGAGGTCACTTGTTTCTAAACGGTCTGATTGGACCCTGGAAAAGACTATTGTGTTCATGTTGTGCTAAAGAGAATTAGCCTATCAGCAAAGCTATGCTAGCCTAAACTAGCATCTCAATGCTAAATATGTAGCAGTTAACGTTAATGAATGATCAGGGCTTCCTAAAACTGGAAATGTGAATTTAATCTGAGCGGCGCAGTGTCACTGATGCCTTGCAGAAAAAGGTTCTGGGTTTGAATCCCGACCCAATGACCCGTTTTGTAGCAACAGGCAGATAAAACCATGGATGATGATGGATAAGATTCTTTTGTCTTTACGTGAATATCTGTGTCAAACCAAAAATGTAAAAAAACCAACCCTTTGTCTAAATCTGGTAAATATGGGTTCACTGTGAAATCCAGAGTTTCTTCAGTTTCCACAGCAAGAACCTTGGTTGTGATTTGGACGTGAACCATCTCAGAAAATCACATTTCAGCTGTTTTCTGCTGAGCTTTTGTAACTGTAATGCAGTTAATTACAGCATGGCTTTGCTCTGTGTCACTGACAAACACTGAATCTGACAGAAAGCAATGCGGTTCAAGCTAACAACGTGGTCACAAGGGCTCTGCCAGACAGAAAAATACACTATCACTTTAAAAACATAGGAGAATGGATCATGAAATGGGTTTGGCCTGCAAACAGCAGCGTACAATAGAGGAGTGTAGTGATGACAGATGGCCTGTGGAAAAGCTGCAGCAGCAGGCTGTGAAGTGGCGACCATCCAGAGTCTGGATGATGCTGATGGTATCTCCAAAACTCTCGCTGCCAAAAAACTGATGGATCGCCCAGCAAAAAATGTAGAAACTCAGATATGGAGATATTTGCACAGTTTCCTAATTTATCAAAATGCATTTTTTTTAATGACAGGTTTTGTTGGTTAATTAATAAGATGAATTATTTATAGACTATAGCAGTTTATCTTATTGCAGGAGGTGGAGGAAATGAAGCAGATTCTATTTAACGTGGTTAAATACTGACATCTGGTGGATGATGGTGGCTACTACAAGTTACAGTTCATGTGATTGGAATTAACATAGACACTAATACGTCATGTATAATTTTTATTAAGTGTACCACAATCAAAGTACCTGTTTGACTGCAGTCTAATAATATCAAACTGCTTGATAAAATGTTTCATGATTAGACAAATAATTCAGCTTTACTCCGTGAATTATTGCTGTTTTAGGTGAAGCTGAACGTCAGAAATCAAAAGTTTCCTCCAGTTAAACAGTTTGTTTCTGTGAGGCAGTGTTTGGCTTTGCCTGCTTTCTCCAAAATATTTATTTATTTATTTATTTATTTATTTATTTATTTATTTATTTATTTATCTATCTATCTATTTGTCCAGTTGGCACAGTGTGCATTCATGAAAAAAAATAACTTAAATGTATTCCATTGCAGACTATCGTGATTTCCAGAGTTTCAGCACCTGCCAGATGGTTTCACCTCTGAACAAGCTGCAAGAATAATAAATTACTCGCTAAAATACATTTTTGAAAAGCATGGTCTCAAGATAAAATGCATAAAATCAAGCAAACTCTTTCCAGGCTTTATCACATTAAATTTTCATTTCCACACACTCGGGTCTCAGGCTGCGTTTTATGAAATGTCTGAGTCCAACTGGTCCATATTCCACATAAACTCTCACTTGGTGTAAAAAGCTCCATGAGTTTTTATTATTTATGATCTGTGGGGTTTTTTGGTTTTTTTGCATGATTTGTGTCCAGAGAATGAGAAACTGGAGGAACATGATGACACGTCTCAAACATAAATCAGAAAAAGCCTGGAAGATAATCAAACTTTCCAGCTTAGAGAAGAACAATTTTCATTATTATTTTAATAATTATTTATTTTAAGAATTTAAATAATTAATGTAATAATGTTAACTAGTTAGTGATTAACTAGTTATTAACTAGTTATGGTCAAATTAATAACTAGCAAGTTAATAACTAATTATTTAATAAAAATACATATATTAATAAAATTATAACTTATTGGATATTACTGATATGTAGGATGAAATAATTTTACAAATAATAATAAATTAAACATTTAATGAAACATTTTCCATTGAAAAAATAAAAAACTCATTTAGATGTTTAACTTCTATTTGTACGGTAAACATTGTAAAAGCTGCAGAAACGTGTGACATGCTCTCTGGGTTCTGCAGATGGTTTTGATTCTGAGGCATCAAATAAGTTGAAATAATAACTAAGATTTTTCTGCATGAGGTTTTTGGACTTAAGAGACATAATTCTGTTTCAATCATGTTTTGATAAGCTGAAAAATTTAAAAAATATAGTCAATTTGTTTTTATGTTTGTCATTACTGCATTTACTTTTAGATCTTTTTTATGTCTTTTTAATTAAAATATGCATATATATTATTGTTTTTTCTGTATCCAGTAAACTTTGAGGTTTCCTCTTTAAGAAATTAAAAGCTTTCACAGAATAAATAACAAAATTTGATCAGGTTAAGATCTGATTAAATAGTTTTCTATTATATATCAGAGCCTCTAATCACTGTTTTGATTTTCTGTAGTAGAATATTTAGTTTAGATTCCTTTTTGATGCTGAATGATTATGTAAATAGATATATGAGCTCAACAGCAGAGAAGATTTTTAAGCTGTTTTTTAACCATCAGGTTGGAGGGTTTTTCTATTCGTTCATCTTTCCAGAGTTTCTCTGATCATTCATGGAGCTTCTTCAGAAATGTGGACGCTGACATTAGCATTAGCTGCTACTGTGAATTCTACATTAGCGTTAGCATCTGTGCTGCTGCTACAAGTTTAGCATTAAGATGCTATTTTAAGCTTGAGCAGTTTTGCTGATAGGCTAACTGATTTTAGCACAACGATAGTTTAATTAACCCTCAGAGAGGCAAGAGAAGTGGCTCTGTCTTACTAGCTGTTGTTAGCACTTGTGCGTCAGATTTACAGGCGTTCTGGAAACAAGCAAATACAAAAGTTCCAGTCAGAACTTAAGTTTGTAAAAGGGGCAAATAGTGATAATCGTGGTAAAATGGTTACCGTGTCAGAATTGATGTAATTGATTAATCAAAATGAAAGTTCCAGTCCTAGTCAACAGTGATGTGAGTTATGCAGCAAAGCCACTGACAAAAACTGTAACTGATGGGACGTAAAATGTTATGAAAGTCAGTCAGTAAATCCTGGTGAATTTTCAGCTGCTGAACATCTGAGTTCAATCTGCAACTCTGGGACCTTCTGATGTTTTCCACATAATCGCCTGCAGCCAGGCGTGGCGGCCAGGCACGTGACGGTGCCCACCATTTAGAGAGATTTATGAACGCCATTCCAGTTTATGATCTTCATCATGGCTACTTAGAAAGTATGCTTTACAGCAGCAAAGCCAGAAAACAACATGGATCCAAAACCGTTTCACTTTCTTTCTTCATCCTCCAAATATAAAAACCTTGAACTCAATAATCTTTTAAACATATGGCAACATAAAGTCTTTTCTTCATTACTGTGAATAATAAGTGGCAAAAGTTTTATTGACTCTTAAAAATAGAATAAATTCTGATGAATCAGGCATCAAGCTCAGACTCCAAAATTCAAACTTTTACCACTGACCCAAAGAAAGAGGCAGTTTGGGAATGTGGAAATTAACATTTTTGATTCATATCCGTTAATTCAGACGAGATGATAATAGGAAGGCTGAGCGGATCGTGTTACGTGATTTTTTAAAGTTGGACAAGGAGCTTGAAGAACAATGCTGAAGGTTTAATAATGAAAACAGAAACGCCACGCCACGTTGCCATAACACGCCACGACGATCGCCACGACATCGCCACGCCACGACACGACACGCCACGACATCACATCACGACACGCCACGACATCGCCACGACATCGCCACGACACGCCACGACACGTCACATCACGACACGACACGCCACGACATCGCCACGCCATGCGATATCGCCACGACACGTTCACATTCACGCCACGACACGACACGCCACGATACATTACGATACGTTACGATACGTTACGATACGTTACGATACGTTACGATACGTCACATTACGCCACGACACGCCACGACACGCCACGACACGCCACGACACGACACGCCACGACGCGCCACGACACGCTACGACACGCCACGACACGCCACGGCACGCCACGCCACGGCAACGACACGATACGACGCAGAAAAGCTTCTAACTAAATATTTAACTAACACACAAACCCACTTGCTGAGAAGAGGAAGTGAACTATCAAAATATTAATGCTGTTCACTCTTTTTTATTCTTGTTGAGCTTAGATTAATTAAGATTATTATAAACAAACTGATTCTTTCCAAAATCAGTTTTGAATCCTGTGCTGTATTATTTAATCTAATCCGTTGATCTGTTTTTGAATCTTTGCTTTGCACTTTATAAAATGTGAAGAGCCACAGCAGCAGATTGGCTCCTCTTATTTTAAACTGAAGGATTAAATCTTAAATCGTTTCTGTTGCTGCACACATCCTGCTGTGATCATTCTGCAACGTAAAGCTGGGGAAACTAAAACCACACGTTGCATATTGAAATCATTTGGGCTGTGTAATATTTTCCATCTGTTGCTCCTCCTTTGATTCTCTTTCTACCTTTGAGGTTTAGTGTCTGCAGACAGAATTTGTCTGTAAGGTCAGAGGTCAGAGGTCAGAGTTTGAAGCTCATGACGTGCAGCAGAGCAGCAACCCTCTATTAAAGATGAAGTTGTTTTTTCATTTAACACAAAGATTTACCCGCCTCTGAGAGTTTACAGCATTAACATGTGCATATAGAAGTAAAGTTGATAGTGAAACTAAGCTAATTGAAATCACTCTTGAGTCCGTTTTTATATTTTTATATTTTTAAATTTGTCCTGTTTCCTGCTGCAGCCAAAGTGAAAAGAGGATCTTCAGCAGCTGGAAATCCAACGTTCTACAAAACCATGAATGAAGTCCATTAGTTATATGAGGTGAATAAAATAAATGTGACCCAGAAGTATCTTTGAATGTGCATTTGTTGCATCTTTAGTCATTCTTCTCTCTCTGTGTATCAGATCCTGATGGCCGCCGTTCGTTTTGAGCGCAGTGGGGAGTTTCCTGTCGACGACGCTGAACTTTCTTCGCTCCGTCAGACCAGAAATCTGAACTTCATCTGTGAGGAAATCTTCCCAAGAAGCTAACAGGAAGTGTTTGGGCTCGTAGCTGAGCTGTCGGAGCACAGCGCTTCGCTGGATCAGGAGGATTCTGAGCGAATCTTGATGACTTTTGTTTACACAACCCAGAAGATGATCAGCGCTGCTTCTGTTCACCAAAGAGGAATGTGTCTTTGGTTGGTTTATACAAAATAAAAAGAGACCTGGCACCGACAAACTGAGAGCCGATCCACGTTTTGGGTTCAATATTTAAGTTTAATGTCCATCACTTTAAAAATTCAATATTAGATGTTGCAACTGAAAGAAATGAGAATCAGAAATGAACTGAACGGAAATCAAAATGAAGAAATCACTGAAATATTCTCAGCAAAAGACGATCGAACTGTGAAATCCCATATTTACATCATATTTACATCAGATATTTGATTTACTAGCACCTGCATGTAACTGATATCTGAGATGGAAAACAGAACAACTTTAAATGAGTCACAACAAAACACAGTGAAAATGAAATACAAATATGAGTGAAAAATATCTGGATACTTTAATATTAGTGTCTATGTTGGATTAATTTTAATCTCTTGTCATTAAGGATCCACTGTAAATAAGAAATCATCTTGGATTTCAAAGCAAAGCACCACTGCATTAAATATCTTTATAAAAAATGTATCCAGCAGCAGCAGACATGTTTCACTCCTCTTTCACCAATTTAAGTTACTGTTCACTGGGAAACGGTGAAGAGCAGAAAGTTACATTTACAGTTTTACAAAACCTGCCAAAAAATTATTTAAATTCAGTTTTTGCTTTGTAGCCTGCATGAAATTAAACAGATTCAAAACATCAGGACTTTGAATCCTGGAGGTTCATCACAAACAGCAGGCAAACACGACCCAAATCAGATTGATTTATTTATTTTATTTTATTTTATTTTATTTTATTTTATTTTATTTTATTTTATTTTATTTTATTTTATTTTATTTTATTTTATTTTTTGTACTCTAGTCTGAACTTCCCATTTCCAATCTTGGTACTAAATGGTATCAGATATTTTCAGTCTGCTGTCTGAAGACTCACCTCACATTTTATCCAACTTTTCCGTCGTTGATGTGAGACGTGTCTCATAATGCAGCAGCAGAAGAAGCCAGACAGTAAATCTGGATGTCAATAATGGCTGAAAATGATAATAATGACTCCTGGTCCGACTCCACATCCTGATGTGAAAAAGTCGGATATGGATTCGCATTCGCCTGCTGTTGCAAGTTTCTAAACTTTGTCCAGTCAAAGTATCTTAGCGCTGCAGCCGCCTTTTTATTTCTAAGAAATGGCAGAAATTACTTTTTTTACTTCTTCATGTCCTTCTCTGAATTTCCCACTTGATCTCATTTAAAAATCAATGTAGCAGTCCAAACATGCTGTGAAATGAAAGATGAATTATTATGTAATAAGATCCAAACACTTGCTACAGTACACTGTGTCTGAGATGTTACGGAACCTGAGCTGCCTCTGGTGGGGGTGTGTTTGGAAAATGAAGGCACCGTGACATGAAACCGTGGCTCACAACCCAACTCCGATCATGATCTGGCCCGGGTCCGGAGTTCCCAGCGGCTGCTTGGGATCCAGGGAGCTGGACAGGCCCGGCGGGCAGAACGGGACGTAGCGCAGCCAGGAGAACGAGGACAGGTAGGAGGTCAGGCCAAATGGGAGGTTGTAAACCTCTCCGGTCTCCAGAGTTTCACAGGAATCGTCTTCATGAGCTTTGTTCCAGGCCAGGATGCCGCGCTCCTGCTTCGATCCTGCAGGAAACAAAGAAAACACAGTCAACATTTCTACAAACACAGGAAGAGCCATTTCATTTACAACAACAACATCTTCTTATGAAAATGCTTTTGTTACTCAAAATACTGTTATTGTTGGCCTTGTGGCCCCCACTGCCATCCCATGCTGTGCAGCCCTGGGCAGAACGCCCTGTGCCCTGAGGTTGTCAGTGAGGTTGTGTTGATGTGTGAGAGCACCTGGGACGGTGTTGTCCAACACGAAGCCGAAGAAACCGCCAACAAACATGCTGGTTGTCAGAAGAACCTGCAGCATCTGGTCGAACTCTACCACACCTGGAGACGACGGACTGATGCTTTTTAAAAGTTCATTAACAAAGTAACACAAACTGATTATGTACCTGTAGCAATAGCTTTGGGATTCTTTAATATCCAGTTGGGAATGACCAAACCAGAGAACATGGAGAAGCCAAAAATGAAGATATTTCTGGATGAATTCATGTCTGCATACTGAAAATATGAGCAGAAATCTTCCAGTCGGAACAGGATCGGAAATCTTTCAGGGAACTTTCCTGTTTTAGCTTAAGGTGTTTACCTGTAAATTAGAGACTCCTGCTGCACAGATGACACCAAACATGACCATGAACATGCCTCCAATCACCGGAGAGGGGATGGTTGCAAATACAGCACCCATTTTACCAAGTATCCCCATGGCAACCATGAGCACCCCGCTGGCCACTATGACCACGCGGCTCCCGACCTGCAGAGTCAGGAGATCCTGCTGAAGTGTTGCTCTTTCAGTCTGATGCGATCACATGGAGAAGGCTGTTACCTTGGTGATACCGAGCGCGCCGACGTTCTCGCTGTAGGAAGTGGTTCCGTTTCCGGTTCCCCACGCTCCAGCCAGCAGGCAGCCGATTCCCTCGATGCCTATGCCGCGGTTGATGGCGTGCCTCGGTGGCGGCGGCGCTCCGGATAGTCTTGCGCATGCGTGATAATCCCCAACAGACTCGATCATGGAGGAGATGACGCCGGCCAGGATCCCCACCACGCCGGCCAGGCTCACTGTGGGCTTCCCCCACTGCCCTGGGTTTGGTTTAAACAGAATGAGAGAGAAAATCAGGCTGAGTAAATAATCACATAAACATCTTAAATATATTCCGTTTGATTATCTGGAGACTTAAACATTAAACTAGCACCTTTAACAAAAGCTTCCCTGTTTTATGAAGAGTTTTTAATAGCCTTTACTTTGTTGGATCTCAACATTATACTGAACATTATATAAATTTGGACATCTTTTTAAATCAATTTTTAATATTTAGTCTCTTCTTCAGGTGACTCCTGAGATTTTCTCTCACATCTGATAGCGAACTTTGACTAGGCCTATTCAAAACTGTAATTTCCACCGAGAAAGAGAAAACATGAAGATTGATCATGTTTTCTCCATCTGAAGAGAAACAACCCCAGATTATTGTGCTGCCATCTTCATATTTCCTTATAAACTGACCTACAACTCAGAGTTTGTACATTTATTTTATAAAACTGTTATCTAATGGAATTATGGCCCAAAGTTCAAATCAGGTTTCATCCAGGCACGATTCTGCCAGAAGGTTTTAGGAGATTCAATCTGTGCCTGAGTGTTTTGTTTGAAGTTCAAGGCTTCAGTACTGCAGCCAAACTTCTTAGTCCTGACAGAAGATTGTTGATGCCTGAAAGTCATATTTTCACCATGTTACTCATTTATTCATAAATATTACAGTTTCAAGCTAAATATTTAGTTTGAAGCCAGATGTTTAGTTTACGACGTAAATATTTAACTTCAAATTAAATATTTAGCCAACATGTAAATTTACTAGGCGGAAGCTGACTACCCAAATAAAAGCCGGGTCTTGATGACGGTTATAACTCCGCCGCTCAGCTCTTCATTGTTTCCTTTCCCGTCGCCTCGACATGCGCAGTTTCAGCTGGAAACATCGGATGAGCCGTTTTAACAGCAGGACAGACGTTTAGCAGAGGATGTACAGCCACAGTGATGCAGCAATGCAGTCTAATTCTCAGGAGTTTACGTGGAGGATCGTGAGACCCAGCTTTTGTTTTTAGCTGTCCACTTCCGGCATGTTAGCTAAATATTTAACTCTGAGCTAAATATTTATTTTGCAGATTTAACATAATATGTTAAACCATATTATGGTTTTAAACTGTGACATTTATAAATGAATGAATAATATGGTGAAAATGAACCCCGTTTTCATGTTATCTACGCTAAAAATCCAGATAATTGCTGTTAATTTTTGACTCTAGTCAACAAACGGAAGCCAATAAGTTAAAGTTAAAAATATCTTTTTAAAATAGCCTGAAAGTAAAAAATGTGTTTCGGGAAATGCAACCAGGCTGTTGCAGCTTTTTCATATTTGCATTACATCCTCTAACAGATTTGTTAGTTTTTACATAAATTGCATAATATAAATGTTGCATTATTTTGTGAAAAAAATGTGAAATGATGTACAGGCCTCAATTTATTATTTTTTTTTTTACAGTCGCACAAATGTCCTCTGGCTTTAAAGAGACAATTTTCCATGATATATTGAGACTGAAAAAATCAGAGATAATCTTAATGTCTGATACTGCAGCATCTGACCTGGGTATGGGAAGGTAAACCAGGGAGCTTGGCTGATTACTTCTCCTTTTAGGTCTGTGCGTGCGAGGTAACCGTACTGCCCTGGTTCAGCAGGAAGGACGTTATAGGTCGTCAAGATGTAACAAATAAGCCAAGAAACTGTGATTCCCAACAAGACCTGAGGATTGAAACGGGCAACAACAACAAAAACAATCACATTTTACTCTATTTATAAAACATAAATCACTTCTTCAGTTACATACAGGGAGAATTTGAAAGATATAAACTGGAGAAGTGTGAAGCTTTTTATCCTTGCTGTATGCAGGAAAGGGCATGGCTATGTGACGGAGGTACTGCGAAAACAGGATGATCAGGGCTGTGGTCCTGTCAGAGGCAGACAGAAGGAAAATTAGTCCAAAATTTGAACAGAAGATGGAGAAAACAGATTCTGAACGGAAAACTGTAACAGTTTTTCTTTGCATAAAGATTGTCATTAATGATAAGGCATTGACATTTTTTAATCTTGTTGAATTTGAAAAAGAACCAGATTAAAAAACACAGATTTCCTCAAAGACATAAACACTGTTTGGTGTTTTTTTTCTTGTGTAAAAATTCAAAATAGTCCAAAGAATTACATTGAAGAGATGCCCCAGTGGTTTCCAGCGCTGCTCCCAGCTGAATCAAACAACGACAGACCAATAAGAGCGATAGTGGGAGCAATGGTGAGAGGTCCAATGAAGCGCATGAAGAGACCGATGAGGCCAGAAAATCCAACAAACACCTGGAAGATGGAGCCCACAATAATGGAGCCCTGCAGCTAGAGCCAGAAACATCACAACTGTTAGGCATCAATCATTAATTAATTTGAAGAAAGGAGGAAAAAATCTGATGTTTTATTTTCCAAGAATAAAATATTCTAAATATGTAATTCACTTTCGTCTTTGTTTTTGTAATACTCTTGTCTGCCACAAGAGGGAGTGTCGTGAACCTCAAACTGAAATGAACAGCAGAAGCCTGGAAACACAACAGTTCCACATCTCGTTATTTAAGACATTTTGTTTGGATATCTTTAGTCTGTAATATATATAAAACGATTATAAGTGAAACCATATCATTTAAGAGTTTTTATTTCTATCTCAGAGCACATTGGCTGGTTATTGATGAAACTAAAACCCCAAAATACATAAAATAATCACAATGCCTGAAGTCTACAACAACAAAAACAAAACAATAATTGCAACATTTTAATGAAAAATTATAATTCCTTGAGACTAAGAAAACAGTCAAAGTTTTAATATATATTTAACTTGCTAATTAAACATGTTTAGTTTGGAGCTAAATATTAGTTCCAACTTGAATATTTAGATACTAAATATCTTTTGGTTAAACTGCATATTTAGCTTGCTGGCTAATTATTTAGATATCTAAATAATTAGCCAGCAAGCTAAATATATTTGTTTGGAGCTACAAATATTTAATCTCAAACTAATAATTTAGCTTGCTCACTGGAGCTACATGGGCTATAAAGTTTGAAAACTGTGACATTTAGAAATGCATGAATAACAGTAAAAATGTGACTTTTCAAAATTAATTCCCTTTTTTTCTCATGACAGGCTAAATAACTCAAATATTGCCGTTAATCTTTGAGTTCCAGACATCACAACATCGTCACTGAGGCATGTTGCTAAAGCTCTGAGCATTTCTGTGCACAGCTGCCATGGCTTGTGCTAAACCCAATTTATCTTTCAGAACAGAACAAAAAGTGTTTTTCTTTGTTTGCTAAATTTGGAGGGAGAACCCGGTGGAGTCATGTGACCAGCTGTTAGTTTAATTCACTTCAGTTAAAAATTACTGTGTTGATCCCAGAGGGAAATCAATCAGGAGATCAACCTGTGCTTTAAATGGTTAAATGCTCACAGTTTACTTACAGCTCTCATCCGACTCTGCCACACTTCTATGAACTCTGTGGACGAAGTGTTGACTGAGCTGGCGTTTTGGGTCCAGGCAGGACACCTAAATTCTGGCATGGACAGCATCGCCATGGAGGGAGCCAGCAGCGTGAACGTGCCGCCTTGAAGAATGGGCAGCCTGGAGGCAAAGATGGCCGAGTCTTTAATGGGCTGGAAAGTAAAATGCTGCTAAAATCTGAGATCATTTAGATTTATTCATAAACAGGAAATTTATCCCATCTGGTGCAGATATGAACAGTTAATTCAGATCATGTGAAGCTAGAGAGTGACTCTTCTATTAGACACACAGACTCGAGGTTAAGTAGGTTAAAGCAATCAGCTTCTAATGATTGTCTCTGTGCTGCTCACTATCTGCAACACACATCAGACTTTCCAGTGAAGCATGTAAATCAACATCATGCAGGAAGTTACTGGAGGAGAAAATGGCTGCAGACATTTGCTTTGGGAAAGAAAAACTTGAACTTGTTGATGGCGAAGTTTTCCTGCCAGCTCATGCCTGAATGTTTAGGAAAGGACAAGAAAGCATCAGTGGTGCTAAGCCAGGAGAATGCAGGTTTTAGCAGAAACCAGATTCCGAACATAATGAGATGGAAATTCCTTGACTAATCCAGCTGTGACGACAGGATTCAGGAAGGCTGAGCTGCAGTGCTCAGAGCTGAAATCACATTTTAAATCTGTGGTTTTCAAAGACAAAAACAGCTTTTACACCAAGTTTAATATCACCTTAACTCAGCATAACTAACTGACCCTCACTTCTGTTTATGGAGCAGAAAACGGTCAAACGTTTCTCCAGCTCTTGCTTTTCTAGCACATTGAAATGTTTCAGATCATCAAACACATTCAGAAATACAAACAGCTGGTTTTAGAAGAAAAAACGTCTAAACCACTCAGACAATGTGTGAAGTGTAATCCCCCCCTGAAGCTGGTCACTGGTTGTTTCCTTTGTTCTGCTGGGTTTGAGTTTAAGGCAACAAACTGATAACTGGATGTTTTGCTTCAGGGTTTTATGCAAGAGAGCAGAATTCATGGTTCCAGCAACAACAGCAAGTTGTTCAGATATAAAAGCAGCAAAGCAGTCCCACACCATGACACTGCCACTACCGTGTTTGGCTGTAGGTGTGATGTTCTGTTTGTGGGAAGCGGTGCCAGATGATCAGACCCAACACCTTCCAGAAATGTCCACAGAATATTTTCCTAAAATGTTCGAACATGTTAGAACTCCCCCATGGAGGCCATTATTGCCATCATGACCTCTGACCTTAGCTGAGTTTAGCTTCCATGTGTGGTTCTGACTGAGGTTCATCAGTCGTCACATTTCCATCAATATTTTTTGATGCACATTTTGAATTATGGTGTTAAAATGGTTGGTGAGTTAAATAATCAATGACTACTTTAGTTAACAATTATTTCAATAATCAATTAATCATAATTTCTTTTTTTTTAAATGTGATTCCTGAAAGGGTAAAACTGCTTGACAAAACGTACAAAAAGTCATAAAGTGTAAATTTTTTTCTTCTTCAAATGCTCCAGATTTCATCTGAAAAAGATTCAGACCTGAAATGGAGACGATTGGCTAATTCCATTTTGATTCACTCTCCTGTTGAACTGCTGTGTTTAATCAACAACAACTGATAAAATCAGTCACAGGGATGACATGCTAACAGTCCGTCCTTCTCAGAGGGGCTCCTACCTGATGCCAAAGGTGACCTGCAGCAAGGTGCAGACTCCAGACACGAAGAAGATGGTGCTGATGAGGCAGCTCTGTGTGAGGCCGTCATGCTGCAGACACAGACCCTGCGACAGGATGAGGGGGATGGCGATGATGCCGCCAAAGGCAGTCAAACAGTGCTACAGGAACACAGGAGGGACATTTAAAATTAAGCATGGAGGATAAAACTTTTAATGCATGGATTCATTTAGTACTGAAACAATTAATAATGATGAATCAATTAGTGAAATTTAACTCATTTAATATCAATTAATTAACTTGCTGGAGTACAGATTATAAAAATGATCATTTGCTGAAAGAACAACACAGTCAGAGCAGTAATTAAGGATAAACTGCAAAAATATGTACATTTTGTTTTTAAGATATTAAAGAATTACTACTCAGAACTTCTTTAGTTTTAGCATCGCCTGGTTCAAATTCTGTAAAACAAAAAATCCTATTCAGTAACTTTTGATCAGTTGATCCATAAAATAATCACCAGATCACACTGTTCTGAAGTCCAGCAGGATAAACTGAACTTTTGTCTTTTTAGCTGCAGACGCCTCCTTTACTTCACTACTGTTGAGTTTTATGAAATAAAATGTTGATTTTCTCATTTTAAAAATTATTTTCATCTTTCAATGCATCTATAAAAAATCTTACGCAGTTAAATGAAAAATATGCACAATGTGGTAAAAAAAAATTATCTGATGAATCAATTTATTATCAGAATATTATTCTACTAAAATGATTGTTAGTTGCAGCTTTAAACGTATTGAAACATAAACTCAGAACCTGATGCCTGAAACAATTCCTGCCTCTCTGTTGTTATGTAACTCTGGAAACTGACGGCTTCCAAAGCTTTTCCTGACAAACCTGAGCGCCTAACAGGATGGAGAGGTACCAGGGCGGGACATCTGTCACGCAGTAAGCCAGTTTGTTTGTGTCTTCGTCGATAGACGAGTCCAGGTCTTCTCCTTTTTCTTGTAGATCACAGAAACGTCCTTCCAGCTTCAGTCCGACAGACAGAAACAAGAAGATGTCAGAAGTGAAGGTTTGGACACAAAACTTCATAAATTATTGCAGAAAATTTCAATCAAATGTTTCTTCTTTTTGACAGAAAATCATTTTTTCTTTTGTTTAGACCTGAGGCGGTGAAGTAAAGACCCGGTAGAACTTGGGTCCTGCAGATTCAATGAGGGGAAAAAAGTACTTTGGGTTTTACTTCCATCTTTAAGGCAGAAAAATGGTAATTTACTAATTGAATTTTGTATTTTCTTCAGTTCCAGCTGTTGACAGCATGTAAAGCTTAATTAAGTAGAAAAGACACTTATTAGATCTTATTACTAGATCTAACAAGTAAAGAAGTTCCTCCCCAGATTTCCAGAAATATCATTTTTAGTTATCAAACAAAAACAAAGCATTAAACTCACCGCAAAGGCATAGTTGTCGAGTCCATTGCTTTCCTTCTCGGAGGCCATGTCAACTTCTACCTGCTGGCTCAGGTTTAGTTTCCAGAAGTTTGAGAATAAACTGAAAAGAAAGAAGAGAAAGCCAAACAAAAGGAAGCGGCCGGGAGGCGGGGAGGACAGCCTGCTAAGAAAAAGCAAATTTCAGACATGGGACTGCAGCTCGTGCTGACTGAAATGGGTCCAACCGAGCGCTCATGTGAACCGAATTACAACAGAAGCAGCAGCTGACCAACCAGCTTCTGGCAGGCTGGAGATCTTCTGTCCTTTTCACTGTAAAACAAACCCTAATCTCATAAGAAGAAGCTTTTGAGGCCAGAACCTCTGCAACCTGGCTCCTGTTTCACCTCCTTCCAGGGTTATTCCTGTTTTTGTGGTTAACTTTGTTCCACTTTGAGTAAATCTTGTTTTTAGTTGTTTTTTTTTGTACCCCTCCAGGAGGTTCTAATGTCCCTTATATGAAACTAGGCTGGCAGGAAAGGGGGAAGAAGACATGAGGTAAACATCGCCGGGTCCAGCAGTTGAACCTCCAAACGTGGGTCTCTGTCTCGCTGTCCCTTCGCCACCTCGACACTTTAGCATTTTGTATCTGCTGGTTGTGAGCTTTCCTCAAACTGCTCCAGTTCCCTTCTAATTTTAACAAATATTTGTGTTTGTGACTATCACGTGCTGTCGAAATATCACACAACACAAGGCTTATTCATGAGCTGCTGTAAGCCATAACTTCATTTCCCAAGTTACTGTACCTCTCCATTAGCCATTAGCTTCAATTACATTATTAGTGTAAATTGAGAGTTGATAGCAGCCCACATCCACCTAGTTAAAGTCCAGAAGGAAGAAAGTTACTGTCACACTTCTGGCATGAAAATCTCTGCAGTTTTCAATACTGAAAATGCTTTTCTCACCTCATAAGACTGACTGCTTGAAGACACTTATGTGCATAAAACAGAAATAAACTGAGTGTATGTAGCAAATAGCGCTTCACTCCAAACTTGAAGTCTACAATAACAGGTGCAAATGATTCAACAATACAGTTTTACGGAGCAGAGGCGTGAAAAACAACAAATGTTCTTCTTTGGTTTCATTGAAGTTGTAAAACGTAGCAGATAAAGCTGCCAGAATGCAGCTTTATCTGCGTGTTTCTACTCATAGTTTTGTCTGGACATGATTGTCGACACCAATAGTTCTCCTGAACGTTGACAACATGAACAGAATAGATTTTAGAAAATAGAAATCACATGCAGCTCACAACCTGCAGCAGCAACAGAGGTCGGCGCGGTCCGCATGCGACGCTTTTCATCAACTCAGCGGGAAACATTTGTTCTAAAACATGAACTGAACCATAACATTTATACTAATTTAAATATAGTATAGGAGTCACATTTAACCCTCTGACATTTCTGCACCACCAATACGAGTATGATAACAAAGTTAAAGCCATTCAAATTACATCTGCCCTTCACAGAATACGACCATCAGGCTCAAAATGAATCTTGACATAACATCTAAAATGGCCTTTCATATTATTGTATTGATGCTTCTATCTTGTTCTCCACTGTGTGTTTCATTTTGTTCCCGAAAGTTTCTTATTTTAAATAAAGTTTCTTGGAGAAAATAGGAAAATCTGCAGCTAATAATCCTTCTGACATCAGCCTGTGAAAATCCCTTCCTGCTTGTTGATCTGGAGAATATTTTCTGGATTAACAGATTAATACGTGGATAGCAAAAGGTGCTTGATAGGAGATTATTTTTACAATATTTAAAGGTAAAGTTAAAACTGCAACTTGAGTTTTGGGTGGAACAGATTTACAGAAAAATATTTTTTATTATTATTATTTGCATTACTTTAATGCAAATCTTTTTTTTTTCTTTTCAGTTTTTTTTTGTTTTTTTTTGCAGTTTTGGCTTCATTATTCCTTTGAGGGTGTTGGTTTTTTCAGCAAATTACATTTCTTTCAAGCACGTATTATTGTATTATTATTATTGTTTCAATAATTAACTAATCACAATTAATGTAATTAATAATCTCAGTCCTAAAATATTTAGGATGAATGTTGGGAAACAAAGAATTCATATTAAGTGTGGATTTGACACGTTTCCATAACGACGCTGAATGAACGGCACGTTACAAAACTTTGTAAAACTATTACATGAAGAAAAGTTGAACATTCAAGTGTGAAAAATAAAACATTTTCTCAGTGAGAAATTGCAAGTAAAAGTTAAAATTATATGGAAAATATTATACATTTTTTGCTTGTGGTTGAGAATTTCTTCTTATTTTGTAAAATGTTAAAACTCTTCAGGAAGCAGAGCCTGATCTCATGTCATTATCACGAAATGAAATTCTCCGGTTGAGGTCATTTCTCCTTTATTGTCTCGTTGGGAAATGTCCCTTGTTACTTCCCGTCCTGCCGATCTACAGCTATTGTTTTGGGATCTTGTGACGACCTCTGTAAAAATCCATTTGGTTTATGAATCCGCCTCAAACAGCTGAGTCATTTCCAACCGGTGAGAGGCGGAGGGCGTGACGGGCTGAGCGATCACAGACCCGGCCGCCGCTTTTACTTCTGTCTCCTCAAGGAATCTCCTGCTTTTAGGCTCTTTTAAGGATTTAACGCTGAAACGGCGAAGAGTTAAATCAGCTGAACTCAGAAACAAAGCAGGAAGTGTTCAGGTCCCAGTCAGACCCACAGGAGACTGATAAAAACATTTTATAGGATCATAAATAAATCTCCATATCATAAACTGACTAATAGAATTTCTTGACCAATTTGTTGCTTTAACTCTTTAGTTAAAT
This sequence comes from Gambusia affinis, assembly GCF_019740435.1. Lineage (NCBI taxonomy): Eukaryota > Metazoa > Chordata > Actinopteri > Cyprinodontiformes > Poeciliidae > Gambusia > Gambusia affinis. Next base: position 1,303,619 of record NC_057875.1, on the reverse strand, counting down.
TTAAACCTGCTGTTAATGCTGATTACATCATTCGTGCAGATTATATTGTTGTCTTCTGTTGTGTTTTTCTTGCTGCTCGTGACTCTCCAGTCTGCATGCAGACATGAATCACGTTCTTAGGCCAACAAACAGCCTTTCTGTTGAGAGTAATCAGAGTTTAGCTGTTTAATTAATAATTATTTAGATTCCTAAATTTGCAGTCATCAACTATTCACAAGATAATTATAAGCAGACAGACAGCAATATGGAGCTAACACCAGAAAACATGTAAAAGAGTAAGCCAGGTTTATTTGTTTGGCTCATTTCAGCAACAGGAAAATTCAACATGTTTTAAATTATGAAAAACAAAACAAAAAAAGATGCACTGCACTGGCAGACAGGGGTGACAAGTTATAATATTAGATCAATAAATTCCAGGGATTATTAATCAAAGGCAGTAAAGCAGCCTTTAGTTTAAAGGAGCTCAGTGTTCCAGCAGATTTGTTGTTTTCTTGAAGTTTATTCCAGATTAGAGGAGCATAAATTATTTCCCCATGTTTGGTTCTGATTCTGGGAATCGGACCAGAACTAGAAAGGTTGCAAGGTTGATACAACTGTTTTGTTTGTTTTTATTTTTTTCGTCAGACCTGTGAAGACACTGTTGCAGTAATCAGTGGTTCAGAGTTACCTGGTGATATCATGCAGAGCTGTGTGTTATCTGTGTCATTATGGAAACTGATTGTATTACTAGTTATAAAACACATTTAGAATGATGCTTTGGAACAGAAGATCCGTTTTGGAAAAGTCTTGCTGCTTCTTGGATAAACTGAATCTGTATGGAAAAGTTGAGAGGAGCTGCCGGCGCAGGCCGCTAGAGGGAGACAAATTCCTCAATCTGGTCTTTTTTTAACGTGGTGAGATTCTCCCGAGTTTCTGAATGGAAGAGGAGAACAGAATGTGCATCAGGCCAGGGTGATAAACATTACCTGTGCAGTAAACCAGGTGATAAGAGAGAGAAGAAAACGTGTTTAATAGTTGAATGTTATCCAGGTTTCAGACCAGATGTGTAGCTTGTACATGATTTTTCTGCAGTTTGTTCTGCAAAGTAAGAAGTTCTGATTCCTCTGCTTTGACATCAACTCTATACCAGTTCTGTCACTAATTGGTACATGCTGATTTTTAAGGGTTTCCTGGAAATATTCTGTTGTGCACTGATGCTCCACCTCCAAGCTGACCATGTGATGCAGGTCAAACACGGACTGCCAGTGGAGGGAGGAAACCACATCGTCTTCCTCTGACTGAGCAAACACAATCTGTTTACCTTCACAGCTCCTGAGACTGGAGACACTGAGAAGATTTCGGATCAGTTTGTACCTATAATGACAAGCCTGCTGGTGATGGGAGATAAACTGTTGGATATGTGGACAAAAGGAGAGCGAGAAAAACAATTCTGTGTGGATGAAGAGAAGGAATCACGGCAGCACAAACACATTTCTCATTCAATTGAAGAAATACTAAGAAGACCGTTCAGAAAAGAGGGAAGAGTTTATCGAAGCTGCTCTGTTATTAAAGAAAACACTGAGGTTCATAACCAGTTGTCTTACACAGGTAAGGTTTTAAATCTACCATTCATTAACAGTTTGATTAAAAATGTAACCAGAAAATAAGTTTTCCCATTAAAGCCTGTCACTGTTCATAGATTCCTCACAGAAAAATCATGAAGAATCTCCAAAATCTGCCACAGAAACCAAAGGTGAGTATTTATTAACTGTCTGGGTCACAGAGCCACCGCCGTAAATTATTTTACAAGCAAAGAGATTTTAAGAAATTGCTCACCTGCAGGTCAGAAGAGGAAAAGGCAAACCAGAGTGACCTTCACGCCGTTCCAGGTTCAGGAGCTGGAGGCGGTTTTCCAGCAGACTCACTATCCAGACGTCAACAGCAGAGACGAGCTGGCCGGCCGGCTGCAGCTGACGGAGGGACGGATACAGGTACAACACCTGCTGACGGGGCTGCTTCATGACCAAAACAAGTCCAAATAGTGATATCTGTATGTAAACGGTCATATTTAATAAATTATAATGTTCTTTCCATTTATCAGATTAACCTGTAGAAAATAACCTTTTAATTAATCCCATATTTCTCAATTTAAAAATATTTGTTATTGTTTGATTTAATAATAATATGCCTTTATTTCCTGATCAAATGTAGCCAATATCACTTAGAAATAAGAAATAAATTAAATAATCAAGTTAAGAATAATTTTTTAATTTTAAATGTTTGCATTGGATGTAAGCAAAAATAATTAGCGCATAAATGTTTTGTAAATAGTAATTTATTCCCAAAGTATGTTAAGAAAACTAGTCAGCAGAGTTGGACACACCGCTAACCGAAAGGTTAGCTGTGCTAAATTCTGTGTAAAATATTATACTTTCTTGTATTTCTCCTTTCTGAATGGAGAAAGGATGCAGCTCTTTTCTCCATTTCTCCATTCACTCATTTTTGTTCATGAGATAAAAATGTCTCATAAAATTATGAGACATTTTTGTTTGAGCTGCGTCTTTAAAATGTTGTTCAAAATAGCAAGGATGCAAAATAAAATTCACATTTAAAAACACAAAAATAATTTATGCGTTTAAAAGATATTTTGTGAAATAATAATTATAAAAAAAAGGTGATAAACATCCTTCAAGGCATTGAGGCGTGGTCAGTTTGGTGCTAACAACATTCAGGCTTCGGTGGATGAAATGTAGCAAAAATACATTCTTGCTAATTGTTCTGTATTGTCTGTATTTTATTTTGTTCCTGTAAGTTTCTTGTTTGAAATAAAGTTAATGGGGTTTAAAAAGATGGAAAGGAAGCTGCTGTGTAAGTAATCTTCACCCTCTTCAAAATAAGAGCATGAATATAAATGGCTAATTATTTGAAAAAAATTCTTAATCGATAACCAAAACTTCTTCACAGATGTCTAAATTTATTCAACTGAAAGTTTCTGAAACAGTAAAGTTGTGCTTTCGAATTTATCCAGAAAATGTAATTTTGGGAAATCTAAGTATGTTAAATGTTTTCATAGTTAGCAAAAGTGTTAAAGCGCTAAGCTAAAATTAGCTCTGCTTTTAGCGCACTAGCACAAATATGCCCAACACTGTTAATCAAGCGTACGTTCAGCCAAAATGCTTGTAAAACCAAGTAATATTACAGATTGCTTAACTGAAGTAACATTGTAGTAATTGTTGAATAATTCATGTTATGGTAACGTGGGATAAAAACAAAATAAAATTTTTTTATTGCTGCTAATTTCACTGAAACGGTCGTAAACGGCTTGCTGACCTTGACGGAGGCATTTCAGCGTCTCTTAAACTCTTCTCCCTTTAATGCCTTTGGTTACACCTTCGTCACATCGTTTTGCAGATTTCATGTCCCAATAAAAATGAATTTTATTGTGCTTCAGATTTGGTTCCAGAACCGCAGAGCAAAGTGGAGAAAGTCAGAAACACTGAAGGAAATCGAGGTGATGACCAGCCGGCGGATTTGTTCAGCCACTCATCCTCTGGTTTATTTTGAGGTACTGAGACTCATCATCAGGCAGGTACCGTAGTTTTCAGGTTGTAAAATCACTGGGATTTCATTTTGTCTCTTCCAGGAGCCGCCTCTTGACCCGCTGCGCTGGCTGACCTGCTGGACGCCCGAACCATCCAGGCTGTTTTTCAGATCCACTCCAACACAAGGCAGCACACACTGCCACAGTCACAGGACTCTCTGCTCCGACCTGTACGGGACGGAGCGATAGCCCCTCTCATCATCTCACAACGCTCACAGTTTAAAAAATCTTTTTTATATAAAATGTAAAAAACTAATTGTGGAGTTTTGAACCAGGTTCTGTGAAATTCAACCTTAATTCTCAGAATATTTCACACTGTGTGCTGCGCATGCAACTAAAAATGTTTAGCATTTTCCAATAAACCAAATTTCTGAAATGATTTTTGCATTTTCTTTAAATTTTGCAGGTAAATCTGTGTACAGATTGAGCTTTGAAAGCAGCTCTGCTCTACATGTCTCACCAGAAACCGCAGTGTTGTTATGGAGGATGGCATTTAGCCTTTTTCATGACACCACACATCCTTGTGAAAGATAAGATAAGCCCATGTCATGTAAAGTTCATCTGTTTGACTTTCTGACAACCTCTCCTTATCTTAATTTGGACTTGTAAGTCGAGGTTATTCACAGGTCAGCTCAGTGATTTGCAGGGCTTGTCAAATCAGTCCAAAGGCAAAAATATCACCTAGTGGAATATCTTTACAACTAGGAGCTCACATCTTAATGCTGGAAAACTTCTGCTTCTTCACAGCGTATCTTCTACAAATGCCACTTTGTTTTAGAAAGTCAAGCTTAAAAAAAGTTTCTGCTTGTTCAATGATGTAAACAGTTCTTAATTCTGTTTTATGCAAATAATTACAAGTCCTCAGAAAGATATGAAAACACCACCTTGCAGATCAATTCAGCAACCTGTTTACAGGTTTATGACAACGGCTCAACTTTTCACCCCGGCCGTATCTTTAGTTTACTGCCTGAGTGAGAAATTTATTACGGCTTCTCAGGATTAAACAGGATAGAAATAGTTGGCAGGGAGCAGCACAAAAACCTTGACCACTGTTGTATAACTGCAAATTATCACACTGAGGGCTTTTAGATTAATCAGTGATAATTGTCAGACATCAAATGCTTTGATTGTTTTAAAGCAAAAATAAAACATGTAGCTGTAGAAATTATTTTCTAGTTTCTCAGATTTTATCTGACTTTGCAATTTTTTACAGTGCCACTCCTGTTTTCTTTTTTATTATTTACTGTAAATTACTTTAACACCAGAGTGAAAAACATCGATTTGGGCAGCAGAAACTTTTCACCTGAACTGAAGAAAATACAAAAAAATAGAAAAAAAGTCCTCAAATACACCAAACCCAAAATATGTTTTCGGGACAAAAATCTAGTTTTGTATTCCTCCCAGAATAGCTATTTTATAGTTTTAAAAAATACAAGTTACACATGAAGAGTTAGACTTTACTTAGACTTATTTTATTGTCATTGCACAAAGAAACATAATAGGAAGTGAAATGTCATCGTTTGGCCACCGGAGCACAGAAACAGTGTTTTAGTTTAACTTAGTATTTCCAAGCAGTTTTAGACAGTTTTAGTGATGGGATTGTTGAGCAATCTGATGGCCAGTGAGAGACAGATGTTACTGAATAGAGTTAAAAAAATAAGAGTTAAAGAATAAGACAAAAAGAATAAACAAACAAAAAATAACATGAATTTATCAATAAGAACATGAATGGGATCAACTTAACAGAATGAGTTTAATTATAAATAACAGTGATGTAAAAATGTTTTATTTTCTCTGATCATCAAATATTGAAGAAAAACAAGCAGTTTTTACATGATGAGTTCATTTATTATCGGAAAAGCTGCTGAATTTAAACCAAACTGGCTTGTGAGAAAATATAACCTGTTATTAACTGAGATTCGTCATAATTTTTCATTTCAACTGTCACTGACTGTCATTGATTAACTCCACAAAGTTAATCAATGAGTAACTTTGTGGACAAGGGGTGTGAATACTTTAGGGCTGCCAGACACAGTATGTTATGTCTTAAAGTGACCAAAAGGTGGCGCCCTTCAACCCATGAATAGGCAAAAATGACACCTTCCGTTTAATTGAGTGACATCAACACTGACCTTGTTTTACGAAGGTTTCATTAGTTATTCATTTTTGATACTATATAGAGCAGCTAACATGTTGTGACTTCCTTCCCGTTTATTTCCTGTCCTCTGCTTCCTCTCAGAGGAAGAGGAGGAGGAGGAAGAGGAGGAAGAGGAGGGCGGACACTCAGCAGCATCCTCCAGCCTCCGCCCGCCTCTCTGGCTCTGCCTCCATCCGACACGGCGCTGGATCAGACCTGCAAGGGGGTGGGGGGCAGAAAAACACACTGCGGAAAGAGGGCGATGGCCGCCGGTGGAGGATGCGGGGAATCGGTGGATCAGTATCAGGCCGAGGTGGAGAGGCTCACGCAGGAGCTGGCCGAAGCCAACCGGGAGAAGATCCGGGCTGCGGAGTGCGGGTTGGCCGTCCTGGAGGAGAACCAGGCGCTGAAGCAGAAATATGCAGAGCTGGAAACCGACCAGGAGACCCTCCGGAAGGAGCTGGAGCAGCTACAGGAGGTAAGGCTCCGGAGCGGGAGCGTTTGGACCCGCGGGGACGGGAGCGCAGTGCGGTCAGCTGCTGGTAAACTTGAGAGCGAATCATCTGGGAGGGTCTGCCTTCCGGGAAGGGAAAAATAATTGGGCTGGTTATCTAATCTGATCTAATCTTTGACTGGAAACTGGAAATCCTTCAAACTGAACAGAGATTTAAAAAATAAAATAAAATAAAAATATTGGAAGCTGATAGTTTATAAGCTGCACAGTCTGAAGCCTGCAGGCCTAGTCCAAACCCAAACTCCCAATAAATAAAACATCCTGTAGGAATCTGGAACCTCTGCTGGGATCTCTCATCTTAATATCTACACTTTTAAATTAATTTCACATTCAACACACTTATTAAACTGTTGGATGAGGTTTTATGGAAAAAAACAACAACATAAGAACATGTAAAATCCAATATGTCAGAATCTTTCACCCTTGAGCCAAAGTGGCTAAAGAAGTTCTGTTGGACTGATTATACATTTGGTCCACTTGCATCATGGATCTGTGCAGCAATGAGACTCTGATGCTAACAGGATTGAGCTCAAGGTTATGGAGAGCCAATAAGGCGAGACGAAGCATTTCTGTTCAGTTGAACTTTGCAGAAAAACCTTCTGCCTGTTTGTCTCCTCCAGATCTGAACATCTACTGACCACCATGTTTAACCAGCTTCCATGTCCACAGCATGATGCTGCCACCATCTGTACAGTGTTAGTTATCCTCACCGCATCCCGTTTTGCTCATTATAGCATCTGCGTCTTAAAGGGCCAGTATTATTTGTTTTCCAGGCATTTTATAACACAATCAGGTAATTTATTATAAAAATGCTGTGTATGAAACATAACTTCACTTTGCAATTTAATGCCTTGAAATTGGGCCTCTGTCTCTTTAAGAAGCTTCTGCTCTTTCTGACATGTCATCACAGCAGTGTTTGTCCATTATGCCCTTTACAACTGTTCTTATGAGCATTGGGCTGAGACTGGTTCATATGATATGATGATAAAATAAGACATTTTAATCTAACCTTTAGTTTAGGAAAGATTAAAAATCAAAACAGTTTTGATCTTAAAACTTAGCCAGGTTGTAATAATTGGGGGCTCGTCTGGGATTTGAACCTTCTTGGACCTTTTGTTGTCCTTAATATTTAAAAATAAAATCAAATTTGTATATTTTCTTCATACATCACAATAATTTTCTTCTTTCAGTCAAATTTTAATTATTTCTTCTTTTTTTTTTTACCTTTGCTTTTTTACTTGGACTAAGACGACAGAGAGCAGGTGATTAGTAGACATGTTTATTTGTCCCAGACGGTTCTCCTTTAAGGTTTCATGCTGAGCACTGAAGGATGAAGACATTAAATATGTATCTCTGAGCTTTTTCTGTGTGACATTCTTGCACAGCTGCCTCTCTGCATTAAAAAATCATGATGGCATCTTTTGCTCAGCCTGTGCAGCATTTCGGGCAGCACTTAGCAGGTTACATCATGCAGATGTCATCCTATGTACATTCATGATCGTAAAGTTAAGGTGAGGAGACAACCTGACGCACCGTCTGGCTAATATCTCATCATTTTGGATTATTGTTGGCTGGCTGACAGAAAGTTGAAAGGTGTTGGAGATCAGTGTGGCCTGGTTACCAGCAGAAAGTTCATTTAGTGAAACGCTATGATAAGATCAGCCATCGCTTTCTGTAGAGTATCATATCATTCCCCCCTCCCTCACTTGTTGCTGTGTGGCGTCAGCTGGCTGGAAGAAAGCTTCTGGATTTTTCCTTCATCTCAAAAAATGTTTCTGTTTTTTATGAAAAATACAGGAAAACACCACAGGCCTCCAGCACCAATTTAATTTTGACATTATTATTCAATGCTATAAAACCTTTAGATATTGTATTTATGTTTATGCTCTCTACCGTCCTGCCTTATTTTGTTAATGTATATTTCTTGCTTTTATTAAAGTTATCGGGGAAAGAGAGAGAGAGAAAAAGAGAGAGAGAGACAGAGAGAGAGGAAATGGAGCTGCTGCGTAAACAAACTTCACTCTCTTCAAAATAAGAGCGTGAATATACACGGCTAACTACTTGAAAAATTCTTAACAATTGATAACCAAAACCTCTTCACACATGTCAAAATTTATTTAACTTTACAAAACAGCCAAGTAAATTGGTGCTTTAAAATGTATCCATGAAAATAAATTTAGAGGACGCTACATGTGCGAAATGTTTTCAAGGTTAGCTAAAAGCTAGCTATGTTATTATTAGCGCTTTAGCAGAAATGTGCCACCACTGACCATTGTTTCACTGATTCAGATCCTTCCTCTTAAATTACTAATACATTCTTCATTCCAATGGATGATAATACGTAAAAAATCATAAACACAAATCATATAGGTTTTTATTATTGTTTGCAAAATAACTGAATAAAAAACAGACTAAATTTAAAAAAATATACATAGTAAGGAAAAAGGAAAAAACTAACAATAATCAACAAATATAAATAAGAAGTTGTTTCTTTTGGCAAAGAATTTTAAATAAATTGCATTTCTTTTCTGTAACAGTTGATAAAATTATTACTTTTGAATTTCAGGTGATTGAACAGATTTGTGTTGCTGAGTTGTTGTGATGATTTCTTTCCTCTGCAGCAACTCATATCCACCACTGCTCCTCCACTTCCTGCCAAATTATATTAGCCCGACCTTTTTAAAACAAATGTTTTTAAAAGTAACTTTTTAAAACTACACCTGTTGACTAAACTAATCGGGCAGCAGTTTGATTTGTGTTAAAATAACAAAAAGGTCCAATAATCTGCTTAAGAAGTGCAGGACTTTGCAACCTTTAAAGTCCAAAGAGCTTTTCTACAAATAACCGGCTTAAAGCCACAAAGCAACTTTATATTTTTCATACATACCCAATAAATGACACTTGTTCATGGCGCCCTTCGCCCTTAAGAAAAAAATTACACATTTTCCAAAGTAAAAAAATCTAAATAAATATTAATGGTGCTTTTGTTGGGGAAATTGAACTTAACTGAAAACTTTTAAAGGTTACATTTGTTGCTGTATCTATATTTAAAATCATTATGTGACTTTAGGCAAAGTTATGAAGAGCCAATGAGCCGCTAGAGGCTCCAGAGCCTCAGGTTGAAGACCAATGAGGAGAGTGTGTGTTTATTCTGTTTTTTACTTAAGCCTGAAAACATCAAAATAATAATAAATAAGCCTCGTGGATTTCTGTAATAATCAAGGTTAAATCTTGATTTGCAACTATTTTGCATTTAGCATGAAACTGGGATATTTTACTTTAAATGATCGTACTTTAAGAGCCTGAGAATTATTATTCTCCACTGAGAAATAAGTTAAAACAGAATCAGTGAAGAAAAGGAAAGTTGCTAAATGAAAATTATGAAAATGAGGACTGATTAATTATTAGTAATTTAGTCACATATGTAGCTAATGTTTGACTTCCATCACTCAGATCTGTTGGGTGTTTTTAAAAAGCCGTTCTCTTTGTTCTGGTTTGTTTTCGTCGGCAGCAGCAGTGTTTCTCCAGCTGCTCGTCCGTCTGCGCGCCGTCGCTCGGCTCTGACTGAGGGAATATTCTGCCTGCATCATTCACACTAAAACACGCCGCCCCTCCTGCACCCGCAGCACAAACCTCTGTGTGAGTGCCAGAGTGCAAACCTGCCACCACAATAACATCATGTCTCCGCTCCACGTTCCCAGGAGAGCGGCCTTATCAGGGGAAGCTAGCTGCAGATGGAAAACCGAGGCGCCTCTGGGCCTGAAAGCAGTGAAATGCCTCATCATTCTGGAGGAAGAGACGTCTTCATTTTTATATAGGAATCCTGTTGACATCTCTTTTAAAATAATTTCATTATTTGGTCTCTGTTCACAGAAGTAACTGTGCCACATCTTGCTGAAACTCAACATAATTCTCATAATTCTTATTGGTTTGTTATAGCGGTGCACAGATTGCACTTTTCTGGCTGGTAACCGATCTTTATGAAGCCTGACTGCTCCGATTTAGCCGAAACCAATTTTTAGGTTTAAAAAGTCGCTAAATATAAGAACAAAGTTATTAAGTTGGCAATTACTGTTAACCACAGACATGCAGACTGCTGCTGGCCACGCCCCCCAACTCAATGTTTACATTCACACATGAAAATGTCTGCAAACAGATGTGCAATTATACAACCGTACATCTTTGAAAAGCAGAAGTGGAGCCTCCTGTACAACCAATCAGAATCCCGCAAGTGGTTTCAGGATGGTAAACCAACTAAACACTCGTCTTTCTCAACAGCCATCGTACGGTGAATACAGGTAAAACCAGCTGACCAAACATGCTGGAGTTGCACTGTGGTTGCTAGGTAACGGACTGGATTTCGCAGGGGTTGCTAGGTAACAGGCCTGTTACGTTCCAAAACTGTTTGAAACTGCTCATTTTTCAGACACCAAAAAGATGAATCTATTTCTGAAAAGCAGCTGGATGTTTTTTTTTAAGCATTTTGGATGTTTGCAGTAGAAACTCAAATGAAAGAAAAATGTGAATCCTGCCTGATGCGTCCCCACATCACACATCACAAGTGAAGAGCTTTATCACGTTCTGTAAATTCAGCAACAAACTTGTTATTTGATGCACTTTCTGGTAAACATCTGAGGCTGTTTAGGGTCATAATATTCATAAATGGGGATAATTATTTAATCTGTTTATGTTTTATATAAACTGAAACAGAATGTTGATGGATGAGTTTGGATTTGCTATTAACTTTAGAAAATCTCCAGGTTCGATCTCAAAGAAGAACAAAGATGCGTCCGTGTGTTCCACATTTGCATCGCTGCTGCTGCTGCTGCTGCTGCTGCTGCTGCTGCTGCTGCTGCTGCTGCTGCTGCTGTGTTTGCATATTTTTAGTTTTTGCAGTTCTTGCTGCTCTGGTTGAACGTCCAGATCACAGCTGGTGGAGAGGATGCTTCTTAGAACTGGTGTTAATTTTCACCTGCTTGTTTTTAAAATGGAGATATAACAAAAACAAACCCACACAATTTTAGTTTTTTATTTTGCATGTGAAGCAAATGTCTGCCTCTCTTTGCTGCCTGAGGGCAGAAGCAGAGCAGCAAACCGAGGCTGCGCTCCCTCTTTGTTCTGATACTTTTACTTCTCTTTGTTTTCTTTCTGCCTGTCGGCCCAGTCCCGCTCTCATCCCTGTGTGTGTGCGTGTGTGTGTGTGTGTGTGTGTGCTCTTTGACTCTGGATAGCTGCATAAGCAGTGACGGACACACTCCTGTGGTCCTGCTTGTTAGCGCTGTTTCCGGGCAGATCAGAGTCCGATGGGAGGAAATCAGAGGCTGGAGAGGAAGATGCCGTCACAGCAGAGCATAGATGAAGTGTCATGGCTGTGGGTTAAAGTGGCCATGAATTACCATTTAATAGTCAAACTGCCTTCCATATTATGATCTGAATAATTATTTTATTCAATCGATTTACTCTTGGCAAATTTAGGAATAGATTCGACCAATCATTTTGTTTCTGTTTGAAAATGAGAACCAGCTCTAATAAAACAATTATCTGTTCTTATTTAGATTTTTCATGTTGAAAATGATTTATTATAAATTATAATCAGAATGAAAATCTTTACTGGCATGACAGCGTTTGTGTGTTTCTACAGTGAATGTGATGATTTGCTGGAAGGCCCCATTATGGTACTAAGTTATATCATGTTTTATTTCTTTGACATAAAGAGATTAACAATAGATTTTTATGATTGAATTGTTGTTGTGGTTTTCCGTTCATATTTTAGTATTTTGATCTAAAGCCAGTAATTCTTACTTATTGAACCTGTTATAGTTCTATCAGTTATTCTGATGATTAATCAATTAATCAGATTTTTAAAATATCACATTCTGCGGTTTTTTTCTTGAGGTTGATGAACATTTATCTCGTGTTGTTCAAACGGCTGCAGATGAATAAGATCAAAGTGTTTAATATAATCTCTTCTGCTGCAGGTAAATTGTTGCAGATTATCACTGAGCAGATTATCATCCATCGCCCTCTCAGCCTCTCTGCCTGCATTTTTCAGGACAAACTCACTCAGTAACAAAAGAGGCAGGCAGGTTGTCAGTCGCCTCCCTCGTTCTGCTCTTTTCTCTGTAAGGTGAAACATTTCTGGAGGAGCTAAATCAATCCATGATGAGATGGTCTGCTTTTGTCTTTCTATTTTTTCCACCTCTGCACCATCAGCTCCCCGTCTCCTGTTACCCCCATACCCCCTTCCCTCTGCCCTCCCCTGCGGTCTGAACCCCCCCATCCCCACCCTCCCCTGGAGTGAAGTGGTAATTATCCATCGATTTCTGCTCTGCTTGTTGAAAATGTATCATGTCAGAGCGGCGCTGTGTGTAGCGTAGCATACATAGTGGAAATCAGTGCATGCTGGTGCAAACGGCGCAGCTTGGTTGTGCATCAGACCAAACAGTGGGAGTTTCTGCAGCTGAAGCCGTCTGGGAGAAAAGTAGCGTCTCCTGAGAGGCGTCCAGGCGCGGGTCACAACAGAACCAACCCACTCCACCTGCTCTCGTTTTGTTGTTCCTAAATTGACAGATTAAATATTGAGCTGCAGTTTTGGTGATGTCAACCTGTCACCATAGCAACACGCTCCGGGATGCAGCCCAGCTTGGTCATCATAAACATTTATTTTTCCTTTTGGTTCATGTGACGCTGGCGTCTCCATACAAGCCAGAAGCTGCACAGAAAGCTGTGTTTTGCTGCAGTGAAACCCAGTAGGAGCAGGACAACCTGCCTGCAGGATGCTGTATTGATTAGTGGTCGACTTTAGCTGTGTCTGCTGCAAACTCTGAAAGCAAAGCAAAAATTCAGACAGTCTTCGTTTTGGGAAAACTTTTGGATTCACAACAGAAAAATCTTCCTCTAACAAGCTGATGTGCTTCTGACATTTTCTCACTTCATGCCTGTTTACAGAGATCCAGTCCAGTTTTTATTTGATCAAACCAGAACAGGAAACTTTTCAGGCTGCAGCATCTATCCTTCAGATTCAGTTTAGATACTTTTCATTGTTGTTTCCTTGTTCTTGATTTTAGTTTGTGCATCTGGAAGTGACAGTGTGTGTGTGTGTGTGCGTGTGCGTGTGTGCGTGTGCGTGTGTGTGTGTGTGTGTGTGCGTGTGTGCAGCCTGTCCTCTGATTGGCTGGTGGATTCATCTTAATTAATGGATTAATTAATCCATTAATCATTAATTAATGACCCAGCAGCGGCTGTCAATATTTCACAGTTTGATTGGATCGTATCGGGTTTGTTTTGCCTGAATTCCCAGATTTAAATCGGGAAACTGGAAAATAAAAATGGATTGAAGGATTTAAGTTGAATGAAGGATTCTGGGAAATTTTGAAGCAGAGCATCCCGCAGGCGGTGTTGTCCCCATTCTGTTGTCTGGGAATTATTCAATAAAAAACACGTTAGTTTTTTTCTCCTGCTGGTAATCTGTATTAAATTATGGATTATTTTATTTTGTCAGTATAATCAGAGGGAAACGGGCGTCAGATCCCTCTTTCCCTCCGTTATTATCTGTGAAAGCTTCATCTCAGCTCCGTGTTTCTGCTGCAAAGCTTCACTGCAGGCGGGGAAATGAAACTACAGGATTATCACTGTGCAGCGCGGCGCGCCGGCTTTCTCAGTGATAAACTGTAAACATCTCTGCTGATTCAGGCGAGGCCTCAATCTCCTTTAAAGCTGTATTTATTGATTATATTTAATAAAATCGGACAAAGCCAACGTGGACATTAAAAATGTCTGATGTTTCTGGTGATCTGCAGCCGTGATTACCCAGCTTCCCCTGCCTGCTGGCGACATGGCCGCTTACAGGCCTCACATCTCTTGACTTGGCACTTTCCCTGGTTCCTGAAGCTGATGGCGACATTTCTGCGTCCTTGTTAGAGGCTAAATATGGCTCCGACCGCCTCATCACAAACTCATCATGGAAAACTGCAACTCACTCTGTAGCCGTCAACAGAGACTTCCTACTCAGAATGAACAAATAAACCGAATTAAAATGCTTGGATGAGATGTAATGAAATATATTATTAATATTTAGTGATTTTCCTGCTTTTACTGAATTAAAATATTGAGATTATGAGTTTTATTTTCATAGAAAGCGTAGTGACCGTTGTTCGGCTGCATGATCTGTAGCTCATATTCTCAATAACTGCGGCTGCAGAATGTAAATGTCATTAAAAATATTTGTGCATATCTGTTGATATGACAGATTATTATGAGACAGATAATCTGAGAATAAATCAAGCTGCTCTGCCTTCTCCCAGCACTAACTAAAAACAGCCAATCAGATCCAGGAGGAGGGTCTTAGCGCTGCCAGTCACCCTCTGTGTGGCGCTGCTCCTCCCCCTGTACACACACACACACACACACACACACACACACACCCTCTGCCTCTCTCAGCAGCGGTCCTGGTCGTCTCTCTGTGGTTCTGAAAGTCCAGGTGTCCTGCTGGACGTCCATCTGGTCTTCCTGTGAACGAGTCGTTTTACGTGGAAGCGACTCAGAAGATTTAAGTCCTTTATGAGTTGATTGTTTTTGCTTTAATTAAATGATATTTGCTGTGTTGTGGAGAAGCGACACTATTGTTATCATACAGAAATGTTACATTTTCATCCATCACCGACAAAACGAAACTTAAAAATCGACACCAATCGTGGTTGCAGTTATTAATGAGGAGGATTTTTTATGCTTGTTTTATCATTTCCGTTCAGTTTATTCATATAGCACCAATTCACAACAAATATTGAAAAACATCATTTGAATTCAATGACCCATGATTCTGATTGATCCTAGTAATCAATCAGTGCATTAAGCTCAGTTTATTATACAAATTAGTTTTAAAAGCTTCTGTCTAAGGAAACCATGTTGAGTTTTTGACGGCTTAAATTGAAACACAGAGTTCAGAAATCTGATATGCTTCATTTGTTTAAGACCAAGTCTGAATTGGTTTTAACTGAGTGATTGTGCCGAATGGGTGACGGTCAGAGGAAAAGTGGGCGCAGCAGTGAGTGTTTGCATGGACAGCTTCCTGCCTGCTGGACCTGTGATGATGACCTGCCTCCAGTGAAATCCTTATAATCCTGTTTTACTTTAAACACAACTTATCACAGAAACGGATCTCAGGAAATGTTCCACGGTTCCTGCCGTAGTTTGGGTCCCTTGCAGAAAATTCTCGTTATAATTTTCATTTTCACAGTAATCAGTCATGAGGATATTAGACTGTGAGAGTAAAATCCTTAATTTGAACTGAAAAACACTGGTTGTGTCTGCATTCCTGCACTGAAACTGTAACTGCAGCCCACTGGACTAAACCCTGACCATGAAAATCTGATCAAATCTGCTGTAAATCCCTTCCTGTCTTTACATTTCTAACAAGTAAACTTCCTGTTCCAGTATGCATCACAGATTAAGCCGTCCCTTAATGCTGCGTGTGCAAAAAGATTTCTGTTGCACGCTCACTCCCAGAAAATACAGGATTTCACACCCTAAAGCTCCTCATTATGGGCTGCAACACAATGGGAGGGATTTCAGGGTCGAACGCTGTTCCTCCTCCTCCTCCTCCTCCTCCTCCTCCTCCTCCTCCTCCTCCTCCTCCTCCTCCTCCTCCTCCTTCTCCTCCTTCTCTTCATCCTCCTTTTCTTTCTCTTCATCCTCTTGCTCATCCTCCTCCTCCTGGTTTGGCCCCAGGAATGAATATCTACAGCCTGGGATTTTATTGTCTGGACACTGAAGCACAAAAGGCAGAAGACGCCTGAAGACTGAATACATTAAATGCTTTTCTTTGCAGAGAACTGAACTGGTGTTCAATGAGAAACTCCAAGATTAAATCAGTTTTATGAAAATGGTGAAAAACTATAATAGTTTACAGTAAATATGTATTTATCCAGGTTTGTAAAACTGGCAGTTCTGATTTTGCATTGAAGTACTAAAAGTATAAAACTTTTTCTTTTTCAACACGACAATTTAGAGTTGAACAAAAGAATATATTATGATCTTTACCATCTTAAGTTAGCCGAAAGCAGAGTTAGCATGAATAATATTGTTATTTCTCCAGTCATGTTTGGTTGTGAAGTAAGAAGATCCAAATGCAGGTATTGAGAAAGCAGAATTTATTTGATGGATAAAAGGAATCAATAGTTAATTATAGGGAATAAAAGTTAATTATATGAATAATCAAGAGGACAACATGCAGAACAGTTGGATCTGAAGTGGAAGTGGCTCAAATTCAGAGACATTTGGATTTTTCTGCAGTGAAGAAATCAGAATTGAGTCGTTCAAACTGCTGTGAAAACGTTGGATATGGGTCACATTCTGAAGTGCTGTTGTGTTTTTGTAATGTTTATGATCACTGTGGACGGTGATGCTGTGGGCAGGAAGGACCTCCAGTAGCAGTCAATGTTGTAACAAATCTGAAAAGGCTTCTGACCGAAGACTATTACTGTCTTCAGTCTCACGCTAACATGCTAACAGCTTAATGTCCAGGGAACCAGTGACGTGCGGTCAGGGGAGGCAGGTGAGGCAGTGCCTCACCAGCCATCATGGAAAGAAAGAAAATATATAATCATAAAGTAATTTAAATTGTTATATTCATCCGGTGGTTTGTACTAAAAAATATTTATTTTTCATGTAGCTTCACCAATTTCGATTTTTATTTGTTCAAAATCGATGAATTTTCTTATTTTCCCATTCAAATGCTTGGAAGCGATGCCGGTGAGGCAGCAGCGAGCTCTGCCTCACCTTGGATTGCGCAACCCCTGGCTCTGCGCTGGCTGCTAAGCGGAGAGAGCATGTTGCTGTACGGCGTCAATAAAATGGTTTAAACAAATTTAATATGTGAACTTATTTCCAATAATTTAGCTTATGTATATAATGTACAGTGCTTTTTGTCACCAACTGTGTTTGTGTAACGTGTTTCGTGTAATGAGCGATTATAAACGGCAGAGAACAGGTTCGAGGTGAGGCAGGCAGTTCTCTTGCCTCATGGCAGGGGGCGCTCAAGATCCCAGACGTTCGTCTTGTTCACTCCTCAACTGCCGAGTAAGTGACAGCGAGCTAGGCTAAACGATTCGGGAAGCAAGTCGAGTGCAGCGATAGATTATAATAGAGATAGTGATTTTTTTCCTCTCGCTTATCCCGACTTTCGACATGGATGACTACATTACAACTGTTGTAATGTAGTCATCCATGTCGAAATGTGTGTTTTGTGAGCTACAGTTTGTATGTGTAAGGATGCAGAAGTGAAACATAACCTGTAAACTGCTGTCAATCTATGCATCTATTTGCAAATCTGATTCTGATGACGTCAGTGCCTCACCAGCTATGAACCTCACCGCACGTCACTGCAGGGAACAGAGACAATATTCCACAGTCACATGTTCTGGACGTCACCATCAGGGGTTAAACCAGCTCTGCTGCTCCACCTCCTTTGTTTTTTCTGCTCCTCTTTAAATCTCTTTCTGGCCATTTGAGGCTTTGAGATGCTAATCAGCTAACCGAGATGCTAATCAGCATTACCTTGTTGTCACGGTTACACATCACAACTGTCCAAAAGTAAAACAAACCAAAAAATCGTTTCAGCTAACAATTATTCCAGAAGAAATAATTGTCCAAACCTGCAAAAATTCAACCAGAAACGTTTGATTAACCATCAAACTACTTTCAGTTTGTTCTGCATGAAGCTGAAGCTTCCTGAGCCTCTTCATGGGTCAGCAGCGTCCATCACTGTCACTCTGTGTGATTGTCTGTAAGTGGAGAGGAAGTGAGTCCTGTGAAGGAAGGTCTGTTATAAAACCATCTGCTGCTCGTTAGGAGCCTCCCTGGATGAGCAGCTCCTGATTCATTGTCTCTAACTGGGACATCGTGTCTCTCTGTGTCTCCATCTGCATTTCCAGCCAGTCAGTTTGAGTTAAGAGCAAAATTTAAGAAAATTGAATTAAAAACTGTTGAAAATAAAACTTTCACTCATTACTTTTGCTTCAGTGCTACTGTATGTGTGTGGGAGCAGCAGTCATGTGAAATCTCCCCTGACTGCTTGGCAACCTGGCAGGGAGCAGAAACTCCCACAACTCGTCCTGCGATGTCCTTTCCTTCCTCTGCTGTCCCACCTCCTGGCCTCAGCTGTTTTGTTCTCGTCCGATGTGGGAATCCGGCTCGTTCAGTTTCCCCGTGCTTCGAATTAATCAGCAGAGCTTTTTTATTGTTCACATGCTGCTCATTTTTTAATCAAGTCCTTCACTGCAGCCACACCACTGCTGTCAGGAGAGCAGGGAGACGGGCGAGACGATCTGAAGGAAAAGAGAAGAAACTGGAGAACAGGCTAATAATAATAATAATAATAATAATAATAATAATAATAATAATAATAATAATTGAGCTACTGTTTGTTCTGTTTACGTTTTTGTGCATCACTGGATTTTACTCATTAAAAGTGGAAGTTGAGCAGGTTGTTTATGCCTGAAGGCTTGAATGTTCTGTGTTTGCATTTGTTTCAGTTGACTGATTATTACTCACACTTATTTCATATGCTAACTCTAACTTTGTGTTTCGAAGGCAAAATAAAATGTTCTGTTGAAGTTAAGTGTCCTGTAGGGACGGCAGCCTCTGCCTGCAGGAGTCTCTGCTCAGAACCTGGACGTGTCCCGGTCCGGATTTAGGGTGTTTAGGAACAAGCAGCTGCTCAGATGGGGACACTTCAGCTAATCATGTACATTAGCACCTTAGCATTTTCGCTGAAATGAAAACTGTTTATCACACTTGCTTCCGCTAAAGCGCTAATTTACTTGACTTTTTCATAAACATCCTGTCCTGTGGCTGTGAGTGGAGCCCCCTAGTGGTCAGCTACAGTGTAATATTTGTAGATTTCTTCAGTTTTTGCTTTTTTCAATCACTCTTAAATGTTTTATTTCATCAAAAACATTCTGATATCAGACTAAGATGCTGTGAGTGAATGCTAAAAGCAGCTTTTGTCAGAGATCACAAAGTTAAACAACAGATCCTGTCTGACATCATGACGCCTGCAATGCCATCCATTCATTTCCCAAAAGTGTGGAGAAATAATTTGTAGTCACATTAGTGACTAAACATTCACTGAATAAGAGAAACAAATTCTCCAACATGAATAATTCAGAGTTCTTGAACAAAAGCGAAACAGAAAACTGATCCGTTGTGGGTAGTGGATTCATGTCTAATGGAAAATAATGGAAACTCGTATATCATAAATGGTTCATAATGAACAGAGGAGAGGATGTTTTTTGGAAGGAGGGTTTAGTTATAATCTTCTTTATTGGCTGCTCAGAACCTGCTCCCTAAAGCCTTCTAGTATTTCTGACCTTGAATTGTTTAGTTTCACATCACATGTTAATTTTGAGCATAAAAATCTCCAGATGAAGCTGCATTGATTGGTTGAGGCCAGCGGCACCACGGCCCGGTTCTGCTGAGGCGCTGAGAGCCGGGAGGGGTCGGAGTGTATCGAACCACCGGGCTGCTGCTTCTCAGAGAAATCCATTTTCTACTCATGAATTCTGACTGCAGTCAGAAAACATTTTTAGGAAGAAGGAGGATAAACAGCAGAACCTCAAACTAGTTTATTTATGTTTTAGGTTTTAGTTTTGTGATTTTTAGCACATAAAACCTGCTGTGTGTTTGTTTGTGTTACTCATTACTGGTTTGAGATTTTTGGTTTGGATTATTTTGGATTATCTTTCTTTATTATGCGTATGGATTAATGCACATTAATTTATTGTATAAATGCTGAAAAAATACTTTATTTCAAATGGTTGATTTTGATGGGAAAGTGGTTTTGATGGAAATACGTTTTTATTTTTTAGAATAAATTTATCTTACTAAAGACTTCACATTTTAAACTTTCATTTACTAAAATGTTTTTTATATAGTAAATACCTTATTTAATTTTCTTCATTTATAGCGAAACTATTCACTCTAATTCTGTAAACGTTGAATGTTTAATGCTTAAAATGGTTCATTTATTGGTCATCAGACCTTGTAGATACAGAGAAAACAAACACATTCATGAATCAAAATTTCATCACTAAGAATTAATTAAAACTATTATTTTTGCTTAGTTTGTTTAGAAGGTTTTCATTGATCATCTTTGAGATCAGTTGATGAAGATGATGGATTAAGTTGAGCCTTTCTCTACTTTCCTCTCGATCTTCTCAAGCCGCCGTTTCTGTGGGACGACTGGAGGATTTTCAGCTCCGTCTGAGTTTCTGCTCTGTTTATTGACGAAGCGGCGCCTCCATGATTGGCTCCACTTGTTCTGTTGGTGCCTGATTTGGTTTCCTCAATCAAGCCTCGGCGCCTTCAGTCAGCTTCCAGCGATGTGAAAACCTGTGTCATGAAAATGGGAACAGTGTATCTATTGATCAGTGAAACATCAGCCGCCTTGGACGGGCCAACAGGTCCCCCATGTTGGCGAGTCGACGGCCGCAGTTTCACCTGGCGGCCAGGCGGAGCTGCAGGTGCATCATGTGGTTTCTCTCTCTCCAGGCGTTCGGTCAGGCCTACACCAACCAGCGCAAGGTGGCAGAGGATGGAGAGACCATTGAGGAGACGCTGCTGCAGGAGTCAGCCTCCAAGGAGGCGTATTACATGGGCCGGCTGCTGGAGCTGCAGACGGAGGTGACGCTGAGCCGCTCGGTGGCGTCCAATGCTCAGGCGGACAACGAGAGGCTCAACGCGCTTCTGCAGGAGCTGCGAGAGGTGAGCTTGACTAACGGCAGATTTATTTTCATTTTGTGAAAGTGAGGTAGCTGGTTGACCTTTCATGACCTCTGGAAACATTTAGTGATATTTTTTAAATGATAGCGGCACAAATGAATATTTTTGCTGAACAAATGTTTGGTGAAGGGAGGCAGTGTTTTATTAATGTTTTATTAGTGTTTTATTAATGTTTTATTAGTGTTTTTTAGGGTTTTTTTAGTGTTTTATTTGGTGTTTTTTGTGTTTTTTAGTGTTTTTAAGTGTTTTTAGTGTTTTTAAGTGTTTTTTAGTGTTTTTAAGTGTTTTTAAGTGTTTTTAAGTGTTTTTTAGTATTTTTAAGTATTTTTAGCTCTTAGTAATGTTGATCTGGTAATTGTGTTAATTTAGTAATCTAGTGTTTTTGTAATTTATTGTGTGAACTGTAGTGTATGTTGTGTGTAATGTCTTAAGCTGCTGGGACTTTGAACTTCCCCTTGGGGATTAATAAAGTATTCATCATCATCATCATCATCATCATCATCATCATCATCATCTTCAGTCAGGTCCAGACCTTTGGCAGGTCCAGGGAACCGGCCTCACTCAGGACGGGTCTGGAAGTGGACAGTCTTTACTATAGAACATAAGTTACACTGTCAAAAATTAACAGCAATAATTTGGATTATTTAGTCCATCGTAAGAGAAAAAATATTGGCTAATTTCCCAAAGTCATATTTTTACCGTCTTATTTAATTATTTGTAAATGTCCCAGTTTCAAACTAATTATTTAGTTAGCAAAAAAAAAATTTGTTGGAAGCTAAACATTTAGCTCTAAACTAAATATTTAGCTGAGAGCAAAAAATATAAATATCTAAAATGGAAATTTACTGACTGTTGACAGGAAGTGGACTTTCAGAATAAAAGCTTGGCCAAACTCTACATAAACTCCTGCTGTCGTTGTTGCTGTAGATCCCTCTGTAAACGTCTGTATTGCCATTAAAACGACTGATACTATGTTTGAAAATTAAATGTAAAGAGGAAAAGAAACAAGGAAAATAGTTTGTTAGTTTGAAGACTAAATATTTATTTTGAAACTAAATGCTAAGTATTTAGAACAGAATCCCTGCTGTAGATGTTTGTTTTAGTAAAATCACCTGAACAAGTGCTGCTTACATATTAACCTGATTTTTAATTAATTAGAATAAGGCTTTATGTGAAAATGTAAATAATAAATAAATATTTTACAGATTCTAGTTTATCTAAATGTAGTTTCTATAAATAATATGAAATATTTTCTCTAAAAAAAGCTAAATAACCCTTTTTTAATTTTTACAACATCATGAATAAAAATTCTCACATATTTCTTTAATCAAATTGTACATTTAATATATTTTGGTATTTTATTTTTGAAAAGATCTGCAAAGGAAATCAGAAAAATATTTTATGGTTTTTAGCATACAAACATAAAGCAAAGTTCATTCACAATATTTAGTAATGCATTTTATTGTTTTTAATTTTTAGGGAAGTTTAAAGGATTCAGTGTTTTTTATGTAGAGCAAAAATCAACATTAGCTGCAGAACGATTTAATTGTAGCTGAATGTGGAAAAAAATCTAAAATTGATTTTATATATTTTACATATTTATATGTTTTAAACTTTATACCATCAGATCGTTGTTAAACTAATTGGGTCAAAAAGTTCCCAAAGGTCATGAGGTCACGCGGACAAACGTTCCAGCCTTTGTCACAGAGGAAACGTGATGCGTGCTCGTCCCTCCAAACGCCAACATGGCTGCAGGCGCGGCGTGGGGGGGCTCACGAGTTCGAGCTGGGGTCAGATGCCACGGCAACGACCCCATTGTGGGGGGCAAATCCGGTGCTAAGCTGGGAATCAGTGAAATGCCCTGAGCTCGGCACTGTGCAGCGACTGGGCCAACTGGGCCGCTCCCATTAAACACACCTCACTCATTCACTAAACGGATCAGAACAACTGCTGCCAACAACCGCTGCAGTTTCCTCCTCGTTCAGTGAATGCACTTAAATTAACCTGCAGCAGGAGACGACTGTCAGCGCACATTATGGGAAGCTGCACTTGATCAACTTTATCATTGCAGAGGTTGAAGTTGCTCTGCTCTGCTTTGCTCCTTCGGTTTTAGCTTAGTGGAAGCATCATGCTGTGGGGCTGTTTTTCAAACTGGTCCACTTCATAAAATAGATTATGAGGAAAAAACATTCTGTAGAAATATTTAAGGAACATCTAAATACATCAACCAGGAAGTTAAAGCTGCAGATGGACGATGAGCCTCAACATGCTGGTCAGAAAAGGGCTTCAGGTCAAATAGTTCAAAGTTCTGATATTTAATGAATAGAAATATTTTTGTTGTTTCTAACTGGCCTGAAACAGAAGAATTTTGATTTAAACGTATTTGATTTGGTGGAATCTTAACTTCTGGTTTTAACTGTAGAGACACAGACATTCTGGATTTTTTAATCACGTCTCTGCGCTGTAAATGTCTTCAGGCCCCCTCACTCTGTCTTTGGGTCAACATTTCTGCCTAACTTTATGCACAGGGGGCTGCAGCGGAGCTGCAGGCAGCTCTGCAGCAAAAACAGGGAGCAGATGCTCACATATTCTGGAAGAACTTCATTATTTCTTGCTTTTCTTTTCTTTACATGAAATCTATCAAAAGCTACATGTTAGAATACAAGTTCAGCCATATTTCAGTAAAAATGAATCTGTCTGTAGTTTTTTGGAAAGTTTGTATTCCTTCACTCTTCTGCCAAGCTGAGTGACGTTTGCCCCCCACCTTCTTCAAATCAGACACAATTCTTGTCAAACGTTTGTGCAGTAATTTTTTTCTTTTGTGCTGCTTTTGCTTTGAATATAATGAAAGTTCAAAGGTTAAAAGTTCAACCAGCCCCTCCACATTACCCAAATCTAACAAAATTGGTGTCGTTTGTGTTTGTGTAGTAAAAAATTTATTTTGTGGTAAGATTTGAACTTCCCTCAGGTTCTTAATCAGGTATTGACTATTAAACTGTCTCTTCTGTCCCTCCTCTGTCTCTACCTTCCTCTCTCGTTCTGGTTCCGGTTCTCCTGCAGAGCAACGAGATGCTGGACCTGCAGCGCAGCAGGATGAGGGAGGAGATCAAGGAGTATAAGTTCAGGGAGACGCGTCTCCTGCAGGACTACAGCGAGCTGGAGGAGGAGAACATCACCCTGCAGAAGCTGGTCTCCACGCTCAAGCAGAGCCAGGTCACAAAGATGATCATCAACACTTTGTTCCCCTATTGGGTTAGAGTTTGCACGTCATTACGGTGTTACTTTTCACCCACTCATGACATGTATGCATTCTCACTTTACCCACCATGAGGAAATATGATCCTGGCTGACTGGTCATCAGTTTGGAGAAGAAGCAGCTGCTTCGTTTTAGTTCCTCTGGTCTCAGTCTGCTGATGGTTCTGCAGCTTCAGCCCAGCGCTGATCCTCCACCTGGATCACATCCTTTCTGTCTAATGCATGCTTTTATGTTGAAGTCCGGTGTGTCAGGAGTTAATTCAACAAGAAACAAAATTCATTCAGATTTCAGAATAAAAGCACAAACTTAGAGAAACTGGTTCCTCAAAGTTTCTGTTCAGGCTGGAAAATTCTGGAAGTCAGAAGAATTTTCCATCTGGATCAGTTTGGAAAAACATCCATCCATCATCCATCTGTTCATCCATCCATCCATCTGTTCATCCATTCATCCATCCATCTGTTCATCCATTCATCCATCTGTTCATCCATTCATCCATCCATCTGTTCATCCATCCATCCATCTGTTCATCCATCCATTCATCCATCCATTCATCCATCTGTTCATCCATCCATCCATCTGTTCATCCATTCATCCATCTGTTCATCCATTCATCCATCTATCCATTCATCATCCATCCATCCATCCATTCATCCATCCATTCATCCATCCATCCATCCATCTGTTCATCCATCCATCCATCTGTTCATCCATCCATTCATCCATCATCCATTCATCCATCATCCATTCATCCATCTATCCATCTGTTCATCCATTCATCCATCCATCTGTTCATCCACCCATCCATCTGTTCATCCATCTGTTCATCCATTCATCCATCTATCCATTCATCATCCATCCATCCATCCATTCATCCTTCCATCCATCATCCATTCATCCATCCATCCATCCATCTGTTCATCCATCCATTCATCCATCATCCATTCATCCATCATCCATTCATCCATCTATCCATCTGTTCATCCATTCATCCATCCATCTGTTCATCCATCTGTTCATCCATTCATCCATCTATCCATTCATCATCCATCCATCCATCCATTCATCCTTCCATCCATCATCCATTCATCCATCCATCCATCCATCTGTTCATCCATCCATCCATCTGTTCATCCATCCATCCATCCATCCATCCATCCATCCATCCATCCATCCATCCATCCATCTATTCATCCATCCATCCATCCATCCATCTATTCATCTGTTCATCTAGGAGAGATTTTCTTAAATTTATTGTGATTTTTGGGTAATTATATTTTAGTGAGACTTTTGAAGTTTATATTTCTAGAAAATCTGAAATTTTGACACAAAGATAGAAAACTAATTTCTGGTCAGAGTGACTGGGAACCCACCAGTGGGTCCAGTTGCGTGACTGCTATCCTTCCTGCTGCGCTGCAGGTGGAGTATGAGGGGCTGAAACATGAAATCAAAGTTCTGGAGGAGGAGACGGTCCTGCTCAACAGCCAGCTGGAGGACGCTCTGCGTCTGAAGGACATCTCTGAGGGACAGCTGGAGGAAGCGCTGGACGCCCTGAAGACGGAGCGCGAGCAGAAGAACAACCTGAGGAAGGAGCTGGCCCACCACATCAGCCTGAGCGACAGCATGTACGGGGCCGGGGCCCACCTGGCGCTCACCGTCACCGGCGTCGAGGGCCTCAAGTTCACCGAGGAGACCGGCAGCGGCAACGTTCCCAACGGCGGCGCCATCCCTGCTGCCAACGGCAACATGGAGGACAGCAACCGCTGCAACGGCCACCTGCACCACAGCCCCGTCCTGGCCAAGGCCAGCGGGGATTACCGCGCCGGCAGGAAGGCCGACGGCCTGGTGCCGGACCTGTTCAGTGAGCTCAACCTGTCCGAGATGCAGAAGCTGAAGCAGCAGCTGCTGCAGGTGAGTCATGTGACTTTAAATGATCAGCAGCAGATCAGAGAGAGACATGAGTCGATCAGTTTAAATGTTGTAGTCCAGATTTTAGACAACAAGCTGATAGAATAACTAATCTGGCTTTTCACCAATTCATAATCTGATAAATCAAACATGATTACATCAAAATGACAGTTTATTAGGAAGTTTAGGACGAAAAAGAGGAGTAAAATTTCTAGAAAAACTCAGAGATTTGGAGATTAATCTCAGAAATATTCTAAAAAAAACATGGAAATTTCTGAGGTCCAGAAGTAAAAAAAATAACTAGATAACAAACTAATTTTGAGATTTTACAGAATTATTTTTTCTTTTGCGTTCTCTCGCAATAATGTACTCATCAGTTCATAATTGAATACTGTAAGCCTTTTTCATACTTTCTGCTGTTTTATAAGGTTTTCATGAGGTTTTTCCATGAATCTTAATATCTCATGAAATAACTGAAGTTTTAATTCTTTTTCTTTAAAATGGAACCACAAACTGATTTAAACAGAAACATTTTATAGGAAAGAGAAAAAATACATCCAAACTATTTGGACTATTTCTGAGTTATTATCAGAGTTATGAATCATTTGACAGATTTGATTGTCTCTTTTTTTTTTTAGGGTCGTTTTTACGTCCGACACAAACAGACATAAACATACGAGGAATAAATCAATTTTCAATCAGCTCTTTGCACCAAATAGTTAAGAATAAACATGTTTTCACTGTTTGAAATGAAAATTTGACATAGTCTAATGTCAATATTTAAACTGATATCAGACTGTACAATAGACCAGCAAATATTGCAGTAAGCTTATTGTCAGGGATTATTGTCAGGGATTATTGTCAGGGATTACAAGAGAAAAACATTCCCCACACCCCCTGGGGGCTCCATAAGATTCCTCAGAAAATTTCTAGAAAAAGAATTTCAATCTAGAAAAGTTAAACACTTGCTAGAAGAAATTTTGAGATTAATTTTACATATTTTCTGGAAAAGGTTTAAATAGACAATTTTCAACTTTTGGAAATTCAAATGTGAAAAATGTTTGACATTTCGAGCTCAGAAATGTTCATTTCTGAGATTAACCAAGAAATTTTGGAAATTATTCTTGTACATTTTTAATATTTTGAACCGAGAAATTTCCTATTTTTTCTAGACGATTTCTGAAGTTTATCTAAAAATTTCAGAGGTTTTTGTTGTAAATGTACTCCTTTTGTCTACAACGGCCCCATCACTCCGTCCTACATCAACCTGTCCACCAACTGCAGGTGGAAGTTAGTATCTTTTGCTACAACTGCACATCTCTCCTTTTAGAAATTATTTACATTGCCTCTGTGTAAATAAACAGCATTGTGATAATTCATTTAACAAGACAAGTGTAGCTGTGAAAAACACGATAAATAAAAAAGTAACAGAAACGGAGAACTGCAGTCAGTATTTCAGGTTGTGCAACAAATAATTTCTTGTTACACATTTTTAGCATTTTAGAAGTTATAACTTTTCCTTCTCCACCTCCGTCCTGCAGGTGGAGCGTGAGAAGGCGGGTCTGCTGATGACCCTGCAGGAGTCGCAGACCCAGCTGCAGCACACGCAGGGCGCCCTGACGGAGCAGAACGAGCGCGTCCATCGCCTCACCGAACACGTCAACGCCCTCAAACACCTGAACGCCGACAAGGAGCTGGACAAGGAGAGCGAGAAGCCAGACGGCGGCTCCCCGTCGCCGTCGTCCAACGGCCGCCTCGACCCCGACATCCACGGGTTTGAGATCCTGGAGTGTAAGTACAAGGTGGCGGTGACGGAGGTGATCGACCTGAAGGCCGAGCTCAAAGCCTTAAAGGAGAAGTACAACCAGGCGGTGGAGGGCCAGGGAGACCGCCACAACGACGACCGGGTCCAGGCGCTGACTGAGCAGGTTCGCTACCTCAGACACAAACTGACTTCTTCATCTGATCAAATACTCTCCACTTCTGCCTGAGTTGATATTGCTGTCTGAAGAAATGCACCAAAAACAACCAATCAGACCCAGAAGGAGGGGCTTAGCGCTGTCAATCACCTCATGTACTCCCTGCTAAATGTTGTATTGGTAGACGGCCCTTTAAGGAAAACAGTTTATCCGCCATTATCAGTGGCTAACTTTAGCTAACCTTAGCATTCCTGACAGGCTGCACAATGTCCAGTTTTTATTCGGTCAATGGTCAGAAAAGTCGATTACTAAAATAATTGCATATATAAAGCATATATAAAGTTACCATTCTGGTGTTACATAATAAGTAGTCCACAATCTCACCGATTTCTTCATTAAACTCAGGTTTCCCATTTGGAGCGGAGCTACCGTGAGAGCCGGGAGCGGCTGGCTGGCCTGGAGGCCGAGCTGCGCGCCGCATCAAACACGGCGACGGAGAGCCAGAGCATGCTGAACGCAGCGCAGGACGAGCTGGTGACCTTCAGCGAGGAGCTGGCGCAGCTCTACCACCACGTCTGCCTCTGCAACAACGAGACGCCCAACCGCGTCATGCTGGATTACTACCGGCAGAGCCGCATCACACGCAACGGCAGCCTGAAGGGCCCCGAGGATCCACGGGCCCTCCTGTCTCCCCGCCTGGCGCGCCGCCTCGCCGCCGCGTCCGCGGCCTGCTCGCCCGACTCCCCGCGCAGCCCAATGGACTCCCCGTCCAGAGACGCCCACCACAGCAACGCGGCGGGCAGCATGGTGGGCAACACGGCGGGCAGCGTGGCGGACTCGTCGTCCTGCCACAGCAGCCCCATCCACAACATCAGCGGGTCGCCCTCCATCAGCATATCCCGCTGCCCGTCTCCGGTGCCGTCGGATGTGGGCGGCGACCTGCGGAAGGAGCCCATGAACATCTACAACCTGAACGCCATCATCCGAGACCAGATCAAGCATCTGCAGCGGGCCGTGGACCGCTCGCTGCAGCTGTCCCGGCAGAGAGCTGCAGCCAGGGAGATGGCCACCATGCTGGACAAGGACAAGGAGTCGTGCATGGAGGAAATCCTGAAGCTCAAGTCGCTGCTCAGCACCAAGAGGGAGCAGATCGCCACGCTGCGGCTCGTCCTCAAGGCCAATAAACAGGTAAAATCCTTCATTTATTAAAGCTGAACATGTTTGATGAATAGCTATTAAAAATACTTGTCGTGGTTTAAAATGGTTCTATTGTAAATCAAAGCACATTTCTGCAACATCCAGGTCAAAGTGCTGAAAACATCATTCAGTCACCAATCCAAAAAACTGTATCAGACATTGGATTTTGTACAGCATCATTGTTAAAATCATCAATAAACATCAATTGTGTTGATCAACGTTCCATTTATTTCAGTTCAGAAGCAACTCTGAACTTTTATCTCGATCAAAACAAACTCAGTGTTTCAGCTGTTTGGCTGTTTTCTGGAAGTTTGTTCCAGATGATGTGTTTTCAGGCACTTAGTTCTATTTTATAGCATAATTACCTTCAGTTGTTATAAAAATGCTTTTCATATGAAACGTGACTTAAAACAGTTTGACTTAAAATCGAGCCTCTGTGTTTTTAAAAACTTCTGCTCTTCCTGAAACTCCGCCTTCAGGAAGTCGTCCCAAAATGGCTCCTCTATTAACTCAACATTTTTACCACTGAAAAGTCACTGAAAAGTAGCTCCTTTAATGAGTTACCATGTGTTTGCTAATTGCTGCTGGCTAGTCTGAAGGAGCTGAGTGAAGCAGAGCTGCTCAGTGAGGCAGAAGCTCAGAACCCGCAGCTCTGAGGAGGAGCTGCACCTCGAAGGCGGGGCTACGTCCACCCAGCCGTTTGCACAGCTGAATGTTTGCAATTAGAATAACTGAGTTCAACAGATTCTTCAGTGAAATTTATAGTTAGATGTTTGTTCTTGCAGACAGCAGAAAATGCCCTGGCTAACCTGAAGAGCAAGTATGAGAATGAAAAGTCAGTGGTGACGGAGACCATGATGAAGCTGAGGAACGAACTGAAGGCTCTGAAGGAAGACGCTGCCACCTTCTCCTCTCTTAGAGCCATGTTCGCCACGAGGTGAGGAAGAGGAATGGCTTCCCCTGGCCTGCAGGGACCCAACCTCCTCACCTTCTGTCTGTCTGCAGGTGTGACGAGTATTGTACCCAGCTGGACGAGATGCAGAGGCAGCTGGCCGCAGCAGAGGACGAGAAGAAGACGCTCAACTCCCTCCTCAGGATGGCGATCCAGCAGAAACTGGCCCTGACGCAGCGGCTGGAGGACCTGGAGTTTGACCACGAGCAGATTCACCGCGGCCGCGGCGCCAAAGTGCCCAAGATAAAAAGCAGCCCACCCAAAGTAAGTCATGAGTATTCCTTTAATTTCACCCCACGTGGGGGTGAAATGAAAGACTCTGATTTTCACCTGAGGGTCGGTTCTGTTACGACCGTCTCTCTGCAACTGTTCACAGAAAAACTGTTACTAAACGGTTCTGAACACCTGAACCTCAGTGGTGAACACCGCTAACTACAAAATTAGCTGCACTTTACAAACTTCACAAAACATCCAAGTAATTTAGCACTTCAGAATTCATCTGGAAGAATTAATTTATCGGAAGCTAAGTGCTATCAAAAAAAATGAAACGTTATCTCTGATTTCTGGATTAGTGAACGTTTGGCCAACAGCTAGATGTTTTTTAAAGGAATCGTTAGTAAGGCTATCATGCCTCCTTATTGTCTTGCTACGTTAGAACCACAGACTTGCAGCAGCAATGTCATTCTACAAAGTATCGGCTCAGGAAAAAGAAAGAAATCTTCAGAATTTTTTTTTTTTAATTGCAAACAATGACGGGTTTCTTTGAACTTCACAGTTTGTACATTATTATAATGGGACAAATGTGAGAAAGTTGTTAAAAAGAACTTTCTCATCTTAATCATCAGTATTTTCTACAGGTCAGTATTTTCAGCTTAAAGTGTTGTTGTTTGTATTTTGATACTAAATATTTGAAAATATGACAACCAGGAACCAAAAATGGCTGCAGAAGCAGTTTATGTTTTGTGACTCACAGCGCCTCCTTGAGGAAGATTTAGGAACTAGAAACAGAAATGATTTATTTCACATCAACATCACTTATGTTGATTATAACTTATCAGGCGTTTCATGGCTCATCTGCTGTTTAGAGGATGACTCCTCAGTCTATCCTGATCCGGAGTAACAGATCTGCACCACTAGATGGCAGTGTTGGATTTTGTCTTCTTCATGTGTTTTCATCCAAAGCAGGGTGGAATCAGCTGTTTGTGTGCCAGTAACTGGTTGCAGTTCAGGCTGATGCTGTTACTCAAGCAGCAGTTGCTTCATAAATGTTTGTCTGAAGTGTTCAGTGTGAACTAATCCTCCTGTTTTGTTTTTGTTCTCTAACCTCGAGTGTCACCACTCTATATATCTGTCTAATTTATCAGTTTTTTGTAGATTGTCAGCAGCCTTCTGCCTCAGTACCGACATTCTCCCCACAACTAAGGCGAGGGAGAGCCTCCTTAGCCCGCAGGTAACAAGCTAGAGAACCTGCTGACTTTGTCACACCTCTGCATCTGGATAATTGGTCCTGCATGTTCTCTGTAGTCACACTTCTGTCACGTAGCAGTTTATGAGTTAAACACAGCATCAAAATGATCCACTTTTCATTCTAGGGTTGAAGATTTTCTCTCTTTGCATGTGTAATTCTGCATGGCAGTTCTCTTTAGATTCTTACTTTTTTCACTTGGAGCTTGGACTCAACAGTCTACATTTGTCCAGAAGCTAAATTGACTCATTTGTGATGTTAAAAACAGTGATGGGAATCTTTAATCCTCCCATTCAGGATTCAATTCTGATTTTTGATTTTCAAAGCAATTATTTATGAATTTGACTGATTTCTGATCCTCATCATTTACTCCAGTCTGCTTGGCAAGGCAGAAAGACAAATGGAGACATTAACATTCTTTTTCACATTTATTTCATTTTAAACATTAATCCATCACTCCGTTCCTGCATCTTTTGTGTTGTTTTTACAAAGAGAGCGCCCCCTTTCTGCAGACAGTCTCTTCTGAGAACGACAGCATTGCAATTTCCATCCAGGAATTTTGATCCAATTGACAGTTTTTTAATAGTTATCTGCTGATAATTCCTCTCTGGGTGGATTGGCGCTCCGTATTCATGTCGCCTCTGCAGATACAAAAACCAGCTACACTTCCTGGGTATTTGGGAAAAACCAGAATGTTTTCCTTCAGCGAAGACGGAGCTGGTCGAACCTCTCGCTTTCATTTTTTGTAGTTTTCTCCATATTGTGGTGCTTTCTGTGCATCCACACGTCTCAGTATCATCTCCATGGCGACGTCAGAACTTCCTGTTTAGTTACAAAATGGAGGCTGATGGACAGCAAATTTTACAAAAAATTTTAATTGATTCTAAATCATCATAAAGGAGAATCAAGAATCGTTTTTATGGCACACGCCCCATGATAAGTCATTTGATCAAACCTTATATAGAGGATTTACTTTGTGTATCCAAGGCAACGGCTGAGGCCTCTGTGTGTATTTATCTGTTGTGTTTTTAGCAGATTTTTATTGTTTTCGATGCTTAAAGAAAATGTCTGACTTTAGAAAGACACATTTTTCAGCTTCTTTTTCTGATTGAAAGGAGAAGATCTGGCACAGCTCTCAGCATGATGCTGCCAGTACCTCTGAATAACCACCTCACCTCGACAACCTCACTGTTGAGTCGTCTAAAAATATTCACTCCTCTGGAGCCTTTTTCTGTCTGTGAGAACAGAAACAAACTACAGTTTGTTGTGAATCTGCATTAAGTGGCTCTGAGTCGATACTTTGCAGAACCAGCTTTTTATTGGTCTTTTTTGGGGTGTGTGCTTTGGGGGGTCGTCCTGCTGGAAGGTCAACTTTGACCCTAGGTGAACTATAGAGGTCAGCCTCAGTTTAGCGGGTTGAATACTTGTGCATGTGACATTTTTTAGATTTTTATTTCCAAAATATACAGGAAACCTTGTATGAATTTGTCTTCATGTCCACGGGGTCTGAATGCTTTGAGGTTCTGTCTTGATGCTTCAGGTTTGGTTTATTTTCAGCATTTTGTGCAGATTTTTGTGAATAATCTGCAGAAGTTGCACAGCCAGACTCTGATTTTCGTTTTGCTCAGCAAACCCGGCTGCTGCCAGCAACTTTGTTTTCTGCAAGCAAACTAACTCTTTACAGGAAAGCTAAACTCTTTTTCCCAAAATGTTTCTATTTTCCTGAGTGAACTTTAAAAAAAATATGTCACATTTCGCTGTTTTTATTCTCCTTCTGCTCAGTAAAAGTTTTTCTGCTTTTTTTTTTTCAGTCGTAAATTTCTGGAAGACCTCCAGGAATACCAAGCGGTCCTGTCCAGCAGTCGCAGCCTTCTCTCGCCGTGCGACCCGCGTAGCTGCATGGCCCACCAGCCCCACCCCCCTGGCACCTAGCCCCGCCCCTGACACATAGCCCCGCCCCCGGAACCTAGCCCCGCCCCTGGCCCGGACCCATAGGAGCCATGCAGAGGCAGACACTC
This sequence comes from Gambusia affinis, assembly GCF_019740435.1. Lineage (NCBI taxonomy): Eukaryota > Metazoa > Chordata > Actinopteri > Cyprinodontiformes > Poeciliidae > Gambusia > Gambusia affinis. Next base: position 1,269,898 of record NC_057875.1, on the reverse strand, counting down.
CCTGGATGAGGGAGGCGCCTCCTCTTCCCTCACTGGACTCTGTCCCCCACCCCGGCCGGACCCGGCCCGGTTCTGGCCCAGTCCTGGCCCGGTTCTGGCGGGCCTCCCACTACCTGGGTCGTAGAAGAGAGGCAGGACGCGCTCCCCGTCTTCTGGATGCGACTTCCTGCAGGAGAAGAAATGCTGCTGACGCAGAACTGGAATCTTTAAATTAGTTCACTGTTATTTATTAATAATTTATTGACTATTTATTATTTACGGGATTTAATAATCCTTGTATGTTTTTCTTCTGTCTTATGTTTTTTATAAGAATTCATTCCTGCTGTGGAGACGAAGTAATCGGTTTCACAGATTCACTTTCACAACATGGTCTGTTTTGTTCTTCCATCAAAAATTGAACAAAAATAAACATTTGATTTAGACGTTTTCTAGAAAAAAGCGTACCTAGTTAAACCATATAGAATTTTGTGAGAATAACAACCAAATAAATCATGTATGGAGTTTTTTTACACAGTAGCTCGTAGACACTTTGGGCGCGGCGGATCCAGCGGACTAATAACAGGAAAAGGTTTCACGTTTGTGACGGTTGATTTCAGCTCATTTCCTTTCACAGGTTTTTCTTGCAATGCTTATTTATGAATTATTTTAACATTTTTAAACTAGACACACAAAGACTGTTTTATATCACTTCTTGTTTATTTATTAGACACATTTTTTACAGCGGGTCCTGGTGATGCTTGTAGCTCAGAAACTGGGTGGATTTGATCATTTGAGCTGCTCTTCATTTTGAATTGCAGAGGTTTAAATGAACTCCTACTGCTGCATTAAGGCCTCTGTTATCTACTCTTTGTATTTTCCTCGTCGAGTATTTTCAGACTTTCTCGCTGGGTAGAAACCAGTCATGCTACCGATTCTTTTCCTCATTGTGACACAGAGAGAAAACAACATTGCAGCTCCACGCTGTGGGGTTCATTTTTAGAGTTACATGAAATATTTTCATCATGTTATATATTCATTTCTAAATGTCACAGTTTAAACTAAATATTTAGCTAGCAAGTTAAATGTTTACAACTGAATAGGAAGCTAGCTTAACCCAAAATATTTAGCTCGTAGCTAAATATTTATTTAGCCTGGAGCTAAATATTTATTTAGCTCTGAGTTTGCTAAATATTAAAGTAGGAAGCTAAATATTTAGCTCCAAACTAAACATTTAGTTTGCAAATTAAATGCTTAGTTCCAAATGTAATAGTTAGGTCAGTAAATATTTAACTTGCTAAATAAAGATTTAATTGGTAAGCTAAATGTTTAGCCCAAAACTAAATACTTAGCTCTGAGCTAGCTTAATATTTAGTTTGAAATTAAATATTTAGTTTGGTAACAAAATATTTAGCTTTACATTAAATGGGTATCTTACTTGCTAAGTTTTAACTTTAAAAACTTTGAACTAAATATTTAGTTTTAAGTTAAATATGCACCTTGATCACTACATATTTAGATCCAAGCTAAAGAATTCACTAAATATTTAGCTGGAGCTAAATGTATAGTTGGTCAATTAAATAATAACCTTGCCTAATAATAATATATTAACATTTATAAATGAATGAATAACATGGTGAAAATATGACTGTGTAGTGAACAGCCATGTTTTTCTCTTATGACTAAATAAATCTAATAATTGTGTTAATTTTTGACAGTAACTTTAAAAGCGGTTCCCCACGCAGCCTCTCTGTGTTGCCGTCTCCCTTTGCTTCCCCAGACAGAATGCAGTACAGCACAAGCACAATTCTGCACTATGCATTTGAGCAATACAGCAGCAGCGAAACATTTCTGTCAGTAAACTGTGTGGGAAGGTTGAAGGGACAGAGAGTTCCAGATAAGAGAGGAATTCCTTTTCTGTTACTAAACTAAAGTTTTGTCTCTTTTTGAGACGCAGAAAATGTGGCAACTGCAAGGAAAGTTTCATTTTTCTGCACCTTTCCAACATTCTCATAATTATTATGTCCTAAGTTAAAGATTTAAAACCTGAACCTCCACAGCCAGTATTGCTGTGTTCAAGGACACCATTGAGTGGACGTGTGTGTTCACTTGTTCACCACAGGTTGATACTTTTGCAACTACAGAGTGATGAAGAGGCAGCAGATGGATCTGTGCTGGCTCGTTAACTTCTCCTGGTCTGAACGGAGAGACAGGGTGACTAACCGGGTTCCTGAAAACAAGCCGTGGTTTGACAGGAATGCTTGCAGTATGCTGGGATTTGGTGGGTTTCAGTTTCTCCACTATTTGAAACAGTGTTAAACTGGATACACAAGCAAATAAAACATTTCTCCTTTGGTTCTGCCTTCCTGGTTATTTTCAGCTGTAGAAAATGAGCTGATGTGGTTCAAGCACTAATATTTGACTCTAATATTTCCCCCATAAGTAAATTACTCAAGTAAATGAAAAAGGTGCAATAAGAGCTCAACAACAAATATCTTTATTGTTGAGCTCACGTTTCTATTAATTTAATAATTTAGTAGTAAAGAAAGCTTTTTGAATAGAGAATGTTGCTTAGTTTTAACTTTCGACTAAAATTCAATTAATTACAGATCCAGCAATTAGATTTAAATTAAAAATTATCATGTAATACCTCCACTAGTTTATAAGCCTGCTTTGAACTTCCCTATATGCGGTTGACAGGTTGACAGGTTGACAGGTTGTACTACAGTTGAAAGAAATGTAACAAATGGGAGCTAAACCTAATTTAAATGTTTTCTTTTTTTTTTTAAAAAAGCAACTCTAACCTTAAATTTAGTTCAATCCCCAGAAAAATAGGCTGAGGTTGTGAGGAAGTTGTTGTGTTTCAGCAGAAAGCCTGCAGACTCAGTAATTACTTCTGATTATTTATGTTGGAAAAGTTCCCAAACAGAAACCAGTGAGGGGCGGGCCGGGCTCAGAGCTACACCCCCATCAAGGTGACTTTGGAGGGAGACCAGGACCAAGCTGGCCCGCGGGAAGCCGCTCTCTGAGCTCCTGAGGGTGTCGCTGGTTGGACCCGGACGGACCCGAACGGACCCGAACGGACCAGTGACGGGGACGCGCATGGAGCCGACGCCGCTCGGCTTTGGATTTGCTGGGAAGAAGGGGGCGCGTTTCTGAAAACATACTTTTATTTTCGGTCTTTGTTCGACCTCACAGTGAAATCCTCAGAATCGGTCAGTCTGAATGATCGAGCGGGTCATGGATGAGGGGAAAATGGAGAGCTTCAACCGGGTCGCCTTTCGGAGGAAGCAGCGCAGTCTGGACATGGGGCATCGACGGGCCACAGGTGGGTTTCATGGGCTTGTTCTCACTCTGCCTCTCTGCTCTGGTTTCAGGTGTTTTATACCAGTTGCGTTTCTAAAATCCCCCAGAATAAATCAGTTTTATCCCATTGTAAGGCTTTAATGTTGGGTTGGCGCTCACGTGTTTTCCTCAAAGTGATTGGGAAAGCTTAGAAACAGCTGCAGGCCTTGTTTACCCATCATCCTTCTGTCAGCGGCAGGTTCCAGCCTGCTGGCTGCAGGGCAACATTTTCCTCCAATGTAAAGGAGATGAGCGGTTCTGCTGGAGGAACACTGGAGGAACTGTTACTACAATGCTCTTTGTTCCAGCCTTAGTTATCAAAACTGATCCAACAGTTTGCCTCAGTTCAAAGCTGTGAGATATGGGGTGCTGCACAGTCAAAATTAACTGCAACACTTTGGGTTATTTAGCCTGACAGAAGAGAAAAAAAATGTGGATTCATTTTTTTATAGTCATATTTTCACCATTCAATCATTTATAAATGCCAAAGTTTCAAAGAAAATATTTAGCCTGAAGCTAAATATTAATTTAGCAGGCTACATATTTAGTTTGCTTTAGCTAATAAACTAAATATTTAGCTACAAATTAAATATTTTTGTTTGGCGTTGCTGTTTAGAATTTTTTGTCCTTTTGTACAACATTTCAGCTAAAAACAATTAAAATATGAACTTTTTTTAGGCAACGCAGATGTTCAACAGTGACTATCTGCTAGCTGGAATTTATATGGAAGTTCTTAAGAACCAGCTTTTATTTTGATAGTCCACTAACTTGTCAGCTAGTGAATTTGCATATTAGCTTAATATGTGGCTCAGAGGAAGCTAAATACGTAGCTAAGAGCTAAATGGCTTGTTCACTATTTAGGTGTCAAGCTGAATACTTGACACCTAAGTCAAGTATTTTGGTTACATTGGTTAAATATTATATTAGCTAAATAGTTGGTGAACTAAATATTTAGCTAAAAAAATATGTAATCAAGAAGCTATTTAATACCAAACTAAATATTTAGCTCTGAGCTAGTTAATTATTTAGCACAGAGCTAAATATTTAGCTTACAAATTAAAATGTTTGAAGCTGACATTTATGAAGGAATGGATAGCTTCCTTTAAATATGAACTGCATAACTGCTGCATAACCCAAGTTTTTGGGTAATTTTTGACTGTTTTTGTCACAAACGGCGCTCCATATCATAACGGATCTTTGCAAACTGCAAACATGCAGCTGCAGATTTAGTCAGAAGCTCTTCTCAGAACCCGCTTCATGTTCAGGCTGTTTGCTCTGTTGGGGCTTGACTGTCTGAGGCAGGAAGAGCTGGCATAATTTGGTCTTATCTTGGAGCTGCTACTTGTGTAAACACGCTGCTGGGGATACTTAGCCGCGCTCTCAGTCAGACTTGAACTTTTCTTTGTGTGTTCACACGAGGTAACACTTCAGCTCATGTAACAGTGGTGGCGGTTTCATAAAGTCAGCTCCAGTCACAAGTTGTAAACTGGTTCAGGAAGTGAGGTAGACTCTGGGTCACCCCCAGGTAGAGTCGCACCTTGAATCATCTGACGTGAGCGATCATCAGCTAGCTGCTGTTTTGCACCATTAACATGCAATACACCTGGTACTTTAGACTCTGTGTGCTTGTTTTTATCCATCTCTGGGAATAAAGTATTCTCAAGCTCCCTAAATAATTTGGTGGGGTTTTGTTGTTATTATTATTATTATTATTACTAATATGAAGATGAACAATGGAAAGTTTTTTTGGGGGGTTTTGGTTACAAAAAACTGCCAACAAATTCAAAATATTGTGGCTGGAGTTTAAATAAAAAAAATCATGTAAACTGTAATTCTTTACTCAAAATTGATAATAAATCTGCCAGGTTCCCTTTACTTCATGTCATAATATTCTGGGCGATGGTTATAAAATATGGCTGGAATTGCATGGAAGATGATGGAAGCCTAAAACTTTGCACAAATGTTCTTCAAAAGGTACCAAACAGTTTTAAATGTGCAGCCGTAGAAAATTCTAACTATTTAAGCATCGTTTGCTAGGAATCCATTTTATAATAGCAAATAACTGCTTCTAGTCATATTTTGTATTAAGATCTTTGTATTTCCCTAAACAATATTTTAAAACTGGAAAAGTAACTTTGTTTTTGTTGCTGTTTGAGAATTTCAGTTCATATTCTGGGGGCTCGGCCCCCCGTGTCCTTAGAACCTGGTGACGCCCCTGCTGTTGACCAAAAGATGTGAATCTCTAATTTATGGATCTAAATCTTAAGCAGTCATTTTTTTGGTTTTGTGGACATGCAGCAGCTCTGATATCAGCTTCTTCAGTTCCTTCAGGTCCAGAACCTCCAGGAATCCAAAACGTCTAAATCATTTCTGTTTGTTCTGAACACTGATGGAAACCCCTCTTCCCATGCAGTGTTGTTGGATTTATTTTCATAGCGTCCCTGTGTTGATAAAATGGGTCATGTTTCTGTGTCGTTCCTGAACTTCCCGGGTCAAAGTGCTGGGTTCTGCTGCAGCCGTTGTCTCGGTTCGCTGCGCCTCGTAACGATGCAGAGTTTTCATCACGGCTGGATGATCCGGCTTTCCTTCAGACACAGACATTCTACGCTGCTCTACGTTTAACAAGCTTTAATTGGATTCTAGTTTAGAATGAAGACGTTTTATTTTTATGTTTGGAGTTTTTTGTCTTTATCCCATTTTCCCAACAGGAATTGTTCAGAAATGTTTGGAAGTTTATTTCTCAGCAGTCTGTCACTAAATGAACACTGTAGTCATAAAACATCAAGATAGGAAAGATTTGCTATATTTTTAAAGCAAAATTTGTTTTTATTCTTTATAATGATCAATCAGTCAATATTTTATAAAGATATTAATGATCCTCAAACTTCACCACAGTCTGTGATTTAGTTTTATTTGGTATTTTTAGAAGCAGTGAGAGGTGGAATAAAAGTGGAGCTCATGGCTGCACTGTTGCCTTGCAGCAATAAAAGGTTTTGGGTTTGATTCTTACCATATCAGTATTATGAAACATAGTGGAGGCAGCATTATGCTGTGGGGAAGCAGGTCAGGGTTGATGGGAAGATGGATGGAGCTAAATCCTAGAAGAAAACCAGCAGAAGAGCTGAGACTGGGGTCAAAGTTCACCGTCCCTCAGGACAACCACATCATGTGTTAGAATGGCCTAGTCAAAGTCTAGGCCTACATTCAACTGAGAATCTATGACTTGAAAGTTGATGTTCACAGATGTTCCTGATCTGTCTGAGCTTAAGATGCTTAAAGAAATTACATTTCACACGACTCATAAAACTAGCGGAGATGAGACTGGAGTTTTTCCTCCCACTGTCGCCACATGCATCGTTGTGAAATGAACTCAGTGAAACCCAGAAGGTGATTCCAGAAAGGTTTGATCCTTTCCACTTTTCATTTGTCAGATGAAATTTCAATTAAATGTGTTGAACTTTGTGGTTGTAGTGTGTTAAAATATTCTGAATCCTGTGGAGAGGAACTGAAGCATCTTCAGAGTTTCCAGGTTTTTCCAGGAAACTTCAGCAGAACAGATTTGGGCCTTGAACTGTAGCTCAGTGCTGGTGTTTCTGTGAAGACGGTCGGCCGTTTTCCAACAATGATCTGCTTGTTGTTGGGTCAGAGAGGAGCAGTGGGACTGTATGAATTAGGAGCTGTGTGGCCTGCTGTTTCATCTGGACCTGAACCGCCTCTGTCTCACTTCTGCAGCCGCTCTCATTAGTTTTAGTATTTTCTGTGCTTTGCTGAACCATTTCAGAGCAAGTGGCTCTGAAGTGCCAGTATTTTTGTTTTGAAGATGGAAACCTTATTTCTGTAAAAGTTTCATTTCGCACTACCAGGAACTCCAAGATAACAGAATGTGACAGTTTTAAAATGATTCCAGACTTTTTCTCTTGGATCTTTGTCTGAATATTTTCTCTCTGCTCAGAACAGCCGTCATCAATGTCCCTTCTTGATTAGATTACAGTAACTTCCTCCTCTCAGTTTTTCCTCTTAAAAATCATTCATAACATTTTTATACTCACAAGCCACCTTATAACTAGTTATAGTCCAACAGTTTACCAGCAGTAGCCAAATAAAAAATCACACGGCAGCGTTCAGGTCACTGTAATCCAGGTGTCTCTTTCTTGCATAATGTAATACGTGAGCTGTTCCTTAATGGAGTTTCAGTAGATATCTACACCTGGCTCAGGTGATAGCAGCCACGAGGCCAAAGGTCACAGGGAGTGTTGGAAGAAGAAAAAGAACCCAGGAAGGAAAAAAATGAACAAACCTATTAAACTATTCTGGTCAGTCACTCAGTTCACTTCCTGGTTGTTAAGGTATTTATCTTCAGAGTGTCCATAAATACAATCTGCAGCTGTCCAGTAATATTTTACATTTAGCTATAAAATATAAGAGCTTATTAGATGAAGGAAATCAGAAGCGTTTTTCTTTTCTTTTTTTTTTACTTTATACAACCTACAGGAATATTTCAAGCTATGCTGCTTGTGTAATCTGCAGATGACGTCATTTATCTGCTCACTTGGTCATCAGTGGGGTTTTCAGTTGCATGTAACAGGATATGGCTAATTCCTGTTTGAGTAATAAACCTCAGAAGATGCAGAAATACTGACAGATGAAGGGCGTTGCTGTAGCAGTACCAGGACCTTCCAGTAGGTGGAGACAAATACCAAGAGTTTTTTTTTCTTACTGCTGAACTGAACCGAGCTTTAAAAATGCTAAACTTTTTTTTTAGGTTACATTTTTAAATGTATTTATGTTATGTCTTAATTTTTAGTTTATTTCTAGTTTTGTGGAAATCAAACATCAACACTTCATTTGCTGCAAAGTATTAATTTATTAGTTTACAATATTGGAGACATTATTTAAAATAGTCTCGTCTTTCTGATTTAAAATGTTATCTAACTTGATCCTAAAACAGAGTTGAGTAGTAACTAGCTACATTCACTTGAGTAACGTTTTTTAAGGAAAAATACTTCTAGACGTAGTTGTACTACTTTGTACTCTATATTTTAATTTTATCATTAATTTTACTCTCAAACAAAAATGTGCCATTTAGACACTCAGCTGCAGTTTATGTTGAAGTGAGACCTCTTGCTTGTGCTGAAGCTTTGTTTCTATTTCCTGTCTGCTGAGTTTATTGTAGCATTTCAAGGTAAAACACTGTATTGTTACTGGAAGTACTTTTCATCACATAAGATATGTTATTTATTATATATTGGTTTTATACATTTCATATTGAAAAAATTGATTTAGAAAAGTGGTTCAGCTCAAAGTTTATTTTGTAATTTTTTTCAAAATATTTCTTTTTTTTCTTTCATGTGTTTGTTGCAATAAACAATAAATAAATTAATTGCATAATGAATTAAAACAAGCTCAATAATTTCCATTTGAATGATTTATAGTTTTTTTTCTCTCTTTCTGGATATAAAAGTTCTCAGTTTGGTGTTTTGGTCTCAACTGAACCTTTTTTTTTAAGGACAGTTTTGTTTACAGAGACTTCATAATTCATTTTATTTGTTTATTTTAGATATTTAAAATGTCTTCTAGTTCCAGTTTTAAACTTTAAATTCTAACAAACATTTATTGATCTTTGAGTTCTTGCATCATCAACGTTTCCCAGATGGTTGGGCTCCAGAGCCGTCGTTCATCCAGCAGCCTGCCGTGTTTTTGAGTTAAAAAATGTTTAAAGTTGACAGGAAATTTTAAAATATTACTTGATAATTATGTGTTATTAAACAATTGGAAGGTTAATACCTGAAGACAGACTATAAAATCTTAAAAAATGCAAACACTGATTTATTATGTCAAAGTAACAAAATTGCAATAACTTCTGGAACAATTTATCATCCAGCAACATTAGTTATCATGTTGTGTAAGTAAATATTTGTTGATGCAGTTCCACTCTAACTTGAGTAAAATCTTGGGATACTTTGCTCACCTTTGTGCAGAAATGATCCTCTGTTTCAGACGCAGAGTGAGAAGGAAACTTGTTTTTCTTTCCATTCGCCAGCTGCAGCTTCCTGACTGGGATGTGTGTTGTTTCCCTCTCCTGACTGCCATTGTTTGATAGTGAGGCTTTTCCCAGAAACCTCCCGTATTCTTCTTTACCTTTTGAATTCAAGCTGAGCTGAAGACCAGGATGCAGTTCAGAAGGAAGTTTGAGTGGAATTACTCAAGCTGATTGAGAAATCTTGTCTGTTTGTGAAATCCGGGTTATTCCTTCCCCAGAAGACGGACAGATCTAAAGACGCTGCAGGATGGATGATTCTTTCTCTTCACTTGATCTGAGGAGCAGAACAGCAGGTCTCTTCTGACAGGAAGGAAGGAAGTCCAGTTCACTAAACACAGGAGTATTTTTGGACTTTCACACACCTTCACTTCTCCTCTTGGACACAACATGGACGAACTTCATTCCCATCTGCGTTGGCTAGAAGCTGGTAGTTCTGGACTTCATAATGAATTAACGTTCACTGATTAGCTGACCTGGAGTGGACTGACAATGAAACGGCGACGCAAGTACAGGTTTTGGAGCCGGAAAGGTAAAAACTCAAAGATGTGTCTGCTCTGCTGTTATGGTAAGATCTGGAAACTCCTCGTTTTTTGTTTTTTTGTTTTTAAGCCTGAGTCGATTCTACAGAAATGCATTTTCATCCTTCCCTGTCTGGCTTTCAGCTCATCTGTTTTCTGGATCAAGTTTCTAATCCTATTATCTTGCTTTCCTTTTGATAAGCCATTAATTTTGCTGCTGGGTGGTTTGTGTAAATCTCCCACTGTAGAAAGAAAACTATCTTTAGAAAATGCAGCAGAAGCACGCTCGTCTTTTCTCCCTGAATAGTGGCTGTTCCCAGGAGCCGATGTGGATTTAGCAAACTACTTCAGTATCACTGGTGTTGAGCAGCAAGAGAGAAAGAATTTAAATCTGCCACGCTGTAAAAAGAGAGACTGTTCTGTTCTCAGAGGCCTGGGAACCGTTTCCCCCTGTAGAGCGCTCTGGCCTTTTGGCAGCTTCCCCAGTGGCCCATTTACTGTTTTCATGCCGCGCTGCACTGGAGACGATTCATTCCTTTAAAACCTCCAGCCGTTTACATCTTCTGAGATGCTTTGCACCGTTGGTGAAGGAGGTTGCATCAACCTTCGCCTACAGGAGGAAACGGAGTGAAGCTTTCTGCTCCCTCCTGGTTGGCAGGAAGGAAAAGGCCCGGGTCCTTTCACCACGCTCATTGTTTCAGCGTCAGACGAACACAACGCCGTTCCAGTTGGGTTGACTTTCTGTTTCTACAGGAACCAACTCTAGCTGCCTCTGACGTGAGGAAATGTTAAAAATGTGTAAAGTTTTTGTTTATTTCTGTAAGTTTCGATATTCTCAGCCTGACCGGTTGAATTCCATCGCAGCCCTGGCTGGTGGTGCAGCGTATTACCGTAAAAATCTTTCAAGACAGTATAAAAGTTGCATGTTCATCATTCAGGTCGTATTTTTATATTTCCCATTAGCCACTAAACTATCCAGATGAAAGCCATTCTTCAAGATGGCCGTCGTTTTTCATCCATTCATACCAATTATTGCCATAAATTGTTACCCATTTTCATACCTTAGATGAACTTTGCATCACATTTTATGTTTTTGACTTTGGTCATGAACTGCAGCTCTCGCTGGAGCGGATCACAGCCGAGTGTGAAGCGGCTGGGATGGCGATCAGTGCCTCCAAATCCGAGGCCATGGTCTTGAGCCGGAAAAGGGTAGAGTGCCTTCTCCGGGTCAGGGGGGGTGTCCTGCCCCAAGTGGAGGAGTTGAAGTATCTCGGGATCTTGTTCATGAATGGGGGAAGAAGGGAGCGGGAGATCGACAGGCGGATTGGTGCAGCGTCTGCCGTCAAGCGGGCGCTGTACCGGTCCGTCGTGGTGAAGAGAGAGCTGAGCCAAAAAGCAAAGCTCTCGATTTACCGGTCGATCTACGTTCCCACCCTCATCTATGGTCATGAGCTTTGGGTCATGACCGAAAGAACGAGATCGCGGATACAAGCGGCTGAAATGATTTTTCTCCGTAGGGTGGCTGGGCTCTCCCTTAGAGAGAGAAGCTCAGTCATCCAGGAGGGACTCAGAGTAGAGCTGCTGCTCCTTCACATTGAGAGGGGCCAGTTGAGGAGCATCTGGTCAGGATGCCTCCTGGACGCCTCCCTGGTGAAGAGTTCATGTCCCACCAGGAGGAGGAGAAACCCAGGACACGCTGGAGGGACGATGTCTCTCTGCTGGCCTGGGAACGCCTTGGGATTCCTGGGAACGCCTCGGGATTCTTGGGAACGCCTTGAGATTCCTGGAGGAGCTGGAAGAGACTGGAGAGGGAAGACTGGACCTCCCTTCTGAAGCTGCTGACCCCACGACCCGATCTGGATAAGAGGAAGAAGATGGATGGATGGATGGATGGACTTTGGTTTTCCTGTTCATACAACTTTAAGTGATAATGTGTAACAAAATCAGATGCCAAAACTGAAACTGAGGACTTTTCTGTTTTGTAAGGAGATGATCAATCAATCAATCAATCAATCAATCAATCAATCAATCAATCAATCAATCAAGTTTATTTGTATGACACATTTGAGCAACAAGGCAGTTCAAAGTGCTTTGCATCATAAAAACACAAAATAAAAATTCAGTAAATTTTATGTCTGTGGCTCCAACTGAGCCGATATGACACCAAGCATTTTAATCTGTGGTAAATATGGGCAGTTTTTGGGCAAAAATATATTTTAGTTGAGTATGTCATTGTGAAAAACGTCTTACATTTTTCTGTGATTAATGTGTTTCATAAAAAAGCAAACCCCTGGGTGAATGTGACTGGATTTCATTGGTCACTGTGTGTAGACAGGTGTCCTTGAATCACTTCCTCTCACTTCACAGAAATCTCTATCAATTGAAATACAATTTGTGGCTAAAGTTCCAGGTGTATGAAATCCTCTGCAGGGTTTCGTAAATTAAAAGTTAGTGCATGTAAGAGCTGCATAAACAAACAGGAACATGGTTTATGATGTGTTGCTCAAATAAAGATGGCTGCCTGCTCATTACCCGTCATACAGGCAGTTATATATAAAAAGTTTTTTAATTTGCTTCTATTTATGTATTTATGCAAAAAATTTACATACAACGGCTTTGATTTGTTTTTGTTTTTTTAAATGAAAGAATTTATAGAACCGGAATTTGAGGAGTGATTCCTCTGTTGGCCAGCAGGGGGCGACTCCTGTAGTTCAGAAGCATTATAGAAAAATATCCCGTTCTTCACTTGATATGAAGCATAAATATATGAGTTTTGTTTGTAGTTGTTGTTGTTTTAAAGTGAGCAGATAAAGCAGCACACAGTCAGATTTTCAGCAGGTTCTAATGTCAGAATCTGCAGCCGTTCAGGGCGACGCCTGCATGGCCTGCAGATTGCACTCAGCTCCGGCTCGGGGAAAGATTTTCTTAAATTACCCGTTTTTGACCGATTAAAAATATGTTGATGTTAGATGCAATGAATCCTGTTCATCTGCAGCTTGCACAAACAATTACTGCATTTAATTAGAGATGAGCAACTTAATAAGTATGTAAGTTTGTACTGATTAGACTTTTATAGGCAATGCCAGGCTACAGTCTGACCTGATGCTGTTTGAGATATTCTCTGCAAAATGCATAGTATTTCAGATTGGAGCAAAATTATTTAAAAAAAAAGACAAAAAACAAAAAATCCACCCAGCCGGTCAAAGGTTGGAAAGTTTGTACAATTGTGCATCTCATTCTGAAAGGACCTCAAAAGAGGCAAAACTGAGGAGATAAAATCTCGTTATCTCAGAACAATTTTTGTAGAAAAAATGTAACAAAAATGCCTTGACTTGTCCCAGCTGCTTGAAAAAGGAATAATAGGTCCCTTTTCAGAGAGTGTTTCCACCAGCTCAGCCTGCTCCACTTTAATCCACCTCCAGTCCATCTGCCTAGAAAGTTTGGTTCATTTGGAGGAGAGTGATCAAACTCTGAGGACCACAAAACCAAACTCTGGCTCGTCTACTGGGTTCAGTTGAAGTTCGAATGCATATGTGAACGCCAAGTGGTCTGGAGACTGCTCCACAAGCAGGAAGTGGACTATTGCAGGGCATTCTGGGTAAATACACCAAAGTTAACATGCTAGCCTAGCGCTAGCAGCAGAAATGTCTCCTGGTCTTCAGCCAAAGACTAAAGAGAAATCCTCCAACACTAAAATCTGACGCCTCCATCTTGTTTCCATCTGGTGAAGAAGGAAGTTGCTCTCAGTGTATTCAGAGGTTTTTGTGTCGTTTCCTTCAGTAGTTGTTGGTGCAGCGCCCCCACAGGCCAGGAGGGGAACAGACTGGTTTGACTCAGAGCAGAGAGGAAGAGAACCACAGCAGCTGGAGGTGGGTCAGATGGTGAAGTTCTGGTTCCAGTAGAACCGGGTCGACTGAACTGTGAGAACAGCCTTAAACTCTGAATGAAGTGCATTTAAAAAACACGGTGCTTATTGTTGTTGTTGTTGTTTTGCTTACTGACTGATTATTCAGTTTTAAAAACATTTGAAAATATGGACCTGGTTTCCAGGTAATTTGTTTTAGTTTGTTATATGAATAAGATTTTCTATTCTGTTGCTTCATCAATAATTAGATTTGCTAATTTATTAACAACTGAAACAGTATAACTTTCTGTCTTTGCAGTTTTGACATTGTAGCATGTTCTGATTTATGCAGCCGTTTTAAATGCTTCTATTAGTGTTACTATTATTATATCATCTCCAACTCTTCTCCAAAAATGATTATGCACCAAAAACTATATTTAAATCTCAGAATGAGACCTCAGCCTTTTACAGCGCCTGTCCAGATCTGCTGAAGTGTTTCATAACGTAAAGAGGAACATCAATCGTGATAGGCAGCATGTGATCTCTGAAGCATCGACAGGATAATTGACTGAAACACGTAATGCTTACACAACACTCTTCATTATCTAACCCAGAAATTGTTGTTTTTTCTAACTACCAGTAGATCAATAATAACAGCAACACTTGACTTAACGAACTGGATTTTCAGAAGATCAACAGATAATTATGTATGTTTTGCGCTCATCATGTCTCTCCTCATTAACATGAAACTATTGAAACAGTTGAAATGAGGTTCTCATCAGCCAGTTTATTAATTCAGGTTGGATTATGGTCGGATTAGTTCTGTGTGTTTACCTCGAGGAAAGATGAAGGAGATGAGGCGGATAATGGATTATTTAGGGTTATTTTCTCACCCTAAATAAAGTAATTAATCAATTTGGCTCCTTTCAGCCGTTTCATTATTCCTCTTGCAGTGTCGTTGTTCAGCTGACGCTCATGTTGGCAGGTAGACATGTTTTCTTTTTTAATATATCGCTGATTTTAGGGCCAGTGACTCAGACTTCAATGCTGACTCGTTTCCTTTCTTAAATGTTCTTTACAGACTCTGATTCAGCCTCTGGAGTCTTGTTTGTTGCATTCCTGTTGCTTTTGATCTCACTTGTGCATACATTAACGTGCTTGTGTCGGCACATAAAACCAATCCTTCAGCGCTGGGTTTCATTATGTGTGTCGGTAATGAGAGTCAATGAAAACAGCGAGGGCTCTGATGCATTGTGTGCATGCAGTTTACATGATCTGGGTTTAATTAATGTGGGTGAGGGGCGTTGGAGGTACGGGGGCCGTTCGCTGTGCATTAGAGATGAGGAGGTGGTGAGTCACGGCCTGCAGACGTTGGTCCAGTGGGAGGACAAAGAGGTGGACCGGCTGGGGAAACAAGAGACAGAGGAGGCAGTGAGGAGGTAGAAGAAAGTGACACTGGCTGTGTGTTTGTGTGGGAGGAAGGTAGTGAGGCATCTGACTCTATTAAATCTCTGCATATTATCAAATGTCTGACAGAAACATCCTGTTATGTGCACAAATGTCTGCTTCATGTTTCTGTGCCAACAAATAGTCAATTAAAACAAGTTTTCATTTATTTTCATTTTGATTCCAAATGTTTTATAATAATTTTACTTTAAATATAAAGATGTTGGCCTAAATATATTTTCCTATCAATCTATAAGTTGTTGTCTGCTATGCTTAAAAACTCGTAATTACATCAGAAACGGGATATTTTATATTTTTTCACCTGCAAAGGTCACTATTTTTTCACTGGTGCAATGCATGCTGGGCCGGTGAGGCGGACAGGTTATGGTGGACCAGAGTCTGTAAACAAAAGAAGAAGTCAAGGTGGTGGAGGCTGATGAGGGCCGACCACAAAACGTCTTCATGTGTCGTTAAGCAGGAGATTTCTGCTGAAACAAGCTAATGTGATCCACTGTTTACTGAACCAGCAGGCGCTAACAGCGTCTGATAACATTAGCTAGAGCTAGCAGCAATAGCAGGAGCCAAAGTGAAATCTGAACAAATTGGAAGTGAATGAATGAATGTTTAAAGTGACAGTGAAGCATATTGGTAACAAACTGTTATAATAATGTAATAACGTTTTGATTTGATGCTAACTGTAAACAGCTGGACACAGAAACTGGAGTTCTTTGCAGCTAAATCACAAACTCCAGCTGTTCTGACCGACTCTCTCCTCTTCATCCGTTTGTTCCTCCTCATCTTCATTTCAACATGTTCATTAAATGTGCTAATTATTTTTACCAAATAGCAGCTGTGATTCCCTTCCTCTCATTGTGTGCACTAAGGACTTTGCAGCATGTATGTTTACCTGCCTGCCTGTAATTCATGCATAAATGTCTCTGCATGAGGCTCCCGCTGCAGACTGGACTGTGAATAAATAGGTATGAAAATGTGTCACCATGGAAACGACAGACCATCCCTCAGATAGCAATCATCCAGCATTTTGGTTTATCAGTTGATATTATTGCCAACATTATTTTTGAAGTGCTCACCTTCCCCAGCTGCCCGACGCGTTTCTGCAACCCAATTTGTTTTTAAATGGTTCTTCCTGTAAAAGCCGCCTGGCGTCACATTAATGTGGCAGAAATGATTAAAACTGTAGCATGTTCTGAAGCCTGGAAGCTGGGAGGGACTTGCTCTGTGTTGTTAGAGCCCAGCCGTCACGTTGGGTTTGGATGTTTAGCTGAATCACTCCGTCATCCCCAGAGGAAAATCACATCATCTTCCTCACATCATCTTCCTCCAGCGCTTGGTTCATGCTCCTCCTAAAACACTGCTGAGAACCAAGCTGACTGTCTTGTTAGGATTGTTGGGAATACAAATCATTTGGAACAGTGAACTATTTTTTAATTTAGGCGACAACAGACATTTGAATCCAGCAGACAATATATCAGAAAATAAAACACAGAATATATTAAAGGTTTTATATTCAGAGCATGAGATTCTGAGGATGAGATGTTCATTACTGAGCCTGTAAGTAATGAACATTATTATCAGAATTCATCAGAAAATAGGTCAGGTAGTGCTGCCGTTGGAGCCTCTTCAAGCATTTAGTATGATGCTTTGAGTGAACCTTCATCAAAACAAACAGTGTGTTCATTTAGTGGCATGAAATTAACATATTTTATTATTGGGTTGTTGTTGATAAGCAAAATATGACTTCTTTAGTTTTTTGTAAGTTTATTTAAAACAGGGACAAAAAACATTAATAAAAGACTTAAGCTAGTTTCCATCTGATGTCCCTGAGCAGGTGAGTTAATAAAACAGTTTAATATCATACAATATTTATTTAAAGTCCTAATATATTCTACATACAATCACTTAATCTGCTTACTTTTATATTTAATTGAAATGTTACTTAAAATATGACCATTCTCTGCAGGAGTAGAAACATTTTAACCTGTTTTTCTAAGTGAACATTTCCTACTTTTAATCCATCGACTGTTGACTTTTACACATCCTGTAATTATGACCATCAAAGCAACTTTCTGCATTTTTTAAATTAACCACCATGTATACGTGTCTTAGGTTTGACTGCTGATCTGTTTTAAATGAAGCTTCATGGGGTTTTTTTTTCCTGTTTCTTTGTTTTCCTCTAAAGGAAACAATTCAAACAGTACTTTGAATTACTTTAGAGTAATTCAAAGTACTCTAAAGTATGTTGAATTGCCATTCACATGAATTGTTGCCTTTCCAAAATGTTTCCAGGAAGCTGAGCATGAAGCATTTTTCTCTCTGCTTAACAAGCAGGAATACTTCGGCACGTGGACGGCACATTGTGCTGCTGAGGTGTTATTATTGCTCTCCAGACCCTCCACTCTCTAATTAGTGTGTGGTATAGAGAGGTCTAGCCACACTCACAGCATGGTTCAAGGTGTGTTAGAGATTAAGAGAGTCAGTAAGTCCTTTCATGTAGCTGCTGGAAAATATTGGATGTTAACGGCCAAACAAAGGGAGTCTCTGGATCCGTGTTGAATTTGCTGAGGTGAAAAATGAAAAACGAGAGCAGAGAGCCGCAACATGAAAATGTTGCAGAGGAAGGTCAGGACTGTAATGGCCGCCTTTCTGCAGTAGAAAACATTTTCATGTTTTGTTAGGTTTATTTGATAGAGACAGACAGACTGAACAGAACAACGTGAGCTAGTTTTAAACAACACATCTAAAAATATTAGAAAGTGAAATAAGTAATTTAAAATAATACAACATAATGTTGACTGCATATTCAGAATCCTGCATATAAAGCAATAAAATATAAAAACATGACAATAAAACATTAAGCATACAGTTCCAGTTTGTTTTTGGAACATGTGAACCTGGTTACAGATTTAAACTGACAGGGAGTGAGCAGATCCTCTCTCAGGTAGAAAACTTTGAGCCAAAGTGTTTCTGGATGGAACCGTGAAATAAAACCGCTCTAGTAGATCTACTGATGCCCTGTGATTTCTGAATGCTTCACTTAATGTCGGGGTGCAGGTCTGTTTAAACGTGTAAACATTGTTGTTTTTTCCCCACCATGGTTTGAGTTTGAGTGCGTCATGTTCAACCAGCGCTTGTGAAAGCAGCATTTCCTTCTACTTCAGCACCATCAACGTCTGCAGGTCATTTTCTCAGCTGGGGGAAAGAAGCACTGACTGTTCTTTCACACATCGTGACCAACCAACCCTCCCTTGTCACCCACAACAAACACGATGATTCAGATGAGCTCATTGTATTTTATATTCACATCACCTCTTTATCACTAGACTCATCCAGCCATTCAACCTCACTGCATGCTTTTCATTTTTAATTAACTTTAACTTTCAGGTATGTTTTAATGACAACATCTGAGTTCTTATCAAATGAACTCAGGAACTTAAAAAAGATATGCATGTCATCAAGCCAAAAAAAGTCAGTTCCTGAAATGAAGATCTGTGGCAAGAGCTGCAAATATGAAACATTCAGACTTAAAGTGAAAATGGGTGACTGATGTTTTATTGTCTCTATAAGGATCTGAGACATTATCTCTGAACGCCGGCTGTCATTTTTTTCCAGTTTTTAGTTTCTGAAGCTCCAGATTAGCAGCTGAAGGACTAAAAGAGTCGAAGTCTGTCAGAAAGTTTCTCAGCCACTGAAAGGTGTGAGAGAGAGGTCGCCTGCAAACCGACCCAGTGCTACCGGTTCTGGCCTTAAAATTACGCAACTTGGAATTAAAAAAAACATTTGCTTAATGGAAATGTCATTTTAAAAGAAAAACTAATGTTTTTTGATAGAAGGTTTTTGTGCTATGAGCAGAATATCAACAGAGTTTTGTCTCGTCTGTAATGGAAACTGCTGCTGATGAAAACCCGACTGGCAGCGTAGCAACAGCAGACGATCTCTTTACAGCAGTCCTGCATACCAAGTATGCATGTGGTGACAGTGGAGAGGAAAAGCTCCCTGTTAACAGAAAGAAACCTCTAGCAGAACCAGAACCAGAACGTGGCTCAGTACAAGCAGCAATCAGCCACGACCGACTGGAGGTTCAAGATGCACATTAACACCCAGCTGTCCTAAAAACAGGAACTGGTTCCTCTGATGAAAATTAAATTATGTGTCTTTTTACGTGTATGTAAATATCTGGTTTCCTCTGCAGCTCTTACTGACGCGTTGCCTAAAAGAGAAACAGCTTAACAGAGAAGTGCTGAGTCATCATTAGTGTGAGCCGGGGGGTAAGAAAGTGGCAGCAGCTTCTTCAGCTTCTTGATCCTGGAAAGAGTCAAATTTACTGCATCAACAAATATTAAACCTTCAAAGCTGAGACAATTCTGAAGAGCTTACTGTGAATATTAATTTGATAAACTAAAGAGGTTCATTTATATTGTTTTATGCAGTTAAAAGTTATGATGATTTCAAATTTCCCCTCTAGATTAAACTTCCCAGTTTCCCTTCCTGTTTTTGAAACATTTTCTGATTTGTTTTGTGAGAAGAGTGGGAAACTTTGCCTTTCGATCCCCGTAGAGTCCAGAACCGGCTTCTGAGCTCCAGATAAGACTGAAAGATGACCAGAGCGGAGTTGGGATTCTTCAGCCCTTTGCTCCAGTGCTTCTCTTTCTGAGAATGAAACCAGCTCTTTGTCACGTCTCTGGCCAGATGCGTCGCCTTTCTTCTGCTCCCCACCCGGCTTTATTCCTGGAAGGGGGGTTGCTCGGTGTCAGAACCGAGATCCTCTGTAGAGTTCGGCCATTGGCCACTTCCTCTCTCACCAGCCCTCCCCTTCATCCAACACAATGGGTCTGCTTGTCCATGCGACACACACTCTCTGACATATGCACACCCACAGAGGAGGCTTCCACTCGGGGTCCTCCGCCTTTATGCGATCGTTTTCTCTTTACCATAAAGAGGAAAACCGAAGCCAGCGAGGAACTGAGCTAGAGGGCGAGTCACTTTATCAGTTTGCTGAAGTGTGTGTGTGTGTGTGTGTGTGTGTGTGTGTGTGAGGCCAATGTGAGGGAGGGAAGATGCAACCAATGCGGTGAGGCAGCAGTTTAATATGATGAGGCTGAACCTGCCAGCCTGAGCGTCAGAGCGCTGACAGAGGCAGAGAGAGGAAGGTCTCCTCGGTTCAGGATTTCTGTTTCATCTCCGGACTCAAACTGGACTCAGCCTCTGCTAAGGTCAGTGCCTCTGTCCGTTCACCCAGCAGCACCGGTAGGCTGCAGGAGACGCACAATGCAAACCCTGGCGGTGTGACTTTCCCCATCCGCACAGGGAGAAAGCGCCGGCTTTGGCTTTCGTCTCACTGAGAAACACGTTACCTGCTCAGGGTAACAAAGGGAGGGACTCCCGAGACAAAAGACGAGCCGTTGATCTCTCCAGACGTGGCAGGTGCTGCGGCGCGGCGTGGCGTTGCTGGCCGTGGGTGTCTGTGGCAGCGCTGTGGGTCCTCTCAGCTGCAGCTCTGGACTATTCATTTTGTTTAAGGCAATATTGAATCAGCTGCAGTCTGTCTCAAGATATGCTGCAACACACACATGCCCACACACACACACATGCCCACACACACACACACATGCCCACATATCTTTGCACATAGAGGCTGCTGATTTCAGTTAACTCTGTTTGCCTCGATTGGTGTAATCGCTGGCCTGAGCTGCTGGAAAATATGTGTGTGTGTTTGGCTACATGCTTCTGCAGCTGTGTGTAAAAGCTGTGGATCAATCTTTAATCGTTGATCTTTCACAAACAAAACTATGATTTTAAAAGTCAATTTGTCATTTTAAGCAGCCAGACAATCACACAGAGAACGATGCAACTTCCAGATCTTTTTAAAAAGCAAAGAAAATGACTTGGCAGTTATTTTATTAGAACCAGATATTTCTAAAAATGACATTAAATTGATTTTTCTCTTGTGGTCAAGAATTCAGTGGTGAATCGCTAACTAAAATGTTAGCTGTGCTAACGAATAAAGACAGGAAAACAAATCCTACCCATGTGATCCACGTGAGGACGAGGACAGAGATTCCCAGGTTCAGGTGGCGTCTGAGACGGCCAGAGGAGGAAGTGATGCAACAATGTTTGCTCAATTTCTGCTCCTTTTGACAAACATTTTGACTAGATGGAACTACTTAACTCTTCCAGTGTAGAGTGACGGTGGGGAAGCGCGCGGCAGGTGTCACGGTCGGTCAACGGAGAAGGGACGGGGTGTTCAGTTACTGAACGGAAAAAAAACAAACTTGTAAAAGCAAACACAGTAAAAAGTCCAGGCGGGATCCACTAACTAAAACTGTCAGGGTTAAAGGTAAATCTTTAGCTAGCTTTGCTGCAGTCACAGTTAACTTACAGAAAGAGTAAAGTAAACTGACCAATAACATTTAGGAGAAGGACGGACATGTGCCCCCCTCCACAGACACACACAGATGTGTAAAAATTGCATTTTTACACAAAATGCAATTTTTATTTCATTCCACAATGTTGTGGAATAAAAGGGAAAAACAATAAAAAGTACAATAACTATAATATTTCTCTTTTTTCTACTCAAAGGAAAATGTCAGGGTATGCACAGTGCGTCCAGCTGCAGGCGCCACTGATGTAGGGAAATGATGTGCGCTAAGCGTTTTCTAAGTTAGCTAAAGGGCTAAATGAAAAGTTAGCTCCACTGTTAGCAGAAATGTGCCACCACTGGAATCCCTGCCTTTCATATTCCCTCACTGTGACTCAGGTTAATCCCTGTCTCTGCAGCTGAGCGTTTACCAGCAGAGCTGCTTCTTCCGCTCCGTTTCCCACTGATTTTTTTCCCCCACAGGGAGGGAAGAGAGCACTACTTTCTTACACATCCCAGTTATTATCTTGTTTGTTAATAATATTGAGTTGACAGTCTATTAGGTTTTCTGCTAAGTGTTTCATCAAAGCTCAAGAAAAGGTTGAGAAAAATCCCAGCAAAGCTTCCGTTTAAGAAACTTCCTCCTTTTTCATACAGAGGTTTCATTGTTTTTAACAGGATAACACTGTGAGGCCATTTCTTCCCACTTAAGTGATGGATTGTTGTAGAGTTGATTTTAAATAACTGCTCTAATCAGCAGGAACCACCTGTAAAGGAGTCAGGTAGATGGACAAACAGGTAGATTTATGAGGATCTAGATTATAACAGTTTGTTCACAAAGTGTGAACTGCCACCCTTTAAAGAAACCTTTACTGCAGAGGTGATACAACCACTGCCTGTGGCTCAATTCACCACATCTAAAAAACGTCTCTACATTTGTTTCCAGGAAGCTGTGGAGACGTTTCAGATATCCATGTTATGGGATGATGGTGGCTATGAAAGCTGCGTCTCTTCCCTTTATTGATTCAGCAGCTTCATCGTCGGTTTTCATCCTCGTCACTTTGCCTGTTTCATGTTTTCATTATTGCCCCTCTGCCTGCTTTGCCCTTCAGGTTTTGGCAGCTGATCATGCTGTCATTTTGTCCTCGGTGGGCTGAGGTTTGTCTTTCTGAATGTCCTCTGACACATCAGGAATGCTGATGCTGCTTGACACTTTATTCCACTATCAGATTAGCTGCTGTGTCCATGAGAACAGAAGATCAAAGATGACTGCATGTGTACTTTCAGTTGTTCAAATCGTTTTATGCAGGCCAATTTGGGGAAGAAAGAGCTCACATTTAGCTGTAGAGGAAGTTTGAGTTGCTCTGAATATTAATCATGGCTGCTGTCCTCCTCTTCCTGCTGACTGCTTGCTCCAGCCTTGGCTTCAAGCCCATCTGCAGGCTTGCGTTCAGGATTGCGGGGTTGCCGCTGCATTGGCAGCTTGTGCTGAGAATATGGCTCCAGCTCTCAGTCAGAGGGCCTCATTCATGCTGAGCACAAAGATGCTGTTTGAGAACGAAGTTGCTGTGCAGTTTGACTGGCTTTATGTTCCTCATCCATTTACTTCAGATGTAATGCAGTGAGCCAGATCTTATGAATTTCTCCTGATCCCAATTCTCTCTTATCAACTCGAGACAAAAGAGACCTTTGAAGAAACAGGCAGAAAGTTCGGTTTAGTTTTAGTTTTTATGCTCTTTCTTTAAAATTTCTTCTAGTCTTCCAACTGTTGTTTTCCAGCTTGTCAAGCTAATGTTTGCTTTGTGCAGCACATAATTAAGTTTCTTTTGTTGAAATAAATGTAATTTGTGTCACCAGAGAACACCTTTAAAATGATGTCATTGTGATTTGGAGAAACACAGTAAAAACTTAGATAAAGTAGTGCAAATGTTTCCAAAATTAGCTTGTAGCATCAGTGTTGGACAATGGTAGCTTTATGGTAGATCCTTCCTCCAGAACCACCACTGCTCCAAAAGTCCCAGCTGTTATTTTGCAAATAACCTGCTGTCATTTCTTCATGCACAGCTTGCACATTTCTTAAATAATTCTACGTAGTTGCACTTTTACTTTTAGCTGAGAATCTTTTCTAACAACAATACAGTTTCATTTTGTTGTGAGTTTGCTCTTATTGTGCAGTCTCTTATTTTTATTATTTTTATTTTTTACCTCCATTTACATATTACCTGATTCATACTCACATTACTTGCATTTCTTTGCTGCTTCCTCTTGAGTCCTGCAAACAAACCAAACACACACCCTGGTAGATCTGTGACTTTTTAAAATTATATTTAAATATTTGTTTATGACAGTCTTAAAAATGTTAAATAAATCATGTGCTTTGATTTAACTGTACATTATTATCTGGAAACTTGATATGCTGCTGGTTTTAATGTGACAGGACAGGTTATGACCCCAGATTAAACTGAAAATAGCGTGAAGGAGCTGTAGATATTATTTGTTTTTGTAGAGAAAACTGGCTTTTGATCAGGTTTAAGAAAAACTCCAGGGCAAAAACTGCAGACGTAGAAAACAGAAAAGTTGACATTTTAATAGAACCTGTGGCTTTTATTTAAAATACTCTGCAGAAGTATTGGGTAAAAAATTGTTTCTAATGTAAACAGCTAAAAGATGCTTGTAAGCAAAAAGTACCTCGTTAACATTCAAGTTCTACCGTTTAGTTAGGAATACATAAAATCTGAAATAGTGGTGGGAATGTATGTTTGCTGCTAAACTATTGAATAAATATCCATTAGAGCTGAACATCAAAGTTATTTCTGTTCTTTAACCATCAGGTTGGAGCAACGGGTTTTTCTATCCAGAGTTTCTCTTATCATTCATGGATCTTCTTTAGAAATGTGGACGCTGACATTAGCATTAGCTGCTACATGTTTAGCATTGAGATGCTATTTTAGGCTTGAAAAGCCTCATTGATAAGCTAACTCCTTTTAGCACAACTTTAACACAACAACAGTCTCTTCCAGCGTCCCATCAGACCAGTTTGAAGCAGAGATGAACCCCAGTGGGACCAGAGAGAAGCAGCTTCCATCATTGCTGTTAGCAGATGTAGCTGGTGCGCCATATTTACAGGCTTACCAGAAACGACAAATACAAAGGTTCCCAATGGAACCTGTGTGCAAAAACATAATAATAAATTCATTAAATTGATGTAATTAATAAGAATTAACTTGTTAAATATCAGTATAGTCTCGATGTGCGTCTCTGTCACTCATCAGCCTCTAACCTGTAAATCCTCTCAGAGCTGGTTTGCCTCCTAAAGTAATCGCCTGCACTGAATGCATAGTGGCTCATTTGTGAACGCACCGCTGCGTTGGGACTCAGTCAGACGTGATAATTAGGCAGACAGCATATTGATTAACACATATGGGAGCTCCTGTCCAGCAGCTGTGATGTTTTAAAAGGTGGACGGACCGATCAGTGTGGTTGGAGGAGACGTGCTGGTAGAAAACCAGACGAGGGAGAGAGGAGGACAGCAGCTGTGTGTCGCTGCTTTTCTAGAGACACACTGAGCATGTTCAAGATCACAGCCCCTCTGTTTAAAGCAGTTACCCCACTGGCCTGCCCTTGTTAGACACGGGCCAGAGAACACGCTCAGATCATGCTAAGAGTATATCTTCTCATGCTGAGCTGGGTGAAAGAAGCACGCTGGTAACCACTCAGCAAATGCATGACATCTGCTCCAGAGCTACATATTTTATGAGATTTTTTTGTAGGCAAAATGTTTTCTTGGCTACATTTGCAAAGGAATGTCCTGATTCTGCTGCTCCTGTTCAATCAGAGTCTGATAATGTCGGCATTCTTGACTCCAAACAGCAGGTGATTCATGGCTGTGAAATTCCTTTAAGGTTCTGCTAAAGAAACAAAAGAAAGCAGAATTAGTGACGTCTAGAAACACAGAGCATCATTCAGCAGCCAGTCAGACGTCCTTTATGGTTTCTGTAGCCCAGAGAGAAAAAATCATATTCATACTCTTGAATCATTGAAGGGTGTCACATCTGAATGTATTCAGAGATTTTAGGATGTGATGTAGTGTAGAAGTCCATTCAATATTATTTTTGTTGTTTGTTTTTCATTTTAAAATAAAAAAGCAAAAAATTAATAAATGGTTGTTTTTTTTCTTTTGTTTTAAAACTAAATTGCAAAAAACACTAGAATATTTTTACATATGCATTCGGACCGCCCCAGAGTTCACTACCGCCTGCAAGCTGAGGCCGAGGTTTGTAGTCAGGTCTGAGTTCGCTTCGTTGAGTTTGATGACTCATTCACACCTCTGGACTTCTTCAGCAACTTCCAACATACTGTAGCTGCATGTTCAACCAACAACCATATGTTTCCTCTTGGCTTTAGATAGCAAAAATCAAACAGCAATCCATCTACAAACCTGTAGTTGGGCTGCTTTACATTTGAAAATGACTTTGTTTCGAGCCATGCTCTCATCTATAATCAGAGTCTCATCTGGTTGTTCTGAACATTTAAGATCTTCAAAAGGCTGATTAATTTTCTGTCTATTACGTGTTGTGACATAAAGCCATCAGTCGTTGGTAATTATCCTTTCTGGAAGGACAGGAATGAATAGACAGACGCATCTGGACGCTGAGACGAGCCAATGCTTTCAATGCCAAGCATAAAAGCCTCAGTCGTGTGCTTCCACACACACAGCATGATTAAAGGGGTGTGACTGAACATGTTAATACTTCAACCCCCACTAATACATTATTTATATGATACCTTCAAATGGCAGTTATCTCAAACCATGGGAGTCATGCAAATGAACCAGAGGTAAATTAGCCTTTTTTCTTAGTGCTTTTAGTTGACAGCATTGTTGTTTTTTATTTTTTTGGTAAATATTTCTATAATTATATAGAAAGATAAGTGAATAAGTTAGTTTGTCTAACTGTAAAGTCTCTACATCTTCCACTGACATTGGTCTGAAACTGGACCTTCAGGGACAATTTATATAGGAAACGTGATGAACAGACAGAAATTACTGCTGTAATCTGAGTTATTAACTGCTATGGCTGGTTCATATTCATCACTCTCACTTCTCTGTTGTTGCACCTGCATCGTCTCCTCACCAGTAAAATTACAGTGTTTGAACCTCGTCTTCTCATTATCCTCCCACTTCAGGGGGACGATGGCAAATCCTCCACCTCCCCCAGAAAATAAAACCATTATAGAGGCGTTGTCATCAGCAACATCTTCAAGGACGAACCCTCCCTCCTCCCTTTCCATTCACCTGGCGACTCTGGTTTCTAGGGAACCGGTTTGTGCAGTGGCAGCGTTCAGGCACGCTGACTGTCTGGATGACGAACAGACTTTTGCCTGCCAGCCAACAGGGAAACTTGGGTTTGAGGAAAGAGCAGCGATTTCCTTGTAGATCCTAATGATAGTGATCCAAAAAGTGATTATGTGATGGCAGAACGCTGTGGTGATGATAGGATGGGGAAACCCTGTCATCTGAGGAGAAGGCATGCAGGTACTGTAGATATACTTCCTCTGCTTTCTTTTTGTCATTTTACTGCTGGATCAACTAAACAGAGGCAGAAAACTTCTCATTTTTGTGCCACAAGTAGGGTTGTGTGAGAAAATAATCTTGATGGAAATGCTCTGAACCAAAAATATCCCCAGTGGTGAGGCGTGTATGTGAGCCCAGTCACCTGTAAAACATGCAGCCTGTTTATTTTGCCATGTTTAACGCAAAATGACTGTCAGAGTTTGATGCATTTTTTTATTCCCCAAATGACAAGGCACTTTTTAGTTTGAGTTTATTTCTTGTTTTATTTTTTACATTCATCTGCTTCAACAAATTTCAGCACGTCAATAGAGTTACAATTCAGAGAATGTCAGATGTTGCTGATTGGCGGTCAGACGCACTTTTCCGTCTTCTGAATCTGATAAATGTCGTCGATAACCACAAAGAGATTGTGTGCTGCAATAAATGATTCCTTCTCACCACATTTTGATCATGAGATAACATAAACTAAATATGTTTCATGCAAACATTCTCCTAAGGATCCGATAAGTCTGATACAAGTCACGACTCGTCGACTGTCCTGTATAAACAAACTGTAGGTAACGTGGACGTCCGGCGACGATGGACGTCCATGTTGAGAGGAATTCACAGGAAACATTTGGAGTTGGGTTTCTAGATGCTGAGGTGTGTTTTAACCTTCGGTTTTTGTTCCCACTTGTCAGGAACAGACATTAGAAAAGGTTGGAGAGGCTGATTCCTCTGTCACAAAGATCTTCTCTGAACACGTATGTTCACACATGTAACATGTTTACATGGAATAAACATTTGAAAAATAAGAGATTTTTGTGAAGCATCATGTCTTTTTGTGTTGTGTATAGTGCAGGCCTATTGGGATAAAGTGGGAAAACTTCCACTTCTCTGCTGCATCAGGACTGCAGTAACATTAGCTTTATGCTCAGTGTTGGATTCACTTCCACTATTGTGCTTATAGCAGATCTCAGTTTTCCATCAGCTTTTTTTATCTTTGAAAATGTTTGGCGCAGTTAGCAACCCTTAAATTGATTTTTCTGGATAAATTCAAACATGCTACTTAATTGGCTGTTTGTGAAGACTCAGATGAATAAATTTCTACATCTGTGTTCAAATTTTGGTTACCAACTATTAGGAGTCCTTCGAGTAGACAGACGTTTGTATCCATGCTCTTATTTTGAAATGGATGAAGGCAGCAGAAAATGATGTTTGTTCTGTTCCCAGAATGCATTGCTGTAGTTCTACTTCAAAGAGTTTAAAATCTACTGATGTCCAACGTGTTTTCTGGTCATCCATCCATCCATCCATCCATCCATCCATCCATCCATCCATCCATCCATCCATCCATCCATCCATCCATCCATCGAATTAAACAAACAACCAACTTCTTTACAGTCAGTTTTTTCCAGATTGCATAAAAACACCAACTACTGTAGAAATATCAGCCATGAATCCTGTAAGTTTTGTATTAATAATTTAGTCTTTGCTGAAAAGACGTTGAGATCTTTGGGAATCTGAGTTTCTGAAAGCATCAGATTGTCTGACCAATGTGTGGCAGGGAGAGCATACCTGCAGCATTTGAATCAGATTCTCCCTGGAAACGTTTAGAGATTAAAGTTGGCCCATTTCATCATCTTCTGTTGTTCTGATCAACATGTAGAAGATTTTTAGCTAACATGTAATCTGTGTTTGCTAGAAATGAAACAAAGAAACAAGAATACATTGGCAGATGCTTCTTGACATTTTAGCAGTAAAGAAAAAAATTGTTTCAGTTCCTTTATTGGTAATGTGAATAAATGTGTTTTCCTGTTACTGTACATCATAGAAGTTTCTGCGAACCATGGAGTTATCTGTGGTTTTCCATCTTTCTTGCGACTGATTAAGGTCACAAACTCAAGTTGTTCCTGTTAGTAAATGTTGACCAACATCACAAACCCTTTGTGCACATGATGTCTGAAGTTTCTCCTTTTGTTTGAGTTTTTACTGTTTTACGTTGCTGATAGTTGAAATGCTGAGGTTGTATTTTGAGAAATACAAAACAAAAAAGAGGAAGTTAACCGACAAGAAGGAGAAGTTTTTGGGTCAGTCACTGGAAATGGAGATTCTCAACATCGCTCATCATCACGGATATTTTTTATGTTTTTAATTTATGAGTGCATGTTGGTCAGTGCAGCCGTGGAAAAGAAAACCCCAGTTGTGGAAACAATGGATGTGAGGAATCACATCTGAGGAGAGGGAGTGGCAGGTTGAGTCTGGTTTGGACTGAACTGACTGCTTCCATGTTTTAAAGTCTCCAAAAGGAATTTTTCTGGGTTTGAGTTGTGTAAAAAAGGAGTTTGTATGTCTGCATGTGGGTGTGTCTGAGCGCAGCAACAGCAGGCAGGCCATGAGGACTCCAGATGGTGTGTGGAGAAAGCCCTCCTTTAATCCCTGAGCCAGAATATTACCTCCCCAACCCCCGCTTCACACTCACACACACACACACACAAACATAACTGAATCAGTTGGCCCCCGCCCCCAGGT
This sequence comes from Gambusia affinis, assembly GCF_019740435.1. Taxonomy (NCBI): domain Eukaryota; kingdom Metazoa; phylum Chordata; class Actinopteri; order Cyprinodontiformes; family Poeciliidae; genus Gambusia; species Gambusia affinis. The sequence goes on along the minus strand of NC_057875.1, from coordinate 1,240,270 downwards.
AGAGAAGCAACTTTCCCTTTAAATGTCATCATTGACGCACTGAGCTTAGCTCTACTGCACCGTTACATCCGGATACATGCTTATCTCAGGTCAAGAAAAAACATGACCCGCTCATGAATTAGGTACTGAATATGTGCAGCAGAGATGGGTGAACTGGTCAGAGTTGATGGGAAGATGAACGAAGCTAAATCCTGGAGGAAGAGCTGTTAGTCTGCAGAAGATCTGAGACTGGTGAGGTTCACCTTACTGTGGCACAAACATCCAACCAGATATTATGGTTTAGATCAAATCATGTTTTCAAAGTGTGGCGCGCCTCTCCTGAGAGCACTTTAGGGGAAAGCAGTGCGAGGGAAAAATAAACCGGAAAGATATCTGCTTGCTGTCTACTGATGTGAGAGAAACGTCTTTTACGCACACGATCAACTCTGTGGATTTAGGAAAAAGTTGGTACTGTGTGCTGGCGTGTGGAAAATGTTTCCCCCTTAGAGGATGTTTTGGCCAGTGATGTCAGTAACGTTATTGACGTCGGACCACTTTTTTCAGTAACAAGTAATCTAACGCGTTGCTATTTCAAATCCAGTAGTCAGACTACAGTTACTTATCAAAATCATTTTTGCGTTACTGCGTTACTATCTTCTTTTGTTATTTAATCGTATTTCCTCTACGCGTCTTGTCGAGTGACCGGCGTCTCTATCGACAGAAATGTAAACAATGGAGGAGATCGCATTTTGTTGGAAAAACTGGAACTATTTTGAGTTTCTGTCGCCAAGTCCGATTATTACAAGCGGCTTTGGGCTTCATTTTTTAAAGTAAACGAAAATTTAACGAGTTGCTGGTTGCGCCTTTTGGGCTCGTTTTGAGCGTGAAGTTACTCATTTGGGCTTGGAAATAAGCAGAGACTCATAATAAATCCCAGAATTTGTCCGTCATTAAGGTAGTTTTAGTCAGTCTCTCCTTGTCCATCATTTCCAGGATGATCCGTCCCGCTGTGTCTTTGTTAATGTCAAGTTAATGTATTACCTCTGAATGACGTCGAGCCTTGCTGTTGCAAACATCGAGACCAATATGAACAGCGCAATAAGCGTGAAAACAGCCACGAATAAACGTGTCCGTAGTAATGGCAAGTTAGCACCATTATAATAATTAATATTACGGTAAGTGTCACAAATCTGTGCAACCATCTGAGCTGTGGAGCTTCAGGAGATCTGTATCTGGAGGCTGGGGGGAGGGGGGGCTTTAAAATCCTACTTAGAGTTTTCCGACAACAGTGGATCACACAAATTACTCACTTTTTTTGTTTGTTTGTACAATCTCTTCTTCAGTTCAACCTTATAAGTGGAGACACATTGTTGATGTTACCATTATAAAATAGCTGATAATTAAGTATTGGCAGGAGGCGGAGCGTTGTTGTTAGCAGCTGCTGAAAGTAACTAAAGGTTACTTTTAATGTAACAGTTACTTGCAAGTCAAGTAGTCAGTAAACTAACTAAGATACTTTTTCAATGAGTAATCAGTAGTCCGATTATAGTTACTTTTTCAAAGGGGGGGGGGGGGGGCGCGGCAGGCATTGTGCTCCTTGGAGGGGGGCTCACCCTTTCATACTTTGAAAACCCCTGGTTTAGATCAAATCATGTTGGTGAAGTTTTTTATGATCAAGTCTGAAATAAAAAGCAACAAAATGCACCTGTATTATTATCATTATTATTATTATTGCTAAATATTAGTTCTATTTTTTTGTGAACTCACCACTGACCTTGGCCATGTTGCTCTGAGAGTTCAGTTTCTGTATCACTGATAGCCGATGGTGGCTAGCTGCTAACCCTAAAGCACAACATCAGTTCCGCTAACAATAAAGCGCTATACCAACATATTTAGCAAAAGCTAATACTAAAGTGTTCAATTCAACCATATGTTGTGAAAAGTATCAACAAAAATATCTCAAATAAATAAATATCTGTACATTTTTCATGTATTAAGTCATGTAAGTGTTGTGTTGTTTACTACGGTGTGTAGCTCATTAATTTGTTAGTTGTTAATTCTATAGTTAACATTTGATCAATAAAGCTTCTTGGAGAAAAAGAGGAGATGAAACAGAACCCACTTCAAAATAAGAGCATGAATGTAAACGGCTAACTCCTGGAGGTGAACAGTTGGTAGCAAAACTCCAGCACAGATGTTGAACTTCATTCAACTGAAGGTTTACAAAACAGGTCAATTAAAACCTTAGAAATAACCTGGAAAAATTAGTTCATTGGAAGCTAAGCACGTTAAACATTTTTAAAAGTTTGTAAAAGTGCTAAACAAAATATTAGCTCTACTATTAGCACATCAGTTGACATGTGAGCATCACTGCCAAATACACCAAATAGCTTTAATGCTAACACAAAATGAAACAATTTACATGAACAAACATTTACTTTTATCCCACATTAAAGACACCAAATTGATATTGTAATTACTTTTTGGGTAATTAATTCCTGGTATGTCCTTAAATAGATGTTATATGTTGCTGTTGGTGTAAAAGGTGAAAGCTCAGAATGATGGTTTTGTGACTTTTATTGAAATAATGCTAAAGGTGGTGAGGAAAAAATAGAATATTTATGAGATTAGTGCTTTGGAATTTATCTGGAAATATTAATTTAGGGGAAGCTAAGTGTGTTAAACATTTACAAGGTAGTTTAAGTGCTAAATTAAAATGAGCGCTTAAGCCCTATTAATGGATTAGCAAAGTGTGCCCACTGTTTAAACAGAGATTAAATTAGATCATGAACGTTTTGATCTGTACTGCTGTTTGAGTTATTTTTAAGGTTTATGTGTGATTCTGCCGTGTTTGTCACATCTGGTTTCTGTGTATCTGTGAGCTCTAATCTGTATGAGAGGATCTGTTTTATTAAAGGGTCGTGTGTGATTGGTGCATTCTCATCACTGCTTTTAGACCACTACTGTTTTCTCTTTAATCCTTTATGTGCATATTAACCGAATGTGTGGAAAGGCTGCTGGGTCTCCCCACAGATCACATCCAGGCTAATTAGGGTTTATGTCTCCAAGGGGCGCTAAGCTCCTTTCCATTTGCTAAACAAAGCATCGTCTGCTCCGGGTCTGAATGAATGCAGCTGGAAGGAAAGTCTGGGAGCTTTGGCATCAAATTTCTCTCCGTTACAGTTTGACAATTTTATATTCTGATACCCTTCCTCGCTCATCATCTCTGTTCCCAGCCTCGGTGCTGGTCCCAAGTAACACAGAATGTTTTTTGATTGTTTGCAGAGCAACGATTTTTGACGTTTCACAAAGAAAAAAAATGACTCGGTTCTGTTTGTTGTGTTTTTTTGTTGCAGAAAGGAAAGGCAAAACTCCATGCTACCAGACCAGAAGCGCTGATGATGAGACCTGCATAGCGGTGAAAATCGACCAGTCCAGAGGTAGGAAGCGTCGCTTCGGTTTACCTCACCTGCTGCTCGTTTTATGTGCAGGCTTCAACCGTCGGATGGAAAACTGAGAGATTTATGGGAATTAGAAGAATTAGGGGTTAAAAACAGAGTTTCTATAAAACTATATCTGATGATTCTATAACAGTGATTAGGCTTTATAGCTTCTATAAAACCACCGCAGTCTCCACAGACGGATGTGACTGGAGAAAACTTTAGAGGAATTTCCAGGCTTCTTGTTTAGGTCGCTTGTGTCCTCGCCTGTCCTGAAGGAGCTGCAGCAGCATCGCCTCGTTTGTTTCTATCTTAAAATCTGATCCAAGGTGGTTGTTTCTATTTCTGCCTCAGAGCATCAAGTCTGTAAAACCTTCAGTGTGATTCAAGGCTGGACCCCCTGGCTCTGTAGACGGCTGAAAGCAGAAGTGCTTGTTAAAGTTCACTGAAAATACGAGCTGAAACTGAGAATATAACGGCACAAAAAGGAGCGAAAGATCCCTGAAAGAACCATCTTCAGGCCTCAAATGCTAGCAGGCAATTGTTGAATATTTGACACAGATGGAGAAAACTTCAGCGATGCAGATGCTACTTTTATGCAAATTTGACATCGATGAGAATTTCCTTCAGTTTCTGTCGGTTCTGCAGTGTGGGAGGTTTGAAGCTTTCTTTTGTGTCATGCATCTCTCATGATATCACCACAGAGGAGGAGGGGGCGGCATGTTTGTATTAAAAACTAGGGATATAAGAGAAAAACGCAGTATGAAAAGTCAAAGGATCGTTCGTCTCCCAGGCGTTTTGCCTCCAACTGCAAAAATAAAACAGAAGCTGCAAGTTCCTGCTCTATTTTTATCACAAAGGTGTGTGTTTATGGGAAGTGTGTCTGTTTCACTCTGTTAAATCAATTGAAATGTCTTAAATGTGAGTTGGTGAAACCTGAAGAAAGCCTGACTTTCCATTGAAAGGTTGTTTAAAAGGCTGTTGCTTCCTAGCTAGCCGCCTGGCTGCCAGGCGACACGTCTGGGTGACGTTTCTGTGGCTGAGCCGACGTGTTGGTTCATGTTGCTGCAGGCAGAACACACACAGGCTGCAGCTCCTCTGTCAATGTTTGCGCAGCTCTAAACGTTGAAGCTGCCCTGAGCTTGTCCTGTGCATCAGGTTGCCTTGGCAGCCAGATCAGCGATCCACCACAATCCACAGCGATCCACCGCGACCCACTGCGATCCACAGCGATCCACCACGATCCACCATGACCCACAGCAATCCACCACGATCCACCATGACCCACAGCAATCCACCGCGATCCAACGTGATCCACAGCGATCCACCGCGATCCACCATGACCCACAGCAATCCACCGCGATCCAACGTGATCCACAGCGATCCACCGCGATCCACAGTGATCCAACGCGATCCACCATGACCCACAGCAATCCACAGCGATCCACCGTGAGCCACCACGATCCACAGCGATCCACCGCGATCCAACGCGATCCACAGCGATCCAACGCGATCCACAGCGATCCACCACTATCCAACGCGATCCAACGCAATCCAAAGCAATCCAGCGTGATCCAACGCGATCCACCGCGGTCCAACGCGATCCACAGCGATCCAACGCGATCCACAGTGATCCACCGCGATCCAACGTGATCCACACCGATCCACCGCAATCCAACGCGATCCACCGCAATCCACAGCGATCCACCACGATCCACAGCGATCCACCGCGATCCACCATGACCCACAGCAATCCAACGCGATCCAACGCGATCCACCGCAATCCACAGCGATCCACCACGATCCACAGCGATCCACCGCGATCCACCATGACCCACAGCAATCCACCGCGATCCAACGCGATCCACAGCGACCCACCGCGATCCAACGCGATCCACCGTGGTCCAACACGATCCACAGCGATCCACCGCGATCCACAGCGATCCACCGCGATCCACAGCGATCCACCACGATCCACAGTGATCCACCGCGATCCAACGCGATCCACTGCGATCCACCGCGATCCACAGCGATCCACCATGACCCACAGCAGTCCACCGCGATCCACCGCGACCCACCGTGATCCACAGCGATCCAACACGATCCAACGCGATCCACCGTGGTCCAACGCGATCCAACGCATTCCACAGCGATCCACAGCGGTCCACAGCGCTCTGCCTGAACGCTCATTCACACAAAACTGAACCACAGCACACAGACGCAACAGTTCAGGTTTTATCTTCTGTAGTGTCTGTTGATTTAAATTTCACTCTAAAACATGAGGGAAATTTATGAATTTAACTGTAAAAATAACAATAATTCAGGTTCAATTGGATCCACATTCAGGTAAAAATCCAATCATCAATCGAAGGAAGACCAGCGAGTCGTTTTATGCTCATGTAAAAAAATGTTTCATGTGTGCTTAAAATGAACAATTATTCTAATGAAAGTCTAGATTTTATGTTTAATTAAAACCCAGTGGAGCCCAAAATGGCTTAGAATGTTACTTTTGCTGTTTTGTTTTCGGTTTTTTTAGTGTTTACATCAATAAATGTTGATAGATTTGAATACAAGAATTAAGAATTATTATTATGGACTGCCATGATGCATTAAGTCATGCTAATGAAAAATTATGTAAATATTCTCCAACTGTAATAAATGTCAGATGTTATTTTACTATTTTTCCTCCATTGAGTGCAACACCACGGCTGTAGATGTGCAGAGTTGACCTTTGCTACTTCTGTTACCCTGTTGCTTCACACAGACGTGAGGATGATGATGATGATGATGATGATGATGATGATGATGATGATGATGATGATGATGTGTTTTTAGTAAATAATGCTCAATCATTCCGTGTTTTTAGAGCCATAGGATTGAAACGCAGCTGCTTGTCCTCGCCACCCGTCTGTTTGTGAGCGTTTTGCTTTGGTTTCAGATGAGAAATGAATGATTGGAATCCATTCTGGTCCGACTGGTTCCCTGAAAGAGCGAGATGTCATTCCTTCCTCATTGAGCAGTCAGGTGTCACAACTATTCATGTGAAAATTCAGCAGCATAAACAGACGCCTCTGACATTCATTCAGCTGATTTTCACAACCAGCCTTTCTGAAAGCTTCCTGCTCGGGCGTCGCTGTCGGATTTGCTTCTTCTTTTTATTCGTAAAACGGCTCAGAAGCGACGCACTGCCATGTCCGCTGGCAATTTATCTAAAGAGCAATAAATGTGTAACTAGACTGGCACCAGGAGCAGCTGCTGAACATGGACAGGTCAGAGCTGGCTTCGGTTAAAGGTACATGCTCGCCCTGGTTTTCACCATCATAATGTTCAATTTTCACAGAATAATGATTCAGCATTTAAAGAGTTAACAGAAACCGTTTTAGTTGTTTGCTGTGATGCACTCTGGTCAGGTTTACACTGCAAAAACATAAAGTCTTACAGCAAATTTCTTATTACACTTAAAATAAGACAAAACTAAATTATAAGTAATTTTTAAGAAGATGTAGGAGCTTGTTTTAGATCAATAGTTTCTTAATATTGATTATTAAGTACTAGAGCAAACTTCCAGAAAACTGAGAAAGAGCTGAAACACTGAGTTTCTATGAATCAAGACGAAAATCCGCCTGGTTAGAGTTGCTTTTGACCATAATAAATGGAATATTGACCAACATAGTTGATGTATTTTGATGATTTTCATGTTGACACTCAACAAATTGTAATGTTTGCCACCAGTTTCTCTAAATAGTGACTGTATGTTATTTTTATGAGTTTTAATTTTTGTATTTTTATGAAGTAAAACATTTCCAGTTGCCTTGTTACTGAAATGTGATATAAAAATCTATTTAATTGATAGATAGTTTCACTAGCAGAATGTCTTGATAATGTCTTGTTATAAGTGAAAAAGTATTTCTGAAAAGTTATCTGTAAGTTAGTTTAGTTTTGTTTGAAGTGTAATAAGATAAGATTGTGCTCTAACTGGATCAAATCTACCTGGTCAGACTTTGACTTTTTGCAGTGTACTGTCCTGTTTGCCTGGTATTGATCCATCTATTGGGTCTCCAGTTAAAGGTTTTTTGCTCGTTTCATCAAAATGACACAAAGTCCAATTTTTAACAACCTGTTGGGTCTAAAATCTGCCTGCAGGTGGAACAGCTGTTATCCCATCAGTCAGATCATGTTTGGGTCTTGAGCTCCTGACCTGTTGGTCATTGTGAAAGTTTCCTAAGTCGTGTGTGTTTGTGTGTGTGTGTGTGTGTGGGTGTGCGTGTGTGTGTGTGTGTGTGTGTGTGTGTGTGGGAGGAGTTTAGTGCGTTTCTCTCAGCCTCCCTGCTGGGCTGAGTCACTCAGCCTGGGAATGTTGCATGGAGCCTAAACTTAGCTTCCTTGTGGGAGCGAACGGCAGCGTCCTCTTACTGAAGACTGGCTTTGCATCTTTTTGTCCTGCCGGTCTGAAACCCGCGGTGAGTGGATTTACTGGGATTCTCTCTGTTGAACGTTTCTTTCTCCTCCGTTTGTGTTTGAGCCGGGCTCTGCAGCAGACTACCTGCTCAGTATCTGGAAAGATAACAGAAATCTCACGCAGTTTGCTGCCCATATTTCATTTGACGATTTATGAGACGCTGATACTGTCTCAACCTTTTGGATAGTCTAAATGTAAACAGTTGTTGGCAGCATGTAAATTTCCCAAATTAACGTTATTATTGCGATTAAAGTTGCTGTGACTGAGTAAAAGTCACCTGCTTGTCAAGAAGAAGGAGAATCTGTACCTGAGATTCCTGTGGGGCCACAACGCCTTAGTTTCAGGCTCTGACTCTTCTGGGCTCGGCGCTGGGCTGCTGGCGGGTGGGACCCGCCACACGGCTCACACAGGTGTGTCTTTTGTTTTTCTCACCTGCTTCTTGCTCACGTAGCTTTCAGTGCATATTTTACCAGAAGGAAATGATTGGGCTGCTGGTGGGGAGGAGAGAAGTATCTGAAAAATGTCCTGGCTGAGAGGGAGTCTCAGAAAAACCTGTCCACCTGCATAGTTCAGGGAAACATCAGTTTTCTGTAGGTCTCTTACTGTTTCTGTTTTTTACATTTTCTTTACCCTAAATGGAGACATTTTGAAGTTTTTAACTGGACATTTTTGCCGTGGTAAATGCGAGCCAAATCCAATTTTTTTCCCGGCAGTCTGAACAGCCTGATTCTGATCTTTTCACTCTAAATAAAATCTGATCTGTTCCACTTTCTCATGTGGAAATAAATCGTGTTTGATAGTTTTCAAAATGTCTGCAGTCTGAACGGTCATGTCACATTTTGTCCGACTTTTACGTCGTTGATTTGAGACATTCGTTATAATTCTGCACCAGAAGAAATCCGACATGCTAAATATGAACATAAACAATGGCTGAAAATTATAATTATGAAAGTATGAAAGCAGTTTGTGTCTGTGCAGCACATCCAATCACATAACGGCCTAGTCAAAGTCTAGATATAAGTCTAATTGAAAAGTTGTCACAGGCCTTGAAAACAGATATTCTGGTTGAAATGTTAGACAGCTGGCAGAGATGAACCTTAAAAAGTTTTCCATAGTTTGAATTCATGGAGGCTGGATACAAATGCATGCCGCACTTTTCAGATCTTTATTCTTGAAAACATTTAGGATTTCACTCAACTTCTTCTTAAAGTTGCAACATGACAAAGCATTAAAATCTTTAAGAGTCCGGGATTGGAAAATGTTACATGATTAAATTTATCTTTATCAACTCACTCTGGAGATGATAATTTCAGGTCAGAAAAAGAAAACGAAATGTTTTACTGAACTGAAATCATTTCAAGATGATGCCTGAACCACTGAAGGTTCCTCTGTAACTTCCTCAGATGCAAGAAAACAAAAGAGGATGTGTTCTGTAGCTGCAGATGCATAGATTAAGGTATAAGGAACAAAACCGTTTCAGGCTTTTAAAAATAAAACGATAGCAGCGACACGGACTCTGTGTGCAAAGAGGAACCGATCTGACCATCTTCACGGTCCAGCCAGCGTCGCTTCAGTCCTTTAAAGCCATTAAAGATCAAAATGTTTAGATTTTTATTAACAGAAATGTCATTTTTTCCTAAAGTTGGTTAGAAAACTGTAACTTCTGTAACATCGGTTTGATCATTAACTCTCAGGTTCTGCAGGCTCAGCGGGTTATTTCAGGCTCTAGTTTGGATAATTCTCTATTTTAGGGACATTGTTTAGTTTTTGTTGCAGAAATAGATGTTTGTGCTGGGCTGATGCATTCCTCTTTGCTGGTTTTACTGGCAGTGTGAGAACTGCAGCAGATATTCAGTCGCCTTTGAACCGTCGCTGTGCTGCATTTATAGGCCCGTGTTTGTAAGAGTGGTGGCTGTTGCTATAATAGCTGTGAAAACAAAAGTTTACTTTGAGATCTGCACATTTCATGCATCTGCTGCAACAATTTTAATCGTCAGTGTTTCCTGAGCCGTTTGCTGAAATCGCAGATGTGCTGCAGAGCTTCAGCATCGGCAGACGGCTGCAGGCTCTGAGCGTTCTGGTGCGTCTTCAGAGGAGAGGCGGCGGGATGCAATGATCACATCCTCCAAGCAGCCATGGAAAACTTAAAATAAGCTTTTACAGCCTTTGTTTTATCTGCTCAGTAATAGACTAAAGGAAATTACAGTTTTATTGAAATCAACAAAACACATCAGTAAATCGTTGTAGAAACTAAATTTAATAAAAACAGTTTCTGTAAGATTTGCTTTTTGAGATTAAAGATACTGCAAAAGTAAGATGAATGCAAAAAAATGTATTAATAAATGTGATAGCTAGTATTCGTTTTCAAGAAAATGTCATCCGTGTGTAAAAAAAATTGTCCCTAAAAGATGAAAAAGTGTCTATTTGTGTCAACAAGCTACGTTTCTAAGCAGGATTTAAAGGCGCTCAGGGTTTCATCTGTTTTTCAGTTTTCTGGACGTTTGTTCCAGATTTGTGGAGCATAGAAGCTGAAAGCTGCTTCTCCATGTTTGGTTCTGGTTCAGAACCAGAACCTGAGAGTCTGGAAGGTTGTTGTGACAGCAGCTGGTCTTTAATGTATTGTTGTTCTGAGCGGTTCACTGATCCTTTATAGAAGGCTGAGTTTGTCACTGTCTTTATGTGACTCTGAAGGTTCGGATCTGCACTAGGTTTCAGCCTGCTCTCTAGTTTCTGTCTGCAGCAACTGGACCTGCTGCAGCTGACTCTGATCGTTCCTCTTTAGGTCTACAGATGAAAACTGATGGTTTCTCTGGGATCTGCTGTCTTCCTCCTCTGGTTGTCAGAGAATCAAAGCGTTTCTGCGGCGTGGCTGCCTTTAATTTTCTGAACGCAGCAGTCTGTCGCTCTTCCCAGACGGTTTTAATAAGAAGATGCTGGAATAAGTGTGAGACCAGGAGCAGCAGCAGCTTTCACCAAACTCTCCAGTTAGGAGAAACTATTATTTAAATGTTGATAGATTAAAATAATTGGACATTTTGACTCTTTCACTTCTTTGTCTGGGTTTGCATTGCCTTGGTCTTATCTGCAGCAGCAATCAGAGCAGCTGCAGTTATTTCAGTCCAAACTAAAGCTGACTTCCTGGAGCTCCAGTTTGTCTCAGGATGAACATATTTCCTGCAGTTCTCCAGGATAAAAACGATCAGTTCACAGGAGGAATTTGAGCTCCGTTCCTTTAATAACACACAACTTGTTGACTGTTTTCTTGTGATGGCTTCATGTGGCTGCGAGGGGAAGCCAACCAGCTTATCAAGAGAAATTTGTCGAGGCCATGTTGGTAATTAATCGGTTATTTTAGGAAGGTGGTCGTGCCGAACGCAGCGTGGGATCGTTTCCAGGCAGACAGCTCCTCCAGCTACTGCCTTTAATTTAGGGCAGACTGTATGAAATTAAAACTGTGACTATGTGATTCTGTGGTTGTTTCTCCCTCTTTATGCTTCAGGGCTGGCCAGATAAAGATCATGTTAAGAAAAATAAATATGGTGCTGGAAACACCATTTTGGCTCAAACTAACAATTTTTAGCAAACAAACTTCATCCTGAGAGGCGCTGCACACGTAGAGCGAACTCAAGAAACTCTTAATGTAGTCTGAGTTCAGACGGTGACTGTTTCACTAAATAAAGCACAAAGAATGGAAGGAAATGCTAATCGGTTTCACAAACCTCTGTGTAGTTATGCACAAAACAAAGTTATGGATTTATGATGCAGAAATCATTAGAAGCACTTTAGTTTTGCAGATTTTGTGAATATACAGTAACAGACTGTTGCTTTATTCTATTCAGTTTATTTCTGTAGCACCAGATAGGGTTAAGGTTTAGGTTAGGGTTAAGGTTAGGGTTAGGGTTAGTGGCTGTAGACGGTGGACGGATGAATGTTTTTATTCATTTCCTTCTAAAACGTTTTAAATAGTCAAGTACAAATACAATTCTTACCCCATAAATTGAAAGTGATGGCGGTATTTTTGTAATTTGTTTTTGACATTTTTGAAAGAATCAGTGTGTGTTGGAGCATTTAATTAATAATCAATGACTAAATTTGAAATTACTGCAGTGATTTTACTCCATCCGTTTAGCTGAGTTATGTAGATAAACACACATCTGTCCTGGTTGAATCAAATGTTTGCTTCTTTTACCCATTTTGAAGAGTGGCAAAGAGAAATGAACATATGTGTGGCATCATATTTATGTCCTGTGGAAACAGGAGGTCGTAGCTTAAAGGTTCCTCAGCATTCTGTTCAGATTTAAGACTCAGAATGAAAAGACTCGGTAGGAGGGCAGAAGATTTGGCGCTTGTGATTTTTCTGAGGATAAAAAAATATTAGATCTAAATGTTATTAAATATTCACTGAGATTTGGCGCTGTATCAAGAGATTCATTTATTTTCAGGATTTTTACTCATCAATAAAAGTGCCTTCCTCACATTCTGCATCCAGCCTAAACAAAATGGCCCCTTTAAATAAAAACTAAAGAACAAACTTAATATTATGGAACTATTTAGAGCTTGTGGAAATGTGACTCCTTATTAGGACATTTTCTTTGCCAGATGTAGTGTGTGTGTGTGTGTGTGCGTGTGTGTGTGTGTGTGTGTGTGTGTGTGTGTGTGCGTGTGTGTGTGTGTGTGTGTGTAGAGGTCAGAGTGAGGTTGGTTTAGTCTCCAGTAAACACTGCCCGTCTGTGTCTGTTGCTCCATCTAAACAGTCATGCTGGCCCGTCTGGGACCAGCTGGTCGGGAAAAGTCTCATCAGATGGATTATTGGTGATAATCAGGCCAATATTTGGTCTGTTGGTCTTGATCTTGTTCATGTCTGTGGCTGCAGCGGAGCAGTAAATGTTCCTGTTTCTGTCTTTTCAGGGCTTTGTTTGTCATTTTCAAACTTTCAGTTGTTACATCTGCTTTGTCTGGTAAAAAAGATCCGGTTTGGTCAACATTGCTGCAGCTGAGGAGGCCGTGAGGATCGATGCCTCCCAAGATGACCAGAGTCAGAAAAATGACCCAAAACCCTGCAGAAGAACCTGTCAAACAGCTCCAGGCAGAAATGCATCATCCCCACAGTCAGATGGAAAAATCCAGAATACCTCTGGGAAATCTTAACACAGAAAGTTTAGCTTTAGCTCCTCTACAGATTAAGAGTAGTATTAATAGGCAAAGATGGGAGCTGAATGCTGCCCAGCTATGACATTGCTTTTTAATATTTACAACATTTAAAGAAAAGTTTAACAAGTAATGACAACCAACTCTGTAAGTTTGGTCTGCAGACAAAGAGAACAAGGATTACAAAGTACAGCTGCACTAAACATTATTCACCCAACTCTGTAAATGAGGTTTTTAGGTGAAATTAGGTGAAAACATTCAGGAATGTAAAGATTTGAAACGGTTTCCTCCACAGTGATGCATTCTGGAATAAATCTCATCCGCATGGAGAATGTGAGAAAATTCTCCAAATCATTCATTGCTGTGTATTTCCATGCAGCAGTGAGATCACTTCTGCTAATGCGCTAATAGCAGAGCTAGTTGTTTTAGTTTAAGGCACTTGGATTCTCCTAAATATTTTTTTCCAGATAAATTTTAAAGTGCTAATTTACTTGGCTGTTTTATAGTCTTCCAGTTGAATAAAGTTTGATATCTGTGTTGAAGTTTCAGTTAACTGTAATTCTTCAAGTAGTTGGACGTTTATGCTCTTATTTTGATGTCTGTTCTGTTTCAGTCTCTTTTTTCAAGAAACTTTATTGAGCAAGTGGCAAGTGTTCAACAAACAAATAAAAATACAAAAAAAGAACAATAACAACCAGGGCTGTAGCAAAAACACTACAGCGCTAAACAAAATATTAGCTCTGCTATTAGCACATTAGCAGATTAGCTAAAATGTGCTGCTAACAGTCAAGATTTCTTAACAAATCAGAACGTTAGAGAGGCTTTTAAGTTTTGGGAAGATTTAATAAAAAGATCAATAATGGTTCTGGACCTTTGGACCTGTTCAGGAGATTAAAGTGCCTCAGCAGTTATTCTTCAGCCTCAGCATCATCCGAGCAGCTCATGTTGCTGTGGTCATCTGGAGCACCGCCACTACCCACCTTCACCATGATCAGCGTGTGTTTTGGTGTGACCGTCTATGTGGCGTCTGTGGAAGTCCTGATGGATGTGCATTCTTTGTCCCTCAGCTCTAGGCTGCAGCTCGCCGAGGAAAGCCAGCGGCGGCTCGCCCATCCTGCAGGAGTGTCTGAATCGGGCGATTAGGGGGGCAGCTGACAGGACGAGGGGAGGGGTCAATGGAAGAGTACCTGGAAGCAGGACTCTGCTACAAACTAAACCAAAAGGTACCTGTCGGCATGCCGTCCGTAAATCACGCTGAATGAGTTCGGATTCACAGTCCAGAGTGTGTTTGTGTAATAAGTCCTTCAATCAGTGAACCGTGAGACCGGTGAACCTCTTCTGTTTGACTTCAGTTAATCATTCTACACAGATAGCAATGAAGAACTTCTTTCTTCTCGTTGCTGTAAACCTAATTATAAACCTGTGAACACAGTTTTATAATAGTTTCTGCCTCGTAACTCACTTCTGTAGATCCTCAAATAAATGTTAATATCACAGGAAAGTATCTGAGTAGATAAAAAAAATCAGTTTTCAAATAATTTAATCTTTTAAAGCAAAATCTTTAAACCAACACGACCTTGTTTTTTGGTTAATTTAATTTTGGTCTTTGTGTTCTCAGAAACAATGGTTTGTTTGTGAGCTCTTTAGAAACCGACACACAGATTTTTTATCCTTGTTTTTGGATGCATCCTTTGCAGACATTCTGCAAAAATATGGATCTACTGGCCAAGGGACGGATTAAAGCTACCGTCATCAATTAGTATTATCAGTTTAAACCTGGTTGTAGAGCAAAAACTAATTTACAATAAAAAAATAATGTTTCTTTTACTGGGGCACCAGAACAGATTCCAGCCCAGGGCCCAGACTATGGTAAATCCAGCCCTGGCTGGAGTGATTCTGGTTAAGGTCTTAACACTTAACACAGGTTGGTTTGATAAATTTGTTTTCCATTAATAAAAGAAACCATCATTAGAAAACTGCTGTCATTTTTACTCCAGTTATCATAAAGTAAAATATTTGACAAACATCTTCTGTTGCTGTTTTTAAGTCTCTTAAAAACTCACTTTATTTCAGTAGCTGTTCATACAATGTGTGTTTGTTTGTTGTTTCCTTTTTTACAATTTCTGTAGTGTTTCTAGTTCACCTTATTCTGCTGCTAATATTTTTGTTACAGTTATTTTCTTGGTATTTGGAATAGAAATAAAAAGAGGAAATTCGGGTGTAACAGCAGCAACAGATAAAAGGTCCACAGAAAAACAATATGTAAAAGATTAACAAAATTAATAATAATTAATAATAATAATAATAACGCTATACTGATAGACTGTAACAGAAAGTACTGTGCAGTTTTTAGAAATTGGTACATCAGGCTCATGATCGAAGGGATGGGCAACTGAGTCGGATCACGTTTTAAAGATTGCATATAATTTGCATGTAAGCATAAAAAAAAACACTATCTACAATTCAGATCTGCTCTGACAGTGGAAATGTCATTTAAAATGAGTAAAAACAGCAGCATGGATGTAAACAATTATCTGTAGCATTTGGGGCAAACATATTGTTTTCTAAATGTGCTTTGTAAATAAAATAAAATGAATTGGATTGGATGTTTGTCTCATTAAAATTCATTGGATTTGAAGTATTTAAAAAAAAAGATAAAGAAAAGAATCTGAGGCCTGTCGTCACATAGGGTAGATTTTGCTGCCCTCTTCAGCTTCAGAGTGGAACTGCAGCTTCATATTTCCTCCAGTGGAAATCATGAAGGCATCCATCAGGAATCAGGCATGTTTTTGTTGTTGTTGTTTCTTTAGTGCCACCAAAGCCGGAGCACCTGCTGAGTCCAGTGTCTCCTCTGCAGCCGCCGGGCAGCGTCCAGAAATCCCCGCTGAGATTCATCATGGAGGACGGAGGAGGGAAGCCGACCACCACGCCGCGCGACAGGGTCAAACCGTCCAAGGTGTCGGACCTGATCAGCCGCTTTGAGGAGAACCGGTACTGACTCACTGCTCTTTCTGGGCTTCAACAGAAAGTGCCCTAACATGGGGGGAGGATCCAAAACGCCTCTTAATAAAGATTTAAATACAGATAAAATAACAAATGCAGGTTTATCAGCTTTCCAGTTCGTTCCATGGAATAATTTCACTGGTTTTCCACAAGTTTATGACACTAAAAGGACCAGAAATATAAATCTTGATCTATTTTTCTTATTTGATTTTCCTTTTTTTACATCATTATCCACAAACATCCAACAGAAGAAAATATGTCCATCCTCAAAAAGATTAGAGTATTTCTTTCATTTAAAAACTAAAAATGGAAGAAAATGTTTGATATTTAATAAAACACGCCTGGTAAATGGCTAATACATATTTATAGATATGTTATTAATTAAATTGTAACCACATTTGATCAGGAGTGAAGACTGAACAAAACCAGACAAATTAAAACCCGTTTTAACTGGGTACATCTGTTACTTACTCTCACACATATTCATAAAAACAAAAGTTTAAAAAACAAAACAGCAATAAAACAGGAAAATCTTTTATTTGTCACAGTTTCTTCAGCTCAATCTGCTCAAAATAAACAGAAAAACTTTGAATAAAGCCGGTTTACCTCAAATTTCAGCCTCACTTTACATTTCATTCTGCTAACGGATTAATCTGAGATGTTTCATTGCAGTTTTGTAATTAATGTTTTATAAAATGTTTACAGAATAAAACACAGTTATGAACTATTTACTAGTCATTCATGAGGTATTGTAAAGTGGTTCCAAAGGTCTTCTTAGTTTCCATAAATCAGGGAACATTTGTGGCTCTAAAGGAGTTTATTAAGTTAAAATGAGGATAAAAACGTTTCTGTGAATCCTAAATGCCTCAGATTCCTGATCTAACTGCAGAAATGCTGCTCAGTTCTTCTTGACTAACTCCATTTTTGCCCCTCTGGTGTTTTTGTAATAAAAACCCTCAGTGTTGCTGTCGTAATCCAAGTGACAGAAGAGTTTTTCTTTCCCAACGCCTGAGTTTATTTCAAGAAAAGGAAAAGCAGAAGACGTCAGATGAAAGTCCTGAGCTTGTCTGGATGAGTGTAGCTCAGACGGCAGCAGATTAGCCTGTGTGACAGGTGAAGCGTTAGCGAGGGGATGAGAGGAGATTTGTTCAGGCGAGGGGAAACTCTGGTCATCATTCAGCCGGCGGAGAGCAGGACTCACTGCTGCCGGATTAAACCCAGGAGACAAAGGTAGGAGCTGCTGTAGCTCTGCTAAACGGCCGTTTGGTTCCGACTTCTCACACTTTGGTGCTTCAGTTTTTGCTACGTCCAGCGTTTGGTAAATTACGGTTAAATTCTAGCTGCAGAATGATGTCTTTGAACCTAAAGAAAACTGAATTTCATAAAACCAATCTAGACTTTTTCTTTGCACCGTTAAAAATGTGCAAAGATCGGTAATTTTTGATTAATTTTTGTTTTAAATATCTGAATGCTGCTGATCTGGTGGCGTTTTTTTGTTTTATCCACAGTTTTCACTCCAAGCTGTTTTCAAGTTTTTTATTTTAACCAGTTAGGAGATAAAACCTGAAATTGCTGCTGCAAAAGTTACTCAACAGGTTGTTGCTAGGCAACCAAAGAGTGAGTGTTGTCGTCCGTCGCTGCTGTTAGCTTATGCGTCAGATTTTCAGGTGTACCAGAAACACAAAAAGAAACTACGACTAATTCAGTTTTTTTAATTGCTTTTAAATCTCTGTATTTAATTCATCAAAGTTGATGCTTCAAAGTCTCTGATTTCCAAATAATCAACCATTTAGTACCACTGAGGAACAGGTAAAACGTTGGGATTCTGCAGCAACAGGCTGGGGAGGGGCATTGCTGGGCTACACTTTAATGCAATAAGAAGATTTTACACCACAAAAATATCAAATTATTAATTTATGTGAGACCGTTTCTTTTTGAAGAATAATTTTTTTGTGGTGCAAGTATCCAGCCCACAATTACCAATCCAATATTTTACCATTAATTATCTTTGCATTCACCTGTTTAGTTGTTTAGTATAAACGGCAAAACCTCATGTTGGTCCCACTAAAGTGAGTCTGCGTGCCTTCACTGGTACATGCTCCACAGTTTGAGCACCCTGCATTTCATTCTCCTGTAACTGTCTTGTAGTCAGTAGTTAGTTTTCAGAATGAGTCACTCTTATTGTTTATTTACTGCAGGTTATGAGAACATCAGCAGACCTTCTCTGCTCCTGAAGTTAGTCACCTCAGTTTCCTCTGCTGCTAGCGGGGATTACCTGCAGCGCTGCAGAACAAAGGAAGGAAACACCCACAGCTTCTCAGAGCAGAATTAGCCACTAATGTCCTAATCTGATTCACATGCTCCTGGCCGGCCGGCCTGCTTTTAGCACAAGTGAAACTTCATTCTCGTTTTGTTTGTTTCGTGCCATCACACACAGTTTGAAACACAGAGCAGAAGAGTTCATGTTTTAACGCCACACGTTTCCCACAGCAGATACTTCTGGTTTATTTTTGTGTCTCTGGTTTCATCCTGTCAGACTGTAGTAGATCTCAGGTGGCATGCAGCACACAACTGATTCATGCAGACTGCTCACCGGCTGCCTCTCCTTCCTCTATTTATACATACTTCCTGTTTTTATGAGCAGTAACGCTCATTGCAACACAGAAACTGTTGTATCGGTAAAGGTTATGTAGCACGTAAAGGAGTTTAAAGCGACTTCAGTTGTTAAAAAGGAGCTGAGATTAGCTGAAGAGATTTTTAGCAGCTGTTTGCAGGTGATTCATTCAGGCGGGGAAGCAGCTGCAGGATGTGGAGCAACTGGACTCCAACTTTTTTAAAACCCTTTTTCTACATTTATTTCTGAGCTCAGAGGAAAGTAGGTTTCCTGTGTAGAAGTAGGACAGCTTGTACCTCCTGGGAACACCTCACTATTACTGTACCTCTGTTACACTTCCTATGCCACTGCAAGAAGTTAGTGCACCTCCTCTGGATTTATTTTTAACTCTTGACGCCCACGTGCGAACTCATGCAGCTCGCCGCCGAGCCCCACACTGGCTGTGAAAATGTCAGCTGCCAACAGCCGTCTGCAGGCTCCTTTGACTGTATTATTTAAATGAAAGTCCTTCTATAACTTCTTCTGCACTCTGACACACTTCCTCCTTCGCCTTTGCTCTCTTCCTCCAGCAGCGCAGACAACAAGAGAGACGGCTCGGCGCTCAAACAGACCAGCAAGGTGTCCAGCTGCAGCTCGGCTCTCCGTGTCTGCCAGCGGGCCGACATCAGCAAGATTCAGGAGAAGTTCTCGTCCGCGGCGGCCGCGACGCAGGATGCCAAGAGGCCAGCGGCTAACGGGGTGCTAGCACAGATGGAGCAGGACAAGGAGACGGAGGAGGAGACGCACCACAGCGTGAGGACAGAGACTGCTGAGCTCGTAAACGGAGATTTGGAAAGAGCAGATGACGTGGACGATCATTCAGCTTCACAGCACTCGGACAGGACCGGCGCTGAGAATGAGGACAGGGAGAAAACAGCCGAGATTCTGCAGAAGAGTGAAGAGGGACACTCTGAGCAAAAGGTAGGTTTTGTTTTTACAAACTAAGCACAGGTAATCAGTCATTCTGATTGAGGGGGAAGCAGCCTGTTTGGGTGAAGGGCTGCTCTGTCGAACATTTCAGCTGCTGAGTTTGTGCCCTGGCAACCAAACCCCCAGGAACCTGCAGTTGTCTGAGGAGATTAAAAATGTCTGCTGCTCTGCCTCCTTAGGAATAAACACATCTGAGAAATCTCAGCAGAACGAGTTATAACAGAACATTTAAATGACTTTCCTGTGTTTTATTCAGCATTTGCAGAAATATGAGGCGTCTCTTTCTCTGCTGCCTAAACAAAACTTTACAGACTTTAACTGGTTAAGCAGGTCAGATGATGTTGGCTTGATGATGTTCTAGGAAGGTTTTCTATGAGGAAACCTTTTCTAGAGTGAAGGTTTCCTCATAGTGACCAGTCTGCCAGAAGTGCATTCATGAGGTCAGACACTGATGTGGGATGATGAGGCTCACAGTCTCAGCTTTACTTCATCCCACAGGTTTCTACTCAAATAAAAATAAATTATAACAATAATTATTATTAAATAAGGTTTGTAATAATAAAAAATAAAGAAAATGAAAGAAATAGGATGTTGTTCAGTTAAAACATCTTGAATAGTAAATTAAAGTAGAAATTCTTTTTCATTAAAAAGGTTTTAACTTAAGTTTGTTTCTTAAAAATAAGATAAAAAAGATTTAATATTTAAAATAGCATTCTTGACCAAAATGTTAACAAATATTAATAAATAAAATACTTTTTTTTTCATTAAGGAATTCTAGAAACAAGTTTTAAAAATTTATTAAATATAAAAATAGGGGAAAAACAGAATATTTTTAATAAATTGTTCTTATATTAAAATTAAAATAAATAAAAATAATAAATAGCTTTTTCTTTTAAAAAGGTTTGCAGACACAAGTTTAAAGTAATTATATAATAAAGAAAATAGTTTTTCATTAGAAAATGTTCTTGAACAAGCTTTTTTAAAAGTAATGATAAAGAAAATAGATTTTCTTTATTAAAAAAAGCCTCCCTTCTTAAGCTGCGACCCCTGCGACTCCTGCGACCCGACCCCGGATAAGCAGAAGAACATGATGGATGGATGGATGGATGGATATTAAAAAATGAAAAGTGTTTAATTAACTTTTCAAACTCACTAGTCTGCGTCTTGAAGGGTTTGGCTTTGTGCTCTGCTGCTCAGTAACGTTGGAGCAGGAACTGAACTGTTGGCAGGCAGCTGTAATAAAACTGAAACTTTCACTGGAACTAACAGTCTGAGACCAAGCTCTGAAGAACAGATCCTCCTTCCACCAAACTTTACACATGGCAGACAGGTTAGTGCTTTCTGCATCTGAATCCATTCTGTTAAGAAACCTGCACTCTGTCCTGGAGCTAATCCTGAAGTTTGCAGCTCTTGTGGTTTTAGGAGAGCCAGTCGTTTCCTCTCTTATAAAACCACAAACAGCCGACTGCAGGTGTTGGACAGGTGTTCCTAATCCTGAGCTCCTCAGAGCGACTCGTTGTTTCTGGCTTCGCCTGTGACCTACGACCTTTACTCTGGATGTTTTCATGGTCTTCATGTCAAACGTCTGACAACTCAGACAGTTTTTGTGCTGCTGCCTGTTTTGAGCTGAGCGATCCGTCTGCGTGTTTGGAGGCTGGATTTACACACCTGTAGCTACGAAACACCTGAGTTCAGTGATTGGGATCATTTTGAAATAAGTTGTATATAATTACTGTCTTGACTCTCAGTGTAAAGTGTTAAATATTATTCCAGCTGCAGCTTCTTTGTTTTTCAGTGATTCTGCTGTTATTTCAGGTTTTAAACCTAAATTAGTTTCTGCTTTGAACAGTGCAGCTTTCTGTTAGCTAACTCTTTTGTTACAGTCAATTCCTTTTTTACCATGTAAAACATATTTTAGTATAAAACTCGATGCTGAACTCTGTTTCCTTTCTACTATTGTTGGAGCTTCTTCATGCAGAAGACCATCGTCACTCGAAGCCAACATTCGTTTTACCGTCCTGTAGTTTGAGAGTCTCAGATTTTAAAATCCCGCCATGTTAGCCTGTTAGCCTGTTAGCCTGACGTTAGCAGTGAGGTCATCAGCTGCTGTAGCTCAGGTGCTTCACATGTTGTAACTTCAGAGGTTCTGACCTTTGACCTCAGTGAGACGTTTTTCTTCCACTCAGCTGCAGCTCTCTGGAAATGTTCTCGTTCTCTGTAAACCTGAGATGGTTGTGGGTTAAAATCCCAGCAAACCGGCTGTTTATAAACAACAACCATCATAAATTTCTTATTGAAAATAAGATTTTGATTTATAAAACCTTTCTTTTATTGTTTTACTGCTGTTCTCCACTTTTTTCCATAAAACTGTATCAATTAATAGAAATTCATTTGAAAATAGGATTAAATTCAGTTATTTTGTGCATTTTAATAAAAAAAATCAAACTTCTTTATGTGCCTGGTGTCCTAAAGAAGCATATCATGAATAGTAAATTTGTGTTTGTGAGGCTGTGATTGCAGTTACCTAAAAAGTAATAAGAAATAATTATTTTTGTGACTTTTATTCCACACCCTTACATCCTACATTCACTTTAATCCAGTTTCTCCTCCCTTGATGCCCATTTTGAACTTAAACACGTTGATTTTATACAAAATGGGGAGAAGTTCAGATTTTTACAGAAGAAAAATCTGAATTTTCACTATTTGAACTGCAAATCTGAGCCAGTCGTGGGAAATTTGTCTGTGTGATTGACTTGCAAGTAAAAGGAAGAATTTTCCAGTGAATTTAAAGTAAATTTGATGTGGAAACCTTCCTGAAACCAGTAACCTCACTGGGTTTCACAGCAGAACAGAGTCCATGCTGCACCTGCCTGGATGTGTGTGGAAGTGATACCAGATAAGCATTTGAGCAGCTACAGTAAACAACAGGCTTAAGTCGTTTAGCCCCGTTAGCACCAAGCCCAGAGGTCAATCAATGTTCACTGGGTTAGCGCTTGGCTCTCCAGTTAATTACAGGCAGGCGCTGAACTTTAGCGTTTCCATTCAGACACCATTTAAAAAGATACAGAAACATTTAATTAGACCAAACTTCACAATAATGAAAGATTTACTTAACATACAGTCTCTTTAAACAACAAAGTGAAGCCCAGATGATGATGTCATGGCTTTGGAGACATCTGATAGGCTAACTGCCACCTGTGACCTCAGATGGTTAAAACTTTGAAGATGCTGCTGAAGCTGGTCATGCAGCTGGTCGTTTATCCACAGAGAAACGATTTGGACTGGAAGGAAGAATCCATCAGGATTTCATTTATCAACAGAAACAAAGACGTGTTTGTCTGGAGACGCCTCTGGACATCATGGCCGTCGCTCCACCAGGAGGAAATGCTGCTACCGTCCCAACTGTGACGTATGAGCAGAATTATCGATCACTAAAAGAATCAAAAAATGTTTCATTTACTGAACAACTAGCAACATCATTTCTTGCTGTGTTTAATGAAGTGCTATGATTATTTATTTGCAAAGCTGGATAAACACTCTGATGCCATGAGACGGTTGATCGTATTCTTCATGTGTTTCATGTGAAAACTCTTAACCTGTCCCAGTTGTTGCTGCTTCACGGCAGGAAAGCTGCAGTTTTGTCTTGTTTGCACGATAAAACCAGCAGCTGTTATGTTTATTAAAATGTGTTTGAGCTGACCGGAGAACCAGTGGTTATGAGGAAGCATGTTCTCTCCTTGTTCTCAGGTTTCTGACCAGCATTTAAAAGGAAGATGGTTCCTTTTGTGGCTCTGCATCTTATGAAATCTCCACGTCCCAGAATGCAACACCGTCGCTTTTTCAGGCCCTTCTTGTTGTCTGTGACAGCAGCTGACTTCTCACTCATTGTTAACTGGTGTTTTTGTTTTTTCTGGTGTCATTTCCCTTATTCCCTGTTTTCATTTCCTGTTCTGAAAGAACCAGAACTCATTGGGCTGCTGATCAGTGCAGCTAGCTCAGCTGGAGACTCCGGCGGTCCTTTCAGTTCTGCAGGCTCACAGCAGCGCCTTCAGAAACAGATTCTACTTCCTGGTTCCTGCAGGGATGTGATGTTTAAACTGTCCTTACTAATAGAAATGTTTTCTTTCTTCTCAGGAGACGAACGAGCAGAAGCTGTTTAAGATCGCCAGTGAGCTGCTGCACACGGAGAAGGCGTACGTGGCCCGACTCAACCTGCTGGACCAGGTGAGGAACTCGCCCAAATCTCCGTCTCACTTCTGTTTTCAGTCGACAGAGAAAAACGTTGTTGATCCCTAACCGCGTTCATGGCTGTCCAGGTGTTCTGCACCAAGATGATGGAGGAGGCGAATAAAGGCACTTTCCCTCTGGATGTGGTGAAGAACATCTTCTCCAACATCACCTCCATCCACGCCTTCCACAGCCAGTTTCTGCTTCCTGATCTGGAGAAACGCATGGGGGAATGGTGGGTTCCAGCTAAACGTGTAAAAACATGAAACTGAACACACCTGGACACGCAAGAGTTTTAAAATATTAGCTCAGTTAATCACTCTTTTTTCTTTCTTCTTTTTCTTTGGTTTTTATATCTTGGAACCTTTGTATTTGTGTGTTTCTGGTACGCCTATTAACCTGACGCACAAGTTGCATCCTCCAACAGCAGCGATGGAAACAGCTTCTCTGGGCTCAAAGGAGGTTAATTTCTGTTTCAAACGATCCGATTGGACGCTGGAACAATTGCTTGTTGTATTCAAGTTGTGCTAAAAGGAGTTAGCCTGTTGGGGAAGCTATTTAAGCCAAAAATAGCATCTCAATGCTAAACAAGTAGCAGCTAATGCTAATGTTAGCGTCCACATTTGTAAAGAAACTCCATGAAACTCAGTTAAGAAGAAAAACACTTTGCTCCAGTCTGATGGTTGAAAGACAGATTATAAATTATATCTTTACTGGTGAGTTTATATGTCTATTTATTTGATAGTTTAGCAGCAAAAATGTGTTTTTAATTGAACATGTTGCTTATTTTGCCAATTAAAATGTGATTAATTAATTACAGACCCTGAAAGAAACTCAATTAAAAAATGTAATTTAGTTTTTATCACAAATGTCTTTCACTCCACACATCGGATACTCTTGTTTACAAAATGTGCTGGAGATATTAGTTTTTATAACGCCCGGACTTATTTAAATCTGTGAAGCACTTAAATGTCTCCACCTGGTGGTCGGGGGTGTGAATTGTAATCTGTCAAATTGACAGGCGGCCTTCAGATTTTTCTGTTAAAAAACAAACCAACATATATTTGATTTACTCTGAGTGTGATCTGATCTGGAGTGAAATTCAACTTCACTAAGTAAAAGTGTAAAAACATAATTTTTGCATAATTTTGGCAATTCTAAAATTCAGGTTAATTTAGGGGGTGAAATGCTTTGGTTTTTGTTTCTGTTGTGTTTTCCTGAATGATGTCAGATAATCTGATCCTTCCTGCTGCGCTGCAGGGCGTCCACACCGCGGATCGGCGACATCCTGCAGAAACTCACCCCCTTCCTCAAAATGTACGCCGAGTACGTGAAGAACTTTGACAAGGCCATGGAGTTGCTGAAGCAGTGGACCGACCGCTCGCCGCCGTTCAAGGCCATCATTCAGGAGATTCAGGTAAACCTGCGCCGCGCCGCTCCGCTCTGGGCGGAAACGTTTCTGTCTGACGTTGAGAAGCTTCCTGTTGGTTTGTGGACAGAGTCAGGAGATCTGCGGCAGCCTGACGCTGCAGCATCACATGTTGGAGCCGGTGCAGAGAGTTCCCCGATACGAGATGCTGCTGAAGGATTACCTGAAGAAGCTTCCTCAGAACGACCCGGACCGCGGCGACGCAGAAAGTACGTTAAAATTCACACTTATCAGCTGGAATCTTCTCACGTGAACAAACATTCAAACTCGTCCTGATCAGCAGAACTTCCGACTTTCTGGTCGTGTTTCTACGTTTCTCTGTTGGATTCTTTATTCACTTTCAGAGGATTTTATTTAACAAGGGTTGCATTTTATCTGCACTCAAATTGGTATCAGCAGGATGAGTAATTTTCTTTAAGGAAGCCCATTTCTGCCATGAATAAAAGGCTTACTGGAGTTATAATTTCAAAAGTAAAAGAAAAAATCATAATACTATGTTTTGAAGTCATTTAAAGTCTTATTAAAGTCAATATTGAAACAATTTCAAGAATAAGGCTTTTTCTAAATTTTGTGTTCAAACTCAGAATTTTGACTTTTTTCTCAAATTTTTGACTTTTTTTCTCAGAATTTAGATTTTTTTTTCCAAAACTTTAATCAAAAGTCAGAAGTCTTTTTGTTTTTTTGTGGTTCGTCTCCCGAAGGTGATCTGGTGTCGCAGCTGATTGGTTCTTTGAGAAGCGCCAACACTGGGCCAATATTAATAACAGATGTTTCTTCCACCTTGTTGTCGTTTATAAATGTGTTTCTGAAGAAGGAGGAAATATTGAAATGCTTATTTTGTTTTCCAGAATCATTAGAAATCATCGCCACAGCAGCCACCCACTCCAACAGCGCCATTAGGAAATCTGTAAGTAGTGGAGCAGATTTCCTGTCTCTGCAGCTTGAAAATCTGTCCAGTTTGGAGCAAAAGGAAACTTCCTTCAACTGTTCAGGAAAACCTGAAGAAGCTGATGGAGATTTACGAGATGCTGGGTGAAGAGGAGGACATCGTTCATCCATCCAACGAATTCATCAAGGAGGGCCACATCATGAAGCTGGCAGCCAGAAACACCTCCACCATGGACAGATACCTGTTCCTGGTGAGGAAACACACACACACACACACACACACACACACACACACACACGAAGGGTACAGCAGGAAAATATTCTCCTTTTAGAGTAAATAAGTGAATCATTTTGTGATAACCACGCCTTTCTGTGAAGATGTGTGGAAATTTTCCTGTTATTGATATGAAACAGTTATTAGCAAAACAATAATTCAGTCTGAGTGGAAACTGGATCTGTTTGTTCCTCCAGTTCAACAACATGCTGTTGTACTGCGTGCCTAAATTCAGCCTGGGCGGACCCAAATACACGGTGCGGACCCGGATCGGGATCGACGGCATGAAGGTTCTGGAAACCAGCAACGAGGATCATCCTCACACCTTCCAGGTGTCGGGCAAAGAACGGACGCTGGAGCTCCAGGCCAGGTGAGCGAAACGTTTCATCTTCTCACAGCAGGTGTAATTAATTCATTCAATTCAAATATTAATTTATATAATAAATATAAAGTCTGGAAACGTATCACTGTACAGATGAATCCACTCTTTATTTCTAGTAAGGAATATGGATTTAATGAAATGTATGTTTAAAGGCTGTTACTTTTACACATCTTTGTAATTACCTTTCGGCTAAAACACCTCATGTATTTACATAATAATAATGATAATTAATGCAAATTGTGAAAATGTACAAAGGGGTCTTGTTGTTTTTGTTTAAAACCAAAAGCAACATTTATTGTCATGTATATTCCATAAATCAGAGTTTTTCATATTAAAATGAATAAAGTTGGTTTGATTCTGTCCTGTTTTCTTCCCCTCAGCTCAGAGCAAGACAAGGCAGGATGGATCAAGGTACAGACACGCCTCTCTTTATTTCTTCATAACTTTTTAAAAACCTGCGTTTGATTTGTTGTCTCGTCCCTCAGGCTTTCCGGGAGACCATAGATATCTTCCAGCAGAAGAACGAGTCGTTCAAGCACGCTCTGAAGGACGTGGAGGAAGTTTCGGTTAGCGCAGCATTGAAAGCGTTCTCAGAGGAACTGACGCCACGTTGCTGTTTTTTTATTTTTGGCTTGTCATGCTGACTGCTTTGTTTTGCAGAAAGCTGAGCTGGGGAAGCGGGCTCCTCGCTGGATTCGTGACAATGAAGTGACCATGTGCATGAAGTGCAGGGAGCCTTTCAACGCCATCACCCGGCGGCGGCATCACTGCAGAGCCTGCGGATACGTAAGCTCCACTGTTAAAGGAGAAACGTTCAGTTGAAGAACATTTAAGGTTTCCTGACTATCTGGTGTCAGATGGACTGGTGATAAACGTCACTGTTTCACTTCCAGTCAGCGCTGAGGTTATTTTTAACACGAGCTCTTCCTTCTGATCCTCAAGATTAAAAGAGATGAAAAAGTTTTCATTTTAGATGTGGCTCAAAGTTAAAGGAGGCGTTTAGATTCAAGGCCGTTAAAAACCACAAATTCAGTTCTTCAGAACTAGAAACAAAAAAAGGAGTTTTAAGGCAGAAACCTGGTCCGGTTTGACCGGGTTCTGGACAGTTTCTGCTTTCTGCAGCGATGCAGCAGCTCCATTGCTCTCAGATAACAGAAATTATAAGTCGAGCATAAAATAAAAACATCTTCGCTTCCCTCCTCCTGCTATTTTCTCTTCTTCATTCCATTTCAAATAATCAGAATTTTTACAAGAAATATTCTGCAAAACAAAAGTTTTCGGTTTATCCAGTCTGTCTTTGGGTTTACCTTCAAATTCTGAATCCAAATGCTAATTAAATGGATACATCATGTCATCAGTAAACAGTTTGGGACTATAAACTGTAATGTTTAGAGCAGTTTTGAGATGTGATCTGTTCTTCCAGGTGGTTTGCTGGAAATGCTCAGACAACAAGGCACACCTTGAATACGACAACTACAAGGTGAACAAAGTCTGCAAAGACTGCTACTCCATCCTGACAGGAGAAAGGGAAGTGGTCACCGAGGGTCGAAGGAAGGGCATCCTGGAGGTAAGGATGGATGGATCCGATTGGTTCTGATGTTCGGTGAGATTACTCTCAGCTGTTTGGCCTCCTGTGTGCAGATCGAGGCGGCTCAGTTCACAGAAAGCAGCATCATGTCCGGCTTCCTGCAGCACTCTGAGAAAGGAGGCAAGCTGTGGCAGCGGGTCTGGTGTGTGATCCCAGAGAAAGAGTGTCTGGTGCTCTACCTGTACGGAGCTCCACAGGTGACAAAAACACAGCAACACAGAATTCCCTTAACCATAGAATCAACAATAAAGGTTGATTTCAGCAACAAGGCCGTTCAAGATAATATTATAACTAAAGCATTTTATTAAATTATTTTGGGTAAATTTAACTTTGGAGACAAAGACACTCGGTTCTCACTGATTCATTGGCTCGATCAGATGAAGTCAATTATTAGTAAAGCATAAGCAGTTGTGCATAAAAGAGTATTTTTTCTCCATGGATGACCTCATGTTTGTGGCGTTCCTGCAGGATGTGAAGGCACTGTGCACCATCCCGCTGCTGGGCTACACGGTGGAGGACGCCGACACGCCGGCCAGCTTCCGCCTGTCCCAGTCCAAGTCTGTCCAAACCTTTGCTGCTGAGAGCGAGGAGCTGAAGCAGCGCTGGCTGAAGGTCATCCGAGTGGCGGTGACCGGAGAGATGCCGGCGCGGCCCGAAACCAACGGCGGCGAGAGCAGCGGCGAGCAGGAAGCTAATCCTGACGACACCTAGGAGGGTCGCCCGCTCACTCGGCCTGCTGCAGGACTTTCCTCCGCGTCCAGCCTGCTGCCAGACTGTCCTGGACCCAAAGATGTTCTCTGTCCGGTCCTCCAGAACGCAGTGGGGCGACGGGATGCCGTCTCCAGGGTTTTCTCCTGCTATCTGTGCTGGATTACTGACGTTTCTGGTACAATCAACACTAGAGCAGGGGGGCTTCGAGACGCACGTCCTGCCCTCAGACGAGCACTAGACAGAAAAACTCAAACTCAGTCTTTCAGGAGGCGTCCAGGATGAGACTCAAACTACGTCTGCTGGTGCCGTAAATCTCTTTCTTGTACAGAACGCTTTTTTATATAAAAAAAAAATAACTTTTTTCATTTATGTACAAAATTCAGTCTCAAGCTTTTCTGTTATGAAAAGGAGGAACTTCTAAACATCATCGAAAATATTCACAGTATTCCCTCTGATTGGAGCGCTGAAGGAGAACTTCTTTAAAACGAAGAACATGAAGCTGGATTCTCTCCTCTCTTCACTCAATCTGCTAAAACAAGAGACAAACAAAAATTATGTGATGGGATTAAAAAATATATTTATTACATATTATTTGGAGCATGGTAAGCCTGTGCTTTAAATAATTAAACCTTCATTAGCAAAATAAATGGGATTTTTTTTGTTGTTAAAATCTTGTCTCATTTTCCCATTAAGCATGTAATCACATTGTATTTGTTTAAAAATTCAAGTGAAAAAATGTTAAGAAAAACATTTCTGCTGTAATCAAAAGCTTCTTTACTGTAAAATATCCCAATTTTTATATCACTACTTAAGTTTAATGAGGTGTATCTAAAGATAAGAAAGTTTAACATCAACAGGTTGACACTAGACAGGCTCTCCAACGTCTTTCAGCCAAGATTCTCAATTCAAAAATAATCTTAAATTATGGAATAAATAGACATAAGCTAACATGTATGTGTAGCTCAACATGTTTGAGCTTTACATACATGTTAATCTATCTGAGCTATGCAGATTCACAATCTGATGGCTGAACAGACCCTTAATCCGTTCAGCCATCAGATTGGGTTTCTTGGGTTTTCTTTGTATCTGTGCTGCTGCTACGTGTTTAGCATTGAGGTGCTATTTTAGGCTAGCATAGCTTTGCTGACAGGCTAACTGC